>NC_138780.1:207574475-207850609 GCF_965119305.1 Pelophylax lessonae
TGCAAAAGAAAAAAAAAGTGCGCACACATAAAGTGAGTAACACAAAAAAGTGCACAGGGTGTACACATGGACCTCCTCCGAAGAGGAAGGAACCTTACCCTGATCCCCTGGGGCGCAAGTCTCCCTACAGAGAGTGGGGTACTCACTGGCCCACCTAGCCGAAAGACACACACTAGGTGGGGCTCCTCCCCCGAAGGTAGACCCCATGAGAGAGGGCAAACCAAGCCAGAATGCCATGCCCGCCCCTCCCAAGACTTTCAGGGAAGGCCCAAGGACCAACGCCCTACTAATCATGGTAAGATAAAGTGCACAGGGTGTACACATGGACCTCCTTCGAAGAGGAAGGAACCTTACCCTGATCCCCCGGGGCGCAAGTCTCCCGAGTCCCGACAGGGACTGATGTACTCACTGGCCCACCTAGCCGAAACCAGGCAGACCCTGTTCTCTGGGAGGACTTCTGAAACAGACCAACCCCAAGTACTTGGTGGGGCTCCCCCGAAGGGAAACCCCATGAGAGAGGTTAAACCAAGCCAGAAGGCCATGTCCACCCCCTCCCAAGATTTTCATGGAAGGCCAAAGGACCAACACCCTACTAATCACGTTAAGATAAAGTGCATAGTGCAGTAAAAAAATAACGCACAAAAGCACAAACAAAAAAAAAGGAAAAAAAAAAACTCCTCTGGTCCCAGCCAAAAGGCCTGGCCCTAGAGGCAGGTGCAAAAAAAAGTCCCAGCCAAAAAGGCCTGGCCCACATATTGAGTATTAAGGAAGCCCTGGTCTGCCACCCCAGGCGCACATACACCATGGGCTTCTTTCGCAGCCCAGCCTTCCACCAGGCCAGTGCCTCTCCATCCCTACCAGGAAGGCATCAAAACTTAGCGAGTTTAGGGAGAGCCTTGCCTACAACTGGGGACAAGCCTTGTGCACAAGGCCAGATTCGACCCAAGAGGAAAAAGGCCCTCCCACCTCCCCCACCATTCCAGGAAATACTAATTGACTCCCCAGTTGGTAAAAAGGGAGTCAGGGTTGTTTCTCTAACAACTGATAAGAACAGATACTACACTTGATCTTAGCCAAACAATCAATATTTGCAGTGTTGACCCTTCTTTTTCAAGACCTCTGCAATTCGTCCCGGCATGCTGTCACTCAACTTCTGACTGATGGCCGCCCCCCATTCTTGCATAATCAATGCTTGGAGTTTGTCAGAACTTGTGGGGTTTTTCTTGTTCACCCACCTTTTGAGGATTGACCACAAATTCTCAATGGGATTAATGTCTTGGGAGTTTCCTGGCCATGAACCCTAAGTTTTATTCCCCAATCCACTTAGTTATCACTTTTGCCTTATGGCGAGGTGCTCCATCGTGCTGGGATTCATTGTTCCTCACCAAAGTCTTCTTGGATGGTTGGGAGAAGTTGCCCTTGGAGGCAGGGCCGGTGCTAGACTATTTTACGCTCTAGGCAAGACCAGCTACTTGCGCCCCCCCCCCCAAAAAAAAAAAAAGGGAAGGGGTTAAAAACTCCTCTATGTCATACCCAGTGACCCTGATCCGATGGTTCCTCCATGTTATGCTTTCATACCCAGTGACCCCCCATATTCCTCCATGTCACACTCGGGGACCCTATTGTCCCTCCGTGTTACACCCAGGGACTATGATGTTTTTCCATGTCACACCCTTGGACCCCAATATTCCTCCATGTCATGCTGTCATACCCACTGACCCCGATGTTCCTCCATGTCACACTTAGGGACCCCTGTGTTCCTCCATGTCATGCTGTCATACTCAGTGACCCCAATGTTCCTCTATGTCAGATTCGGATGTTTTTCCATGTCACACCTGGGGACCCTGATGTTCCTCCGTGTCACACTTGGGGACCCCAATCCATCATGGCACACCCAGAGACCCCAATTCCTCATGGCACACCTGGTGACCCTGAACTCCTGTTACACCCGGTGACCCCTATCCTCCATGTCACACCGGGTGACCCTGATTCCCTTTCATACCAGTGATGCTCCATGTAACACCCAGGGACCCCGATCCGGGACACTAACTGGGCGGTATGAAGAGAGTGGCCCCCACTCTGCCCTCCTTCACTGTGATCCTGCTGATTCCTTCTCCCAGGACACTCCTCTCCTGGACCACAGTGCTCACCACAGCTCCAACCGGTTCCTGGTGGAGGGAAAAGCAGCAGTCAGAGAGCTCCGCATGTCCTTCATCCCCAACCTCCTCAGACCATTCTGGTGCCTCGTCGCTTCTGCCCCAGTAAAGGTTCCACCCTCCAGTGCTGAGCTCCGGCTCAGGTTCAGCTCTCCTCCGCTCCCTGCTTAATACCAACCCAGGGAAATGAACGGCTGCAGAGAGTCACTTCCTGCCTGGGGTTAAGGCCATTCAGCTCCAGCTGAAGAGGATCATCATGCAGGCAGCACTCTGGTGGGCTCCATTCCTGCCTCTTGGGGCCCCTCCAACAGTGGTGGAAAGCCAGGGCCTGATAGTTCCGCCACTGCCCAAGACAGCTGGCATCTTTCTCTGTCCCTTCTTCCTCCCCTACCGCCACCTCTCCCCTCAGCTCACAATAATCATTCATGATGGAGAGAGAGGGCCGACTCCTGGCTGCACCCCTAGGTGGCAATGCGCCCTAGGCGGCTGCCTAGTTTGCCTGTCTTTGTACCATTCTTTATTCATGGAAAATTGCTTAATTGCTTTGCTTCGTGGCTGCAGCAGGAATTATATGCATTTATGGTTCTTGTGGGCGCAGATCGTGACCAATTCAAGTAAATAGGGATGCTCTGCAACCACAGTTGCGGCACACTAGTGCAGGGTCTAAGGGGTTAAAGCAGGCAGTGAAGAGGCAATATACAGTATCTCATAAATGTTAGTACACCCCCCACATTCTATCTTTTCATGTGACAACACTGAAGAAATGAGACTTTGCTACAATGTAAAGTAGTGAGTGTACAGCTTGTATAACAGTGTAAATTTACTGTCTCCTCAAAATAACTCAACACACAGCCATTAATGTCTAAACCGCTGGCAACAAAAGTCAGTACACCCCTAAGTGACAATGTCCAAATTGGGCCCAAAGTGTCAATATTTTGTGTAGCCACCATTATTTTCCAGCACTGCCTTAACCCTCTTGGGCATGGAGTTCACCAGAGCCTCACAGGTTGCCACTGGAGTCCTCTTCCCCTCCTCCATGATGACATCACAGAGCTGGTGGATGTCAGAGACCTTGCGCTCCTCCAACTTCTGTTTGAGGATGCCCCACAGATGCTCAATAGGGTTTAGGTCTGGTGCCATGCTTGGCCAGTCCATCACCTTTACCCTCAGCTTCTTTAGCAAGGCAGTGGTCATCTTGGAGGTGTTTGGGGTCATTATGTTGGAATACTGCCCTGCGGCCCAGTCTCTGAAGGGAGGGGATCATGCTCTGCTTCAGTATGTCACAGTACATGTTGGCATTCATGGTTCCCTCAATGATCTGTAGCTCCCCAGTGCCGGCAGCACTCATGCAGCCCCAGACCATGACACTCCCACCACCATGCTTGACTGTAGGAAGACACACTTGTCTTTGTAGTCCTCACCTGGTTGCCCCCACACACGCCTGACACCATCTGACACCAAATAAGTTTATCTTGGTCTCATCAGAGCACAGGAGATGGTTCCAGTAATCCATGTCCTTAGTCTGCTTGTCTTCAGCAAACTGTTTGTGGGCTTTCTTGTGCATCATCTTTAGAAGAGGCTTCCTTCAGACCAATTTGATGCAGTATTCTGCGTATGGTCTGAGCACTGACAGGCTGACCCCCCACTGCTTCAACCTCTGCAGCAATGCTGGCAGCACTCATACGTCTATTTCCCAAAGACAACCTCTGGATATGACGCTGAGCACGGCACTCAACTACTTTGGTGGACCATGGTGAGGCCTGTTCTGAGTGGAACCTGTCCTGGTAAACCGCTGTATGGTCTTGGTCACCGTGCTGCAGCTCAGTTTCAGGGTCTTGGTAATCTTCTTATAGCCTAGGCCATCTCTATGTAGAGCAACAATTCTTCTTTTCAGATCCTCAGAGAGTTCTTTGCCATGAGGTGCCATGTTGAACTTCCAGTGACCAGTATGAGAGAGTGAGAGCGATAACACCAAATTTAACACTCCTGCTCCCCATTCACACCTGAGACCTTGTAACACTAACGAGTCACATGACACCGGGGAGGGAAAATGGCTAATTGGGCCCAATTTGGATATTTTCACTTAAAGTGGAGTTCCACCCATTTTTAATAAAATGGATTACATAGATGTATGTAATCTCCTTTAAAACGACTTTTACCAATGGAAAGTTGTTTTTTTTTTTTGCTAGTAAATACCTTATTTTCTGCTTTATTTATCCTCTTCTCACTTCCGGGTCCGGTCGGCGATTACGTCATTCGGCGATTCACAGTGTGTGCTGGGATGTATCTCAGGCCATGAAATCTCGCATTATTTCACAGGAGATGAGCTGTACTGCGTGCTCTGCCCCGCCTCCGACCCGCCTCCTCTCAGTGAGCTCAGTGAGGATATAATACTTTCAGTCCTCGCTCACTGAGAGGAGGCGGGGCGGAGCACGGCCTCAATACAATACATTCAGTACAGCTCACTGAGAGGAGGCGGGGCGGAGGCGGGGCAGAGCACGCAATACAGCTCATCTCCTGTGTAATAATGCGAGATTTCATGGCCTGAGATACATCCCAGCACACACTGCGAATCGCCGAATGACATAATCGCCGACCGGACCCGGAAGTGAGAAGAGGATAAATAAAGCAGAAAATAAGGTATTTACTAGCAAAAAGAAAAAAAAAAAAACTTTCCATTGGTAAAAGTCGTTTCAAAGGGGATTACATACATCTAAAGTCACTAAAATGGGTGGAACTCCACTTTAAGGGTGCACTCACTTTTGTGAGATACTGTACCGCCTCACTGCCTGTCAAATGCTCTCTAAAAAATGATCTGAATGCAGATTGCTCTTCGGACTGCAACAACAGTGTAAACAAGCCCTGAGGACTCAATTAGACATTCTCTGACATTTTAGATATAATGGACGCCCATTAAAGCGCCTATTATGTGTATTTCTACATCATATTAAAATGTGTTATTGACGCATTTTGCATGTGTTGGCATCGCAATAGGTAACACTTTCCAGACTCTTCCTCTGTTGGTTTTTCATTGTATGGATTCTTGTAGTATCATCTCAGATAGTAACATTTTCTAAAAACATTTCAGAGGCGCTGTAAATGCCATAGGGGCTGTATCAGTTGTGGATACATTTGATACAGGGGCGTGCGTGAGGCATCACAATCACTAGTTCAAACTTAGCCTTATTATCATTACACAAGTCCTGATTAAGAGGTATCATTGAGCCCCCAAAACGCGTTAGTATATTATGTATCGAGCAACACTTTCACAGGACTATTCAAACAGTTGTGGCACTCTCATCCTTCCTACATCCCAGTGCTACATTTTGGGATCCCTGGGGATACCCCCACTTATGGAGAGCACCCTCTAAGGACCCAATCTCTGACCATGGTGTCAGGGTCAGGGGTCAGGCTCGGAGGCCAGTAGCTAAAGCAGTGGAAAGACTCATACAGAAAGCAGCAAGTGATGTGGGCTCACCCGAGGTGTGAGGTCAGAACTCTTGATGGTGGGGGATGGGTTTTTCTGTGTGTTAGTACCAGGTCCTGGTCCTCAGGATCTCCCCACCAGGAGGTAAGCAAACCAAGGTGTGGTAGCAGATTTAGCAGGTAGGAACCAAGCAGAAGCATAGTCGGGGAACAAGCCAAAGGTCAGTAACAAGTGGTTGCAGGTAACGATCACGGAGAAGTGTAGTCGAGAAACAAGCCAAAGGTCTGTAACAAATGGTTGCAGGTTGGGATCACAGGAAAGCTTAGTCAAGGAACAAGCCAAAGGTCAGCAACGAGTGGTTACATGTAGGGATCATAGGGAAGCGTAGTCAAGGAATAAGCCAAAGGTCAGCAACGAGTGGTTGCAGGATGGGATCAAGCTGAGTCAAGGAACAAGCCAATAGTCAGTAGGGACTGTTTGCAGGTTGGGATCAGATGGAAATCTGTTTAAGGAACAAGCCAAAGGTCAGTAACAAGTGGTTGCAGGTTGGTATCACAGGTAAGGGTAGTTGAGGAACAGGCCAAAGGTCAATAAGGACTGGTTGCAGGTTGGGATCAAGTGGAAGTGTAGTCGAGGAACAAGCCAAAGGTCGGTAACAAGTGGTTGCAGGTTGGGATCAAGTGTAATGGTAGTCAAGGAATAAGCAAAAGGTTGGTAACATAACAAGTGGTTGCAGATAGGGATCACAGGGAAGTGTAGTTGAGGAACAAGCCAAATGTTGGTAATGAGTGGTTGCAGGTAGAGATCAAGTAAAAGCAAAGTTGAGGGACAAGCCAAAGCTTGGCAACAAGTCGTGGTGAAGATACGGATGGCAGCAGGAGTGAAAGGAGCGAGATATCGGCTGGAGAGAGCACAATAATCTGGCAAACAGGAAGTACAAAGTCATGGCTTGAATAGAAAGTTCCTGGGAGGAGCAAAGAGTTAAAGGTTCACCAGAAACAAGATAGAAAGTACGTTTGTCCAAGGGGTCAGGCAGGGAGCTGTCCAGCATCTCAGGTGACTCAGCAAGAAAAGCCACTGCCAGATGTAGCAGAGGTCATGGGTTCAGATCCAGGTCCCAACACGCTCCTACATTGCACATGTTAGAAAACGAATGGCACAACACCACAGTATGCGTGTTGCAGCAGTGGTAAAATGCACGTATGTCACCATGTGGACCCTCAAAGAGAAAAATTTAACAGGATCCTCCATAAAGAAAGAAAAGATAAACATTTTTTGAAGCATATTTTGCTCAATCACCAACACCAAGAACTTCCACTTTGGCAATTTTGCGGTAAAATAAGTTTTTCCGCATTCGCTGGACTCCTCCCTACTCTGAACAAATATTAAGGTGAAAGGCTGACACTTTGCACTGTCCTCCCTTATGTAGTGAAAAGCTGTGAAAATTTATAAAGGAGACGGACAGCCCCCAAATACGGATTGGGTTAAAAAACGACAGTATGGAGGAAAAATGTGGTTCCTTTGAAGCGCCGAGGCTCTTGGCACTTCCGATTTGGCTGCGGAGCCTCGCTGCTGACAGCTTGAAAACCTCTCCCTTCTGAACCCACCTCTGTAGGTGGACAATTTTTACGGCCAACAGCCGAGTCTCCCTTTCCAAAGTGCTTGTTTGCTCCGGGTCCCAGATGTTGCATTCTGGAAAATATTTTTTAAACACTGTTGAGAGGGTCACATACAGGTCCCCTTAGTCACACTGCAGCTCGGAGTAATTGTTTTATAGAGAGAAAAAAAAAATAGTAAATCAGTCAGTTTGTACGCCAACGGAGGGGAAGAATCTTGGAGGTTTTTCTGGCAAATTGAGACGTCTTTGAGGTCCTGCTGACAGCAGGCCTGGCGTGTCAAAGTTATTTGAAAGGAGGACTGTCTGGGTAGCTCCTAGTGACCAATCAGATGCAAAAGAATTGATTGCAGCATGGACAGCCAGATTTGTGGGGGTTGGGGGAAGATGTTGACTGCCTCTGGCTTCATCCATTTATGGTGACCTATGTAAGAGAGAAAATTCTGCAACTACTTTTCATTGTACAGGAGATTTATGTATGGTTGTGTGCAGAACCCAGGGGCCAGTGAGGTGTAAGGACCCAGAAAGCAGTAACATTGGTCTAGGAGGGTGGGAGGGGGGGGAGGGGGGGGGGTATAATAATAACACACAATTGTGCTGCCTCAGCTCTGTGTAATAACAGAATGAGCAGAAGACTCCCAGTTCATTCTCTGAGTTGTCTGAAGTCCGCAAATACTCAAGTTCCCTTCCAAGGGCCAACATTTCCCCCCTTGCTTCTTCTGGGTGGGAGCTCTTGATTGGTCAGAGCAGGATGACTTAACTCTTGTGCATGCGCACAGGACTTCATTCATTTCAGCACCTGTTAGATGGTGAGAATGTAAATGGAGCTGCGCAGGCGCAGCTCAGTGTAAAGAAGGTGAGGAAGAAAAGAACCCTTTATTGCCATACTTGGGAACTTTCCAGAACTCACCTAGCAATGATGACAATTGTTAGGGGAATGATGATGATACCATCATTGTCTTAACTCTGAACTTGCTGGATCTCACCCGACAATGCCAGTAATTGCAAGGTGAAAGGTGAGAAGCCATTACTGCCATACCTGAGAACTTGTTCGATCTCACCTTGAAATGCTGGGAATTGTGAGGGGGAAGGTAGGAGGCCTTTATTGCATACCTGGGAACTTGTCATCACTCATCCAGCAATGCCGGCAATTGCAAGGAGGAAGATAAGAAGCATTTAACCCATAGGTGTTATGCTCAGGTGTCCACAAACTGTTAGCCATATAGTAGGTGTGATGGTCAGGTGTCCTCCTGCTGTTGGCTATATAGTAGGTGTTAAGGTCAGGTGTCCTTGTACTTTTGGCCATATACTAGGTGTGATGGTCAGGTGTTCTCATACTGTTGGCCATATACTAGGTGTGATGGTCAGGTGTCCTCCTGCTGTTGGCCATATAGTAGGTGTTAAGGTCAGGTGTCCTTGTACTTTTGGCCATATACTAGGTGTGATGGTCAGGTGTTCTCATACTGTTGGCCATATACTAGGTGTGATGGTCAGGTGTCCTCCTGCTGTTGGCCATATAGTAGGTGTTATGGTCAGGTGTCCTTGTACTTTTGGCCATATACTAGGTGTTGTCAGGTGTCCTTCTACTGTTGGCCATATAGTAGGTGTTATCAGGCCCGCTGATAGGGGGGGACCACCAGCCCTCTTGTAGGGGGCCCGAGCACACAGGGGGGCCCACACAGAGAGGGGGATTAGTGATGGACAACAAATACAGAAATCTTCCTCCAGCACCTGAATCTGATCTGTCCCTCTCCCTGCTATCAGCTTTTATCTGTCGAGAAAGAGACAGTTGTCCCTCACTAATCCCCCTTCCTGTGTGCCCCCCTCCCAGCACTTATCTCTGCTCAGGAGTTTATTTGTAAATTGTAACTTTGTTTCTCTCTCTCTGATCACTGAGCTCCAACTGCCCAGCCTGTATATTTTTCTCATCTCATCTTCTTTTTTATTTAACATTGTTTTTTTTTTTTTTAGATTTAGCAGGAATTATGCGAGTTATGTTATATTTGTGTCTGATAATAGTGATTTTGTTGTAATTTTAGCTAAATATATCTTTAATATTTTCTTAAAGGGGGCCCTGCCAGGTAGTCTGTACGGGGCCCCGCGATTTCTAACAGCAGCCCTGGGTGTTATAGTCAGGTCTCCTTGTACTTTTGCCATATAGTAAACTAATATGTGATAGTCAGGTGTCCTTCTACTGTTGGCCATATAGTAGGTGTAATGGTCAGGTTTCCTCATACTGTTGTCCATATAGTAGGTGTAATGGTCAGGTTTCCTCATACTGTTGTCCATATAGTAGGTGTGGTGGTCAGGTGTCCTTGTACTTTTCCCCATATAGTAGGCATTATGGTCAGGTGTCCAAATACTGTTGGCTATATAGTAGGTGTTATGGTCAGGTGTCCTCATACTGATGCCCATATTGTAGGTGTGATGGTCAGGTATCCTTCTACTGTTGGCCATATAGTAGGCGTGATGATGGTCAGTTGTCCTCATACTTTGACCTTGGTCAGCTGTCCTCATACTTTGGCCTTATCGTAGATGTAATGGTCAGGTGTCCATATACTTTGGCCATATAATAGGTGTGATGGTCAGGTATCCTCATACTGTTGGCCATATAGCAGATGTGATAGCCAGGTGTCTTCATACTGTTGGCAATATAGTAGGTGTGATTGTCAGGTGTCCTCCTACTGTTTGCCATACAGTAGATCTGATGGCCAGGTGTCCTTATACTGTTGGCCATACAGTCAGGGCAGCCATCAGAAATTTTGGGGCCCCTTACACAGCTTTAGGCCTGGGCCCCTCTGGGCCTGAACACCAACATGCCGCAGGGACCACCCTCTGGCCGTCCCACCGAATCTGCCCACTTGCCATCCCACCGAGTCCTTCAGTGCACCCACTTCTATTTTAACACCCTTACAACTTAATGAATGAAAATTAATCCAATCATCAAAGAGAGATCCCTCATATTTTCAGCAAAGAGATATCCCAATCCAGTAAAGAGACGACCTCATATATTCAACAAAGGCACATCCCAATCCAGCAAAGAGACCGCCTCATATATTCAGCAAAGAGACATTCCAATCCAGCAATGAGACAGCCTCATATTTTTAGCAAAGAGACAGCGCAATCCAGCAAAGAGACATCCCTTCAGCTGCATTGGCTTACGCTGCAGCTGCCATGCTTCAGCAATTGCTAGTTACTACAGCAGTAACAACTCGGTCTTGTTGGTTGGGGCCTGGGTGGCTGGGTCCCTTGGAACCCCTGGGCCCCCTACATGTGTATGGGCTGTCCCCCCCTGATGGCTGCCCTGCATACAGTCGGTGTAATGGTCAGTAGTCATTATACTGTTGATCATAAAGTAGTTGTGATGGGCAGGCACTGTATCCATATAGTGTAGACATGTTGACTTGACCTTGATTTTCCACTTAAGGATTTGTCTCGATTGGTCAAACAAGTGGCCAAATGCCAAAGGCAAATGTGGTTTATAAAAGGCTGCAAAAGGTACGAACTGATGACTAGCCATTGGTTTAAGGAACATTCGCTGCTTTATGACCATACCCCATGGTGTCTGAAAATGCACTGCACCTGGTGTGAACACATCTCCCAGCTCTCAGCACACATGTTTGAACATCCGCTTCGGCTGATATCAGATCATGAATTGTTTTACCGCAGAAACAATAAAAGCTACATTTTAGATGAGAGAGAAAAAAAAAAAAGATGAAATACTGAAGATAACCGATGCTGAGAATTCCTGCTGAAATATTTTGGAAGCTCTCGGGATGCAGGTGTTTAACAAGATTTATACATCGAATTCTTAAAATATTTTTCCAACCAGAGGAAGAATACGCCGTACTAGCTCCTTTGTGCCAATACTAACCATTAGCTCTTGGCTCCCCGCCACCCCCGTCTACTCAGCAAGAGATTCTGACTTTGAACAGAAGTTTATTAAAGGGTATCTCTGCTTTTAAAGGAGAACTTTTGTTTTTTTTTCTTTTGCTAATATTGGAGAGAGCAGGGAAGGTTTATAAACTGTCTACCACTTTTATTCATGTAGGCCTTGGTACCGCTCCAAGGACATCCTCATAGGCAGCCTTTATACAGCACTTACCTGTCCACCAGCAGCCCTTGCTGACTGCTCCTGGCTTCCAGTGGCAGCTTGCATCCCGGTTGCTAGGCAACAGGACGTAGCACCACGTGACCTCTTCTCAGCCATCACCTGGCTTTCTGGACAATGGGACTCAGTGACCCAGCAGTTATCGGCTGCCTCCCTGTACCTTCCTCAAATTCCTTCTCAGAAGTGGGGTAGCGAGTTCCCCCAGCTTTGGGATTGGTCAGTTGTGCAGGAGGTGCCTTATTAAAGTGCATGAGCCTGTGCCTCTGTGCTTGTGATAGCAATTCCTGCTTACTAAGTGCCCATGACTTCTTTGTTTGCTCTACTGCAGGCATCACTAAATGGCGGACCACGGTCCGGATCTGGACCGAGTCACTGTCCCATCCTGACCCAGGGGGGCGAAAGGACTATTGGGGGGGATGTAAAGGGGCAGGGCACGCTACTGTGTGGGGGGGATGTGAAGGGGGCAGAAAGGACTATGAGGGAGGGTGAAGTAAAGGGGCAGAGATCTCTACTGGGGGGGGTGATGTAATGTGGAAGAGAACCCTACTGTGGGGGGGGGGTTGATGTAAAGAGACAGAGAGCCCTACTGTGTTTGGGGTGGGTTGGGGTGATGTAAAGGGGCAGATAACAATTCTGTATGGGGAATATAGGGGCCAGTGCTGTTGAGGGGGTAATGTAAAGGGGGGGGTATGTGATAGGGGCTGAGGACACTGCTGGGGGGGAGGTGATGTGAAAGGGGCAGAGGACACTGCTGTGGGAGGGGGGGGTGATGTAGGAGGGGCAGAGGACACTGCTGTGGGGGGAGGTGATGTGATAGGGGCAGAGGACAATGCTGTGGGGGGGGGGGTATGTGATAGGGGCTGAGGACACTGCTGGGGGGGAGGTGATGTGAGAGGGGCAGAGGACACTGCTATGGGGGGAGGTGATGTAAGAGGGGCAGAGGACACTGCTGTGGGAGAGGGGGGGATGATGTAGGAGGGGCAGAGGACACCGCTGTGGGAGGGGGGGTGATGTGAGAGGGGCAGAGGACACTGCTGTGGGGGGAGGTGATGTGATAGGGGCAGAGGACACTGCTGTGGGGGGGGGGGGTTATGTGATAGGGGCAGAGGACAATGCTGTGGGGGGGGGTTATGTGATAGGGGCAGAGGACACTGCTGTGGGGGGGGGGGGGGTGATGTGATAGGGGCAGAGGACAATGCTGGGGGGGGGGAGGTGATGTGAGAGGGGCAGAGGACAATGCTGGGGGGGAGGTGATGTAAGAGGGGCAGAGGACACTGCTATGGGGGTAGGTGATGTGAGAGGGGCAGAGGACACTGCTGTGTGTGTGTGTGTGGGGGGGTTGATGTGAAGTGGGTACAGAACACTACAGAGGACACTGATGTAAGAGCAGGATTGTGATATAAAGAGGGGGGGATGGGATGTGAAGGAGCCATTGGACAAACAAACATGCGCGTCATACGAGTTGCCAAAGTGTCTTCCATCTTGGTCCTCCCATCACTGTATGCAACATCCTACAACCAGAGTGTACAGCCCTGGGAAAACCTAGCACCGGCAGGGCTGCTTGCCTTAAGGGAAGGGGGGCAGCTAAAGGCAATAGAGCAATCCAAAATGCTGCACAGGTTGAGGCATTTTAAATGAGGCTCCACCTGCACCATGGACCAGTCCCAGAGCTGGGGGGCAAGTGGCCAAACTTTTTTACCCACAGATGAGAAGAAAGTTGGGGAAGGTGCAAGGTGGCAGCTAATAACCTCTAGTAGGAGCTGGGAGGCTGGGTCTCCGTGCCCCGTTACAGGGAGGCAAAACAAGCAGAGGAGGAGTGATGCCTCATCCCATTGTCTGGCATCTGAGACCCAAGCCACTGCTGGGAGCCACCAGGGGCAGACAGTGAAGGCCACTAACAGACAGGTGGGTATACAGGTTACCTAACGCATCCACCATATACAGTGCCTTGCGAAAGTATTCGGCCCCCTTGAACTTTGCGACCTTTTGCCACATTTCAGGCTTCAAACATAAAGATATAAAACTGTAATTTTTTGTGAAGAATCAACAACAAGTGGGACACAATCAGGAAGTGGAATGAAATTTATTGGATATTTCAAACTTTGTTAACAAATAAAAAACTGAAAAATTGGGCGTGCAAAATTATTCAGCCCCTTTACTTTCAGTGCAGCAAACTCTCTCCAGAAGTTCAGTGAGGATCTCTGAATGATGCAATGTTGACCTAAATGACTAATGATGATAAATAGAATCCACCTGTGTGTAATCAAGTCTCCGTATAAATGCACCTGCACTGTGATAGTCTCAGAGGTCCGTTTAAAGCGCAGAGAGCATCTTGAAGAACAAGGAACACACCAGGCAGGTCCGAGATACTGTTGTGGAGAAGTTTAAAGCCGGATTTGGATACAAAATGATTTCCCAAGCTTTAAACATTCCCAAGGAGCTCTGTGCAAGCGATAATATTGAAATGGAAGGAGTATCAGACCACTGCAAATCTACGAAGACCTGGCCGTCCCTCTAAACTTTCAGCTCATACAAGGAGAAGACTGATCAGAGATGCAGCCAAGAGGTCCATGATCACTCTGGATGAACTGCAGAGATCTACAGCTGAGGTGGGAGACTCTGTCCATAGGACAACAATCAGTCGTATACTGCACAAATCTGCCCTTTATGGAAGAGTGGCAAGAAGAAAGCCATTTCTTAAAGATATCCATAAAAAGTGTAGTTTAAAGTTTGCCACAAGCCACCTGGGAGACACCAAACATGTGGAAGAAGGGGCTCTGCTCAGATGAAACCAAAATCAAACTTTTTGGCAACAATGCAAAACGTTATGTTTGGCGTAAAAGCAACACAGCTCATCACCCTGAACACACCATCCCCCACTGTGAAACATGGTGGTGGCAGCATCATGGTTTGGGCCTGCTTTTCTTCAGCAGGGACAGGGAAGATGGTTAAAATTGATGGGAAGATGGATGGAGCCAAATACAGGACCATTCTGGAAGAAAACCTGATGGAGTCTGCAAAAGACCTGAGACTGGGACGGAGATTTGTCTTCCAACAAGACAATGATCCAAAACATAAAGCAAAATCTACAATGGAATGGTTCACAAATAAACATATCCAGGTGTTAGAATGGCCAAGTCAAAGTCCAGACCTGAATCCAATCGAGAATCTGTGGAAAGAACTGAAAACTGCTGTTCACAAACGCTCTCCATCCAACCTCACTGAACTCGAGCTGTTTTGCAAGGAGGAATGGGCAAAAATTTCAGTCTCTCGATGTGCAAAACTGATAGAGACATACCCCAAGCCACTTACAGCTGTAATCGCAGCAAAAGGTGGCGCTACAAAGTATTAACTTAAGGGGGCTGAATAATTTTGCACGCCCAATTGTTCAGTTTTTTATTTGTTAAATAAATTTGAAATATCCAATAAATTTCGTTCCACTTCATGATTGTGTCCCACTTGCTGTTGATTCTTCACAAAAAATTACAGTTTTATATCTTTATGTTTGTAGCCTGAAATGTGGCAAAAGGTCACAAAGTTCAAGGGGGCTGAATACCTTCGCAAGGCAATGTACATGGTCTACCGTCCACCACATCCACCATATACATGGTCCACCATCCACCACATCCACCATATAAATGGTCCACCATCTACCACATACATGGTCCACCATCCACCACATTCACCATATACATGGTTCACCATCCATCACATCCACCATATACATGGTCCATCATCCACCACATCCACCATATACATGGTCCACCATCCACCACATACATGGTCCACCATCCACCACATCCACCATATACATGATCCACCATCCATCACATCCACCATATACATGGTCCACCATCCACCACATTCACCATATACATGGTCCACCATCCACCACATCCACCATATACATGGTTCACCATCCACCACATCCACCATATACATGGTCCACCATCCACCACATCCACCATATACATGGTCCATCATCCACCACATTCACCATATACATGGTCCACCATCCACCAGATTCACCATATACATGGTCCACCATCCACCACATCCACCATATACATGGTCCACCATCCATCACATCCACCATATACATGGTCCACCATCCATCACATCCACCATATACATGGTCCATCATCCACCACATTCACCATATACATGGTCCACCATCCACCACATCCACCATATACATGGTCCACCATCCATCACATCCACCATATACATGGTCCATCATCCACCACATCCACCATATACATGGTCCACCATCCACCACATACATGGTCCACCATCCACCACATTCACCATATACATGGTCCACCATCCACCATATACATGGTCCACCATCCACCACATTCACCATATACATGGTCCACCATCCATCACATCCACCATATACATGGTCCACCATCCACCACATCCACCATATACATGGTCCACCATCCACCACATCCACCATATACATGGTTCACCATCCACCACATCCACCATATACATGGTCCACCATCCACCACATCCACCATATACATGGTCCATCATCCACCACATTCACCATATACATGGTCCACCATCCACCAGATTCACCATATACATGGTCCACCATCCACCACATCCACCATATACATGGTCCATCATCCACCACATTCACCATATACATGGTCCACCATCCACCACATTCACCATATACATGGTCCATCATCCACCACATTCACCATATGCATGGTCCACCATCCACCACATTCACCATATACATGGTCCACCATCCACCACATCCACCATATACATGATCCACCATCCATCACATCCACCATATACATGGTCCACCATCCACCACATTCACCATATACATGGTCCACCATCCACCACATCCACCATATACATGGTCCACCATCCACCACATCCACCATATACATGGTCCACCATCCACCACATTCACCATATACATGGTCCACCATCCATCACATCCACCATATACATGGTCCACCATCCACCACATCCACCATATACATGGTCCACCATCCATCACATCCACCATATACATGGTCCACCATCCATCACATCCACCATATACATGGTCCACCATCCACCACATCCACCATATACATGGTCCACCATCCATCACATCCACCATATACATGGTCCACCATCCACCACATCCACCATATACATGGTCCATCATCCACCACATCCACCATATACATGGTCCACCATCCACCACATTCACCATATACATGGTCCACCATCCACCATATACATCACAGAATCTAATCCTCCCTATGCTGGCCAGCACAATGTAATGAAGTGACCCCCAAATCATTTCTGCTACTACTAGTCACCAGCCAGGAGTAAAAATGTTTCATAAGCCTTATTATGTTATGTTTTTCCTCAAAAAATAAAAAAAGGACAGGAAAAAAATAAAATAAGACAATTCTAATAAAAAAAAAAACAACAAAAAAACAAAACCACAATTAGCGTTCTTGTAATTGTGGTTTTTTTTGTTTTTTGTTTTTTTTTATTAGAATTGTCTTATTTTATTTTTTCCTGTCCTTTTTGAGGAAAAAGAAAAACATAACATAATAAGGCTCATGAAACATTTTTACTCCTGGCTGGCGACTAGTAAAAAAGCAGACCGTGAAAAAGAAGTAAAAATACAAATGAAATACACAAAAATATAAATGAGATAAACTTACCTAACCAAAATACACATAAAATGGACTTTAAATAGTATCTTTAACTATCTTGGACCGGTTCTTGTTACAATAAATTACCCCTAATTAGCCTTTATTACATCTTTTACATTAATTACATCTTTTTTTTCCCCACAGAAATAAAAAAAATAAAAAAAAGGTGAAATACCAATTAAATTCAAAACACAAATATTAGGGGGAAAAAAAACACAGTAAAAAAAAAAAAAGTGAAATAAAAAAATGAAGCGACAGTACACAGATTAACAATCAAATATGCATAAAAAATATGAAAAATAACACAACTACAAGAACATTAAATGGAACTACCCTAAATACACACAAAAAAATGGACAAAAATGGAAAGTAAAAATACTGATTAAATGCACAAAAATGTAAATAAAATAAACTTTCCTAAATACACATAAAATACACATAATATTTATTTTAAATTACATATTTTATTTATCTTGGACCTGTTCTTGTGCAAAATAGAATGTCCCTTCATTAGCCTCATTATTAAACATTTCTTGACAGAAAGAAAAAAGTAGACGATAAAAAAGAAGTAAAAATACAAATTAAATACACAAAAATATAAATGAGATAAACTTACCTAACCAAAATACACATAAAATGGACTTTAAATCGTATCTTTAACTATCTTGGACCTGTTCTTGTGCCAATAAATTACCCCAATTAGCCTCATTACATCTTTTACATTATTTACCATTATTTATCCTTTTTTTCCCCACAGAATTAAAAAAAAAAAAAAAAAGGTGATATATCAATCAAATGCAAAACTCAAAAATGAGAAAAAAAACCACAACACAGTAAAAAAAAAAAAAAAAGAAAAATGGGCAGACTCGGCGTAACATCATCTTTTTATATTTCGCAAAAAAAAAAAAAATGGGTCATGTATTCTGTTTTTTGCATTAAAAGTTAAAAAAATGTATTAACAAAAAAATGCATTTGAAAAAGCGTTGTTCAAATACCTTCTGATAAAACGCAACGCCCGCCAATTTATTCTTTAGGATCTCTGCTTTAACATATAGTGTTTGGGGATTCTAACTAACTTTCTTGCAAAAAATACAGATTTTTACATGTAAACAAGTGTCAAAGGCCTGGAGATAAAGTGGATGCTCAAACTAAAAAGTTAACAAAAAACAACAAAATCAAAAAGAAATAATAAAAAAAAAAGCCCAATACAGTATATGTATAAATTTAAAAAAAATGGCAGACTCGGCATAACATTATCTTTTATATTTCACAAAACAATTGGGTAAGGCATTGCGTTTTTTTTTGTATTAAAAGTAAAAAAAGTGCATTTGAAAAACCACTGTGCAAATACCATGTGACATAAAAAATTGCAACACCCGCCAATTTATTCTCTAGGGCCTCTGTTTTAACATAATGTTTGGGGGTTCTAGCTAACTTTCTAGCAAAATATACAGATTTTTACATGTAAACAAGTGTCTAAGGCCTGTAGCTGAAATTAATACCTAAACAAAAAAGTAAAAAAAAAAAAACTACAAAATCAAAAATAAATAAAAAAAAAAAACCCTAAAACATATATAAATAAAAAAAAAAAATGGACAGACTCGGCGTAACATCATCCTTTATATTTAACAAAAAATTGGGTTATGCATTGTGTTTTTTTTTTTGTAATAAACGTAAAAAAAAGTGCAAATACCATGTGACATAAAAAAAATTGCAACACCTGCCAATTTATTCTCTAGGCGCATTTGCTTTAACATATAATGTTTGCGGCTTCTAACTAACTCTCTAGCAAAAAATACAGATTTTTACATGTAAACAAGTGTCAAAGGCCTGTAGCTGAAATTGATACCCAAACAAAAAGTTAACAAAAAAACTACAAAATCAAAAAGAAATTAAAAAAAAACACTAAAACATGTATAATTGTAAAAGAAAAAAAAAAAAATGGGCGTAACATCATCTTTTATATTACACTAAAAAAATGGGTTATGTATTGTGTTTTCTTGCATTATAAGTAAAAAAATTTTTATTTTTTCCAAAATAAAATTGTGTTTGGAAAATCGCTGTGCAAATACCATGTGACATAAAACATTGCAACACCCACCAATTTATTCTCTAGGGCCTCTGCTTTAACATATAATGTTTGAGGGTTCTAACTTCTAACTAACTTTCTAGCAAAAAATACAGATTTTTTACATGTAAACAAGTGTCAAAGGCCTGGAGCTGAAATTGATACCCAAACAAAAAAGTTAACAAAAAAACTACAAAATCCAAAAGAAATAAAAAGAAAACAAAAAAAAACCTAAAACATGTATAAATGTAAGAAAAAAATGGGCAGACTTGGCGTAACATCATCATTTATATTTATCAAAAAATTGGGTTATGCATTGTGTTTTTTTGTATTAAAAGTAAAAAAAAGTGCATTTTAAAACCATTATGCAAATACCATGTGACTTAACAAATTGCAACACCCGCTTTAACATTTAATGTTTGGGGGTTCTAACTAACTTTCTAGCAAACAATACAGATTTTTTACATGTAAACAAGTGTCAAAGGTCTGTAGCTGAATTTGATACCCAAACAAAAAAGTTAACAAAAAAACTACAAAATCAAAAATAAATAAAAAAAAAAAACCCTAAAACATATATAAATTAAAAAAAAAATGGACAGACTTGGCGTAACATCATCCTTTATATTTAACAAAAAAATTGGGTTATGCATTGTGTTTTTTTTTTGTAAGAAACGTAAAAAAAAAAAGTGCGAATACCATGTGACATAAAAAAAAATTGCAACACCTGCCAATTTATTCTCTCGGCGCATTTGCTTTAACATATAATGTTTGCGGCTTCTAACTAACTTTCTAGCAAAAAATACTGATTTTTACATGTAAACAAGTGTCAAAGGCCTGTAGCTGAAATTGATACCCGAACAAAAAGTTAACAAAAAAACTACAAAATCAAAAAGAAATAAAAAAAAAAAAAACACTAAAACATGTATAAATGTAAAAGAAAAAAAAAATGGGTGTAACATCATCTTTTATATTACACTAAAAAAAATGGGTTATGTATCGTGTTTTTTTGCATTATAAGTAAAAAAAAGTGTATTTTTTTCCAAAATAAAATTGTGTTTGAAAAATCGCTGCGCAAATACCATGTGACATAAAACATTGCAACACCCACCCATTTATTCTCTAGGGTCTAGGGCCTATGCTTTAACATATAATGTTTGAGGGTTCTAACTTCTAACTAACTTTCTAGCAAAAAATACTGATTTTTTACATGTAAACAAGTGTCAAAGGTCAGTAGCTGAATTTGATACCCAAACAAAAAAGTTAACAAAAAAAATACAAAATCCAAAAGAAATAAAAAGAAAACAAAAAAACCCTAAAACATGTATAAATGTAAGAAAAAATGGGCAGACTTGGTGTAACATCATCATTTATATTTATCGAAAAATTGGGTTATGCATTGTGTTTTTTTGTATTAAAAGTAAAAAAAGTGCATTTTAAAACCATTATGCAAATACCATGTGACTTAACAAATTGCAACACCCGCTTTAACATATAATGTTTGGGGGTTCTAACTAACTTGCTAGCAAACAAAACTGATTTTTTACATGTAAACAAGTGTCAAAGGTCTGTAGCTGAATTTGATACCCAAACAAAAAAGTTAACAAAAAAACTACAAAATCAAAAATAAATAAAAAAAAAAAAAAAAACCCCTAAAACATATATAAATTAAAAAAAAATGGACAGACTCGGCGTAACATCATCCTTTATATTTAACAAAAAAATGGGTTATGCATTGTGGTTTTTTTTTTGTAATAAATGTAAAAAAAAGTGTGAATACCATGTGACATAAAAAAAATTGCAACACCTGCCAATTTATTCTCTAGGCGCATTTGCTTTAACATATAATGTTTGCGGCTTCTAACTAACTTTCTAGCAAAAAATACAGATTTTTACATGTAAGCAAGTGTCAAAGGCCTGTAGCTGAAATTGATACCTAAACAAAAAAGTTAACAAAAAAAATACAAAATCAAAAAGCAATTAAAAAAAACAAAAAACCCCTAAACCATGTATAAATGTAAAAAGAAAATGGGCAGACTCGGCGTAACATCATCTTTTATATTACACTAAAAAAAAAAATGGGTTATGTATTGTTTTTTTTTTTTGTATTAAAAGTAGAAAAAGTGCGTTTTAAAAACCACTGTGCAATTACCATGGGACATAAAAAATTGCTACACCCGCCAATTTATTCTCTAGGGCCTGTGCTTTAACATATAGTGTTTGGGAATTCTAACTAACTTTCTAGCAAAAAATACAGATTTTTACATGTAAACAAGTGTCAAAGGCCTGTAGCTGAAATTGATACCCAAACAAAAAGTTAACAAAAAAACTACAAAATCAAAGAGAAATTAAAAAAAAAAAACACTAAAACATGTATAAATGTAAACATTGCAACATCTGCCAATTTATTCTCTGGGGCCTCTGCTTTAACATATAATGTTTGGGGGTTCTAACTAATTTTCAAGCAAAAAAATACTTGTTTTTATATGTAAACAAGTGTAAAAAAAAAAAAAGGCCTGGAGCTGGCTAAAGTGGATACTCAAACAAGTAAGATTAACAAAAAAATTTTTTTAAAAAATATCAAAGAAATTAAAAAAACCCCTAAAACATATATAAATATAAAAAAAAATTAAAAAATGGGCAGACTTGATGGACCCCTTTCCTTCTTTTTTTTTTCTGCTGTCACTTTTCTATGTTTCTAATCAAACCTTAATGATACAATTATTTTGGTGAAATGATACAACAACAAAAATAACTTTAGTTTCCCTTTCAGATATCGCAGTTACTGAACCAAAATGGTATCCCTGGATTGAAGTGTAGCAGTGCGTCCTCCCAAACATCTCGCCATGACCTCGCTGTGCAGACATCGCGCTGCCAAACACAGCGGTGAAACAAGTGAGCAAAGTGTTGGTTTCTTCGATGCCTCTGGTCTACTACACATCATAGATGAGAAAAGGCCTCGGGCGGCACGTTTCAATGTTTCCACTGATATTAGTCATTACGACATTTCATGTCCAAACATTTTTTTAAATTTTTTTATTTTTTTTTTTTACCAGAAGGAGGCGTCATTCATGGGCAAGATGTAGAGTACAGATTACTAACAGGACAGAGAAGTCATTAATTGTAGCAAACAGCATGGCTTCATCTGTTCTCCAACGCTGCACGCCCAAGAATTAGATGTGTTCTTGGCTTCCGCCGCCGGAGTACATCACAACGAATTACAGAGGAAACAAAAAAAACAAAAAGGATGAAAGGAGTGAAAATAGAGTCTGGTGCAGATCCCGATTATAGAACCAAGTTCCAGTACAATTAGGTTTTGGGGTTTAGGCAGCACAAAGAGTTCAGATAAAGTTCAGGTATGTAGCTGGAGGCGGGGCAGGGACCACCCAGTGGCCCCCAAAATGCGGTCTTGCTTTACAGGTTGAAGCTTTTCTAATTTATTTTTTATTTTTTTTTACTTTTTTAAAAAGTTTAATGGTACTGTATACCAAATGAACAAAGCTCTAGAACCTCAGATTCTGGAAGAACCGCTTATTTTTGCCTGTCTTTGACTTTGGCCTCCCTTCTATTTCTGTTATAGAGCTGGGTCCCAGAAAACAGCTTTGTTCCCTGTGGCTTTGTCAAGAGGGATTTCAACCAAGTGTCGGATTGGCATGAGGTGGTTGTGGTTGATGTATGTCAGAGGTCAGAGGTCAGGCTCGGAGACCAATAGCTAAAGCAGTGGAGAGACTACCCCTGACCAGCAGGACAGATATACAAGCAGGTCACCCTGGGGGATGATGCGGCTTCACCTGAGTACAGGGGGTCAGTAGTAAGTAATGTAGAGTACAGGGATCAGTAGTAAGTAATGCAGAGTACAGGGCTCAGTAGTAAGTAATGTAGAGTACAGGGCTCAGTAGTAAGTAATGTAGAGTACAGGGGTCAGTAGTAAGTAATGCAGAGTGCAGGGGTCAGTAGTAAGTAATGTAGAGCGCAGGGGTCAGTAGTAAGTAATGTAGAGTGCAGGGATCAGTAGTAAGTAATGTAGAGTGCAGGGGTCAGTAGTAAGTAATGCAGAGTGCAGGGATCAGTAGTAAGTAATGTAGAGTACAGGGGTCAGTAGTAAGTAATGCAGAGTGCAGGGGTCAGTAGTAAGTAATGTAGAGTGCAGGGGTCAGTAGTAAGTAATGCAGAGTACAGAGGTCAGTAGTAAGTAATGCAGAGTACAGGGGTCAGTAGTAAGTAATGTAGAGCGCAGGGGTCAGTAGTAAGTAATGTAGAGTGCAGGGGTCAGTAGTAAGTAATGTAGAGTGCAGGGGTCAGTAGTAAGTAATGTAGAGTGCAGGGGTCAGTAGTAAGTAATGCAGAGTACAGAGGTCAGTAGTAAGTAATGCAGAGTACAGGGGTCAGTAGTAAGTAATGTAGAGCGCAGGGGTCAGTAGTAAGTAATGTAGAGTGCAGGGGTCAGTAGTAAGTAATGTAGAGTGCAGGGGTCAGTAGTAAGTAATGTAGAGTGCAGGGGTCAGTAGTAAGTAATGGAGAGTACAGAGGTCAGTAGTAAATAATGTAGAGTGCAGGGGTCAGTAGTAAGTAATGCACAGTGCAGGGGTCAGTAGTAAGTAATGCAGAGTGCAGGGATCAGTAGTAAGTATGCAAAGTGCAGGGATCAGTAGTAAGTAATGCAGAGTACAGGGGTCAGTAGTAAGTAATGTAGAGTACAGGGGTCAGTAGTAAGTAATGTAGAGCGCAGGGGTCAGTAGTAAGTAATGGAGAGTACAGAGGTCAGTAGTAAGTAATGTAGAGTGCAGGGGTCAGTAGTAAGTAATGCACAGTGCAGGGGTCAGTAGTAAGTAATGCAGAGTGCAGGGATCAGTAGTAAGTATGCAAAGTGCAGGGATCAGTAGTAAGTAATGCAGAGTACAGGGGTCAGTAGTAAGTAATGCAGAGTACAGGGGTCAGTAGTAAGTAATGGAGAGTACAGGGGTCAGTAGTAAGTAATGGAGAGTACAGGGGTCAGTAGTAAGTAATGCAGAGTACAGGGGTCAGTAGTAAGTAATGGAGAGTACAGGGGTCAGTAGTAAGTAATGCAGAGTACAGAGGTCAGTAGTAAGTAATGCAGAGTACAGGGGTCAGTAGTAAGTAATGGAGAGTACAGGGGTCAGTAGTAAGTAATGGAGAGTACAGAGGTCAGTAGTAAGTAATGCAGAGTACAGGGGTCAGTAATAAGTAATGTAGAGTGCAGGGTTCAGTAGTAAGTAATGTAGAGTGCAAGGGTCAATAGTAAGTAATGTATAGATGACAGTAGTAAATAAAGAAGATTTCAGGAGTCAGCAGTAAGGAATGCAGAGTTGAGGGATCAGGAGTAGATTAGGCAGAGTTTAGAGGTCAGTAGTACATAACGCAGAGTGCAGGGGTTAGGAGTAAGTAGTTCAGAGCTTAGAGGTCAGTAATAAGTCATACAGACTTCAGAGATCATAAATACACAACATTCAGGGTCATAGTTACATAGTTAGTCATATTGAAAAAGACACAAGTCCATCTTGTTCAACCACTCAGGAATCAGAGGTCAGGAGTAAGTTACGAAGATGTTTACGGCCAGTAAAACATAATGCAGAGTGCAGAGGTCAGTAGTATGTAACGCAGAGTTCAGAGATTGGTAGTAAGCAACACAGAGTGCAGTGATCAGTAATGTGGAATTCAGGGCTCAGAAGTAAGTAACGCAAAGTTGAGGGTTAGTGAGTATATTTTGCAGAGTTTAGGGGTCAGTAGTACATAACACACAGTGCAGGGGTCAGGAGTAGCTAACACCCATCATCCCCCACAAAAATATCCCCTTCCAGTTCAAACATCTACCCCCTCCCTCTGTAAAATGTACTCCCCAGATCCTAGGTGGCACACAGCAGAGTGAGAGAAGTCCTCCTAGGTCTCCCCCCCGGCTGTGCCATATAACTGAGAGGGAACCTAGGATGTCCAATAGCTCTGCATTGCCGCCCTGATCTGGGGTCCAGGAGGCATCCGGATGGGTTCAGGAGCTGGCAGCACGGCAGGGTTTATTGTGACCTACCTATCACCTGCCCAAGATCGACGTGTAGACCGTGATTAAGTGGTTGGCGACCCCCGGGTCAGATATACACTTTAGGGACCAGTACAGCCTGGGCCTATCATCCCAAAGGGTTTCTCAGGAACATAGGGATTCATTTTAAGGCTGACACAGGTAGCTAGGCAATTTTTAGGCTGCATCAAGTTAACGTTAAGTTGGTGATTCAGTGATTTGTACCGTATGAAGATTAACAAAACCTCAAAACAAACGAAACATCTGCTAAACCTCAGCACTCATTGACTCTCCAATTCATCTCGCTGGCCGTGTCCCACCATCCAGCCAGAAAAAGATTTGTCTCTGTCCTGGAACGGCGGTTGTTTTTTTGACCAGGCTAATTCATTTTACACAATTTGGCAACAGGCATTAGTGCATCTATGATTACACATCCACCAGACCCCTTTCCGCAAGACTCTTACTCTTCTATGAAACATTGCTTAGCTGGGGCGGGGGGATAATTACACCAATATCCTTCCCCTGGTGATGAAGACCGCCTAGGTTCTCACCACTTTGAGGATCTCGTTACAAACAACCCCACGTTATTAACGCAGTACAAGGATGTTATACATTCGAGCTCTTTTATTCCTGACTGTGCTGTCTTCCTGGAAAATGTGATTGAGTGGGCTAGAAGGTTGGCCTAATGGAGCTCAAAAAGCCAGACAGCCATCCCCACCAGCTTCCCGTATGTTGGGAACCATGGCAAATTTGTTATTCCAGGGTTCTTAACTTAATCCATATTTCTTTGACCTAATTGTTCTTCTGTGTTGTTGTACAGTAGTTCTTACACAATGTCTGTAGCTGATGAACGGCAAAAAGCATAGTAAAACTCAATATTAGCTTTCTTAAAGGACATGTCCATAAAAAAATGCTGTCTCATAATACATTGCATGGGCAAAAGTATGCAGACGCCCCACTAAATTGAGTTTGGGTGTTTCTAGTGAAGGGTCCTGCTAATGCTACATCATACAAAGACATTGGGACAAATGTCCTCTTCCAACCTTGTGGTTTCCGGGAAAGACCTGGTTCTGTTTCAGTATGACCGTGTCCCTGTGTACTCCAGAAACACCATGTGGACACCTGACCATCACACCTACCTACTGTATATGGCCTAAAGTATCTGGACCCTCTTCAAATGAGTTCAAGTGTTTCCAGTGAAGGCTCCTGTTAATGCTACACAAGGCTTTTTTTTCTCAGAGAATAG
Organism: Pelophylax lessonae; assembly: GCF_965119305.1. NCBI lineage: Eukaryota > Metazoa > Chordata > Amphibia > Anura > Ranidae > Pelophylax > Pelophylax lessonae. The sequence continues at coordinate 207,600,811 of NC_138780.1, forward strand.
GTGCAGGAACTCCCCCTTCTAAGTTACTTTGTGTCTCCGCCCTCTACCCACCTCTGAGCACTAACCCTTGGTTCCACCCCTTCCAACCTCCGAGCACTAACCCTTGGTTCCACCCCTTCCAACCTCCGCGCACTAACCCTTGGTTCCACCCCTTCCAACCTCCGAGCACTAACCCTTGGTTCCACCTCTTCCAACCTCCGAGCACTGACCCTTGGTTCCACCCCTTCCAACCTTCGAGCACTAACCCTTGGTTCCACCCCTTCCAACCCTTCGAGCACTGACCCTTGGTTCCACCCCTTCCAACCTCTGAGCACTGACCCTTGGTTCCACCCTCTACCCAGCTTCCAGTACAGCCCCTTTTAGAGAATATAGAGTCAAGTATAATTTTGTATTGGAATGTATAGGATTAGGTTATGATAACAAGAAAAGCTATAAAATAGATCCCCCTCAGTATCAAAAGATCCTCCACCAGCAACAATAGATTGCCATGCAAAAATAGATCCCCGCCAGCAACAATAGATCTCCCAGCAGCCAGCATCAGTAGACCCTCCAGCACCCATTGGAGGTGCCGGAACTGCGTTCCCCCACATTCCTGCTGAAAAAAAGCCCTGATGCTACATCATACAAAGACATTTGGGCCAAATGTGCTCTTCCAACCTTGTGGTTTCAGGAAGATCTCTTTCCATTTCAGCATGACTGTGTCCCTGTGTACTCCACAAACTCCATAAGGGCACCTGACCATCACACCTACCTACTGTATATGTCCTAAAGTATGTGGACCCTCTTCAAATGAGTTCAAGTGTTTCCAGTGAAGGGTCCTGCTAATGCTACATCATGCAAAGACATTGTAGAGAAATGTGCTCTTCCAATCTTGTGGTTTCGGGAAAGTCCCTTTCCATTTCAGTAAGCATGACCGTATCACTGTGTACTCCAAGAATGCCATTTGAACAGCTGACCATTACACCTTCCTACTGTATATGGCCTAAAGTATATGGATCCCCTTCAATTGAGTTCAAGTGTTTCCAGAGAAGGGTTCTGTTAATGCTACATCATACAAAGACATTTGGGCCAAATGTGCTCTTCCAACCTGGTGGTTTCAGGAAGATCTCTTTCCGTTTCAGCATGACTGTGTCCCTCTATACCCCAGAAACGCCATGTGGACTCCTGACCATCACACCTACCTACAGCGGTTGGACAAAAATATGGAAACACAAGATGATTTGAAGGTGTGAAAGTGACGACATGTTTCATGTTGAAAGTGGAAGTGATGTGAGATTCTTTTGCTTCCGCTGTGTTATGAGACGCCCATCTAACAGGTGGGAAGCCTCACTTTCGTCATTCACTGCGTGCGCTGCTAGTAATACGGAGTCATGCCGGAGCTTACTGAGCTTCAAAGAGGGCAAATTGATGGTGCCGCTTCACTGGTGCCTCTTTGACTGAAGTTGCCAATTTATTTGGAGTGTCGCGAGGTACAGAATCAAAGGTTATGACGGCATATACAGTTTCTGGGAAAACGTCATCTGATAACTATAAACGTTGGTCGACATGGTCAACTGACCAAAAGAGACAAAAGGGAATTGCGCAGGATTGTGACCCGGAGTTTTTCATGAAGAGTGGTATCAGATTCCATTATTTACAATCCAGGACTTATATTTGTCGATTCCCAGGAAAATTCAGGCTGTCTTGGATGCCAAAGGTGGTCCAACGCTATATTAGGTAACCATTTCATTGTTGTTTGCATAATTTTGTCCAATCCCTGTATATGGCCTAAAGTATGTGGACCCCTTCAAATGAGTTCAAGTGTTTCCAAAGAAGGATCCTGTTAATACTTGATCATACAAAGAGATTGTAGACAAATGTGCTCAACCAATCTTTCTGTTTCAGCATGACTGTTTTTCGGAGTACTCCAGGAACGCCATGAGGACACTTGACCATCACACCTACCTCTATGTCCTAAAGTATGTGGACCCCCTTTGTAATGGACTCGCGACCCACACTTTGCTTGTGGACTTCCGTCAGTATATGGCTTCCTTCAGTCTTGAACATAGATATTAAATATTCCAGCCACCCCCATACAAAGCTAGCCGACAACTTAGTTTGTTCTGGAACCTTCTTCTCTATTGAACAGTTTCACACTCAATTTATACACACATGAGCACATTCCCCTCCTGATCAAATTACCCCATCAGGTCAGGGGTTGCCTGATTACATTATCATATGCAGATGAAATTGTATACAGAAATAGAATTAACCTGAACTAATTATCTAGCCATCTGGACAGACACAATGTGTGAGTTCATTAACAATTAGCAATGGGACAGACAGGCTTAACAGAATCCACATCACACCTCAATACACAAACAATAGGGAGAGCCTGTCTCTGACATTGAAGTACAATATGCATTAGCATAAGTGTAAACACAGAACCCATTTGAAGCAATCCAAACCATTAAGTATCTGTCTTTCACTCCCAGTGACGGTGAGTACCGTCACACCCATCAAATAAGTTCAAGTGTTTCCAGTGAAGGGTCCTGTTAATACTACCCCAAACAAAGACATTGTAGATTTGTAGACAAATTGTGGTAACAATTTGGTGAAGACCCTTTTCTGTTTCAGCATGACTGTGCCCACCCTATGTACAAAGCTTGCTCCATATAGACATGGTGTAACCAGTCTGGCGCGGAGGAACTCGAGTGTCCTGCACAGAACTCTGACCTCATCCCTACTGAACACTTTTGGGAAGAACTGGAACACCAGTGACAAGCCAGGTCTTCTCATATAACCCAAAGGGGTCATAATTTATACCACAAAAAAACAAAACAAAAGCTATTATACATGGAAAGAATAACAAATCATATGTTTGGATGAAAAGTGGTATTCCCAGTAGCTAGTTGAAGATCACATAACCCAAGAGAACTTGATTGTTGGTTCTACCCACAGACTGGGCATCCAATGCGTTTTGACATTTAGTATCTTCCTCAGGGATATAATAAACTAGAAAGTCTCATATAGCTAAGCATCTTTGCATGCTTTGACAGGCAGATAGTTACAACAGGGGTAAATCTAATAGCGCACAAGGGCCGCTGGGCCAAAATTCCCCATGGAATGCCCCATACACTGATCTCTCAAGGTTAATAATATACAACTTGGGTAAAGCCACCAACGCCCCCTCTTCACTTCTAGTAATGGTACTCAAAGGAAAAAGAGGAAGTATTCTGCATGTCTTAGTGCTGGTCAGACAGTACAGAAGGTGCTCATTGCTTGGTATCACTTGGATATTATGTAGCCCCCTTATCCTAAACAGGGGCTATTATGTCAATTTCGTTTTTGGCTGGGCTGTGGTTAGCTTAGACTGGTTGTATAGTTTTTCACCTGGATTTTCACTAAGCCTAATTTGGTTTGAGATCTCTCAATATCGCTAGTGGATGGTGGCCATTGTATGAGATTTCACAAACAAAACTAAGTTATGAATATTTACATTTCCTTCAGCCAATCCAGTTGTAGATTTAGGCCATGGGGGGGGGGGGGGGATATAAATACGTGGGACATGCCATGTGCTCTCTTTCTCTGGGCTAAGCCCTAGGGAGGTGCCGCTGGATTGAGCCCTACTGTTAGGCTTAACACCCTTTTTTGGGGCCTAACGTGTGCTGAAGTGGTCCTGGAGCTGTCCTGCCTGGTCTGGAGGAAGCTGTGCCAACGAGAAGACCCAGGGGAGGCCCCTTGCTGGAGAGAGCCAGGAAAAAGGCTGGCCTCTCACTTGGAGGATGCACTAAAATTTGGGAATGTGCCTACAGTGTTGCTGGGTCGGTATAAAGGTTCAGACACTGTTCAGAAGCTGGACATTTTTATGCATCTGGAGAGTCTGTAGGTGATCTGCTCAGGGCTTTTTTTCTCAGAGAATAGGTGCAGGAACTCCCCCTTCTAAGTTACTTTGTGTCTCCGCCCCCCCACCCACCTCCGAGCACTTATCCTTGGTTCCACCCCTTCCAACCTCTGAGCACTGAACCTTGGTTCCACCCCCTACCCAGCTTCCAATACAGCCTCTTTTAGAGAATATAGAGCAAGGATAATGTTGTATTGGAATGTATGAAATTAGGTTATGATTACAAGAAAAGCAATACAATAGATCCCCCACAGCCAGCAGCAATAGACCCCCCCCCTAGCAGCAATAGACCCCCAGCAGCAGCAAAAGATCTCCTAGTAGACAGCCTCAATAGACTCTCTAGCAGCCAGCAACAGTAGACCCCTCCCTAAACAGTAGATTCCTTCCAGCAACAATAGATCTCCTAGCAGTCAGCATCAGTAAACCCTCCAGCACCCATTGGAGGTGCCGGACTTGCGTTCCCTCGCGTTCCTGCTGAAAAAAAGCCCTGGATCTGCTACGGTATCTGGGACCCCTAAACCTCACCTCCTTAATTGTTCTGCAATAAAACGTGACTGGCTTCCAATATCCTTTCTCAGTCCCCCCCATTGTAGCCATAGACTCAGCCCTGGGGTAAAGTGCCCGCCCCTGGCCTTTGGGGATGCTGTCCTTCCTTTGGGGTGTCAGAGGGGTGCTTCAATTACAAACCAGAAGCATGTCTATAACATCAAGAACAATGCCTCCCATTTTCCCTAGAAGTAAGAAATGTCAGATAAAGATGGAGGGGGCCTCCCCAGTGCTGTATTTTGGCCTAGGCTGACAAGGCCCAGGCCTAGGGCGGCACTTTGCAGGGGGGCAGCAAAAAAGCCGCCCCCCCCCCCTCCACCTGAGACTCTTTTGGCCACTGGTTGCTAGAGCCGCCTCTCCCACCTCTCTCTCTCTCACCCCCCTCCTCTCTCTCACTCACTCACTCACCCCTCTCTCTCTCTCTCCCCTCCTCTCTCACCCCCTCTCTCTCAACCCCTCTTCTCTCATCCCCCCTCTCTTTCTCTCTCTCTCATCCCCGTCTCTCTCTCTCTCTCTAACCGCCCCCCCCTCTCTCTCTCATCCTCTCACCCCCCCCTCTCTCTCCCTCCCTCCCTTCCTCACCCACCCCCCCTCTCTCTCTCTCATTTCCCCCCTCTCTCTCTCTCCCTCACCCATCCCCCCTCTCTCTCTCCCACCCCCTCTTACCTCCCTCTTGTGAGATCTCAGGGATTCATGCTGGCACTTGGAGTCCTTCAATTTTGGAGGGAGTCACATCCGTTAAAAAGGAAGGAGTGGGGCAAATTTACATAGGAGGGGGAAAGGGGGTGCCAAATTTTAGTCTTGCCTAGGGCAGCACAAAACCAAAATACACCACTGGGCCTCCCACAAATACCCCAAATTTTCAGGTGGACAGAAAAAGAATCAGAAATGGTGGCAGGGAGATCTCGCTGTTGGAGTTTCCAAGACATCTAAGAAGCCAAGAGCTGACTCAGCCCACCAGGTTTCACTTATATCTAAAATAACACTTTTGGGTGGACTGACCCTTTAACCCCCCACCATACTTTTAGCTCCAGTAACTGCCTAGCGGGTTGCTGGTTCAAGCAACCTGTAATCGGCCCTTTGCTAATGGATCAACGCGATGCCAAAAGCTAATTCAGAACCTCTTCCTGACATCCAGAAAAACAAAAATCCAAATGGGCCATCCTGGGTCTCTGTCACGCCGTCACCTGGTGGCTCTTATGTTCTTCAGCATCAATTCGGGATAAGGTAATGGCAACAATTGAAAACATCTTAGGAGGAGAAAGGAGACTGCAGCTGTGTAAGCCGAGCACAAGCCATAAATCAGAATGTCAAATCTAAAACACATGCCTTGTGCAAGTTCCCCATGTGTTCTATAATGTGATTACAGGCTGGTTATTATTATTATTTAAAACAAAGTCTTTCATGCAAGGAACAAACTTCGGAATGCGAGCGTCCTGGGGAAGGGAGCCCATATGAACGGCACACACATCGTCCTTCAACTTTATAGAGATGGACCCTAAGTCAGGTGTGAGAAAGCCCACCGGGAACCCGGTGCCACCAGGGGGGGGGGGGAAGATGCAGCCACTACATCAGGGACCTATTAGCCAATGTTGCTTCGCATCGCCTGACAAGCAGAAATTTGTTCTTTTTTTAACTTTTTGCCTTCGAGAATCTCCAAGAAGCCAAAAAAAAAGATTACAGAAGTAATTTTTTCCCCCCAGTCTATCGCATAAACAAATAGCCCAGCTGTTCCTGCGATGATTCCAGGTTTAAACTTGGACTTTGTAGAATAAACTTTGTTGTAATGGTATTTAAAGTGTCACAGGCAATAAGCATCTCAGACCGGTCAATAAATTGTAGGCGGGTTACACGTTCTCCAAAAAAAAAAAATTGTTAAAGACAGCTGCGCTTTGCTCGCGGTTGAAATCACCAGGCAGATTTCCAGGTGTATTTTCAGACAAACAAGCGGGGACATTGGGGTTTATCAAAACGGTAAAGATTTGGCAGCCGTTCATGGAAAAAAAAAAAAAAAACGAGCTTAGAACTTCTGGAAGAGAAAATAAAATAAAAAAATAAAAAAAAAGTTCAGATCGCACAATTGCAATCAGAAGTACCATTAATAAAAGTCCCCTGTCCACCCCGCCAACTGGAAACATGTGTTGGTCAGGAGTGAGAGGCAGCGGTTGGACGAAGGCTGCAGTTTATTTTTAGTACAAAGGGTTTTTCGGAGATCTGGTGGGGGGGGGGGGGGCGTTTTTAATGCATGTTCTACACAAAAATATTTACGTGGGATGCTCTTGATAGTGCCGGTATCTCGGAGACCCTATTTACACTACGCCTTCTGAAATATACAAACTTTGTGTGATCCTGCACAGCCCATGGCAAACATGTCTCATCTGACAAAGCAGAAGCTCTTTATAAATGGAAAATGCCTTCTCTTCCACTTCAAAGGTGACAGCCGAAGATCATGAACAGTAGACCTGCCAAGAAGAAAGAATGGTGATAAAGGTCCGTTGTCTGGTCTGTACTGATGAGTAGAAGTAAAGGTGTATTTCACGGTATCTCAGTGCTGAGATAGGCTACCTCACTGACCCATAATGTCCATGTAGAACCCGGTAGAACCCGATAGAACCCCATAATGTCCATGTAGAACCTGGTAGAACCCCATAATGTCCATGTAGAACCTGGTAGAACCCGGTAGAACCCCATAATGTCCATGTAGAACCTGGTAGAACCCGGTAGAACCCAATAATGTCCATGTAGAACCCGGTAGAACCCGATAGAACCCCATAATGTCCATGTAGAACCCGGTAGAACCCGATAGAACCCCATAATGTCCATGTAGAACCCGGTAGAACCTGGTAGAACCCCATAATGTCCATGTAGAACCCTGACTTTTAGATAGATGCCATGTAGGCAGGTGTATTTTGGCCTCCCTGCAAGGTGAGCAGGAGGACAAGGGGGACTTCAGTAGGTGTCATTAGGGGAGCAGTTGTCTGATTGGATGCTGCTGCCCTGGTTGACCTCCACAGCCATTTTGAGTGTAGGCCACATGTGTCAAACCCAAGGCCCGCGGGCTGAATCTGGCCCTCCAGGCCTTTATATGTGGCCCTCACACCTCTCCTGCAGCTGCAGAAGAGCTCCAGCCCTCCTATGATCCTCCCCAAGATCCTGTACATCCTGCTTTCCAGCATTGCCTCCAGCTTCTTCCCAGCAGCAGCACAAGGTAATATGGGGGCGGGCACTGGGGGACCCAACTTCTGATGGTGGAGACAGTGGTGTATTTAGGTTTTGTGCTGCCCTAGGCCTGACTAAACGTATGCACCCCCTAATCTAAATATGACGCACCCCTTCCTGTAAAGGCCACACCTCTTCCTTTTTATGACCCGCCTTGTCATCTGTAAACCACAAACCACAACCACAGCCTATCAGTGCCCATCAGTGTAGCCTCATCAGTTCCCATAAGGTCAGCCTCAGCAGTGCCCATCATCATACCATCATATCATACCATATCATACCAGGAGGTAGCAGTGTGACCGCTTTATGGGGGTGCCAGACTGATTTGCCTCCTGGATTCTGACCTCCAGCCCAATTAGCCCTATAAGACTGGCACTATACTAAAAGTGTGTAGCGCAAGCTGTCAGGAACTCTTTTTAGTGGGGGAGGCGGGAGGAGGCTGTTTTTTTTTCTTGTGCGTGGTGCAGCTTTTTTGCTGCCCCCCCCCTGCAAAGTGCTGCCCTAGGCCTGGGCCTTGTTGGCCTAGGCCAAGATACAGCACGGGGTGGAGAGGCTCTTGACGCCTTACGTAAGGGTAGGGAATGCTCTGGACATCTAGTCTTACAAAAACAGCCTTTTCAGGGCAATCATAATGCTGATGCGGCCCATAATTAAATTGTGTTTGACACCCCTGGTGTAGGCAGTGCTGTCGGATGCTGCTGGGTGTCAACTGTGTGCACAGAAATCTTCTGTATGGTTCATGGCAAGTGCTTTGGCCCATTGTGGCTGTGTATGCAGACTCCTTATACTTCCGCCATACCCATAGGCATCCACAGTAATTTTTTCGGGGGGGGGGGGCATCATTTTAAGGTCACCCATGCTCTGCCCCTTTTCACCCCCATAGATCTCCCTTTAGAGCAGGCCAGGCCAGGGTCCCCCATAGATCCCCCTTTAGGGCAGGCCAGGGTCCCCATAGATCCTTATTTAGTCTTACCTTTTCACCTATATTCCCTTGCTACCAGGTTTTCCTGCACCACCAGGTACTCCAGGCTCTCCCTGCAAAGAATATATATAAATATTTAGCCAGCATGACCCCTTTAGAGCAGGCCAGGATCCCCATTGATCCCCTTTAGAGAAGACCAGGGTCTCCATAGATCCCCCCTTTAGAGCAGGCCAGGCCAGGGTCCCCCATAGATCCCCTTTAGAGCAGGGTCCCCATAGATCTCCCTTCAGAGCAGGCCAGGGTCCCCCATAGATCGTCCTTTAGAGCAGGGTTCCCATAGATTCTCCTTTTAGAGTGGGCCAGGAAATTTCTGGGGGGGGGGCACTTGCCCCTCCTAGCCCCCCTTGCGGATGCCCATGTCCATACCTTTACGTTATTATACTGTAGCACTGTAGGGTTGCTGGTAGTTGTATGTTCTTCGTCTCCGCTTTGACCCTGTGAACCGTCCAGCCCTCCTGACTCTCTAGGTGCAAACATGTTGTGTATACCTTTAAATGACACACTGACACAATGCAAATAGATTTTAACTTCTTAGTTCAGCTTTACTCAAGGAAGAGACTTGAAAAGAGTATTAATCAACTAGGCCCTTGATAAATCAACTAGGCCAGGGCTCAGTTTAAATAACACTAAAGAACAGTAAATAACCAATTATAATAACAAGTAAATATACCAAATATACACAGTATCTTGCAGTAAGTGAATTAATCTCTCAGAAAGCTATAAAATGCTATAAGAAACGCTTTTACTAAAGGGGAACCTCAGGCTGGCCTATAATACCTGTATCCCAATGAGAGATGAGGTAATCTAGATACCAGTAATGTGTCCTCTTTAAGGGCAATGATAAAGCAATGTTCAATTTGCAAGGCCTTGCTAAGATCTTCACCGGCAGTTGGAACTCAAAGAGAAAATGATTCCCCAGTGTAGCTCAGTGTGAGGCAGGCTATGCAGATAGCTGGTCCTGATTATCAATGATCCACTAACTGATCCAGATGTTGAGTGTCTGTGTTTAGTGTCTAAGATAAACTGTACTAACTGGTAACTGGACTCTGAGCAGGTGCTCTCTCACCAATCCTGATGTCCTTCTTATGAGTCCTGGAAGAACAGGCAACGGTCCAAGCTGTGAGACACTGAGATGGCTGCGCTCTGCTGTCTCAGTGAGTCCCACCGACTCCACTCGATCAGCGATACTGCAGGGATGTCCGCAATGAAGAGATGGTCATCCGTCCCGCCTGGGCTGAGTCTGCAGACTGGGTGGTGTGCAGTAAGCCGCAGTCTGTTCCCTCTGCGGCAGACTGATGCACACACGATGGATCCCGGAAAGCAAGAGAGCGTGGGCCTGTTCAGCAGATCCTGGGGCCCATGGCTTGCTGGGAGGTGTAGTTCTTAAACAGTTCAGCCGTGCAGTAATATCCTTAGAAGACTACAGTTCCCACGGTGCCTTTCTTCCAGTCTCAAGAGTTGATGCATGAAACCTGTGTCCTGCACAGAGCCCTGACCTCAACCCTACTGAACACCTTTGAGATTAATTGAAATGCCAATTGTGAACCAGGTCTTTTTTTGAGTGCCCATTGTGGGGCTTGATGTGTGAGCCAAGTCTTCTTATCCAACACCAGTCTTGTCCTTGGAGTTTCATGGTAAAGAACCCTACTAATAATGGCAATAGGGTCATCACTCCTAACAAATACACTGTATGGCCCAAAGGATGCAGACACCCCTCCAAATGATAGAGTTCTGGTATCTTCTGTGAAGGGTCCTGGTAATCCTTCATCATACAAAGACATTGTAGACAATTGTGCTCTACCAATCTTGTGGTACCAGTTTGGGGAAGATCCTTTTCTGTTCCAGCATGGCTGTGCCCCCCTGTGTACAAAGCCAGCTCCATAAAGACATGGTTTGACCAATTTGGTATGGGGGGAACTCAAGTGTCCTGACCTAAACCCTACTAAACACCTTTGGGATGAACTGCATCACCGATGGTGAGCCAGGTCTTCTCCTTCAAATGAAGTACCTGATCTCACTAATGCTCTTTTGGATGAATAGGTCCAATTCCCACTGTTAAAGTCATGGTCAGAGAAACTGAGTTAAAAGACCTAATTTGAACTCAACCACCAAAAGTAAAAGTTATATGAAAAATATATATAACAATACTCACTGTTACATGTTATATGTTATATATATTTTTCATATAACTTTTCCTTTTGGTGGTTGAGTTCAAATCAGGTCTTTTAACTCAGTTTCTCTAGTTGTTTATTTACCGATATACTCCCACCATTTAAAATCACTTTATCTTGTATATGTGGTAATCAGGGGTTCATCTTAGAGTGCCTACTTCAGTTTTTCTAAAGTCATAGGTAGCAAGCTAAAAAAAAGTTCAGTAGTCATGTGTCCACACATAGCATTCTCCTGGTGAGGTTAAAGCAGGTCCTGTGCGGAGGCCTATAATCCAATTTTAAATCATGGAAGATCTGACACACAAGGACCAATTAGCTCACCGGTTTTCCAGGTTCCCAATAATCACTTCCCTAGGCCCTGTCGTGAAACATTTATTCATATATTTGCGAAAGGCCTCTCTGTTTCCAGTGGTTACAGGCCAAATCCACTGGGGCGTCCTGCTGAACACCAAAAGCTCATGAGACATGGGGGCCAAGGTAGCAGGGTGCGTACACCCAGGGGGAACCTTCCCTACCCCAGCCAGACAGGTGGACCCTCATCCACTAGGACACTACTTGCTCCAAACCGGTTTTAATGTCTATAATTCCCCAGTTATTAGCTGTACCACTATCTTCTCAGAAAGAATAAGAACCCAGTCCAGTACTCATAGCAGGAATATGAGCCTTTCCTTTGCATCTGCATGTAGATTCTCATCAAGCTGAACTTACTTATGCTGCCAGTTCCTGCCAAACATCACAGAGACACAGTTTGCTTCTTTGTGCTGTATCACACTTTAGAGAAATAATATGACCAAAGGCTCAATTCACCTTATAGCTTGAACATAGCTTGCCCCAGTGTTGAGTGTTACAGGAGGGGTGCTGCGGCACTCTCCAAATTAATTTGCATTATTTTCAAACAAATTTCTCTATCTCAGCTTCTTCCCTCTAACTGCCGGTTCACACTACCGCGACCTGACAAGTCGTGCTCCATTCTGTGCTATGGGAACCGTTCTAATAGGAGCGACTCAAGTCGCTCCGACTTAGAAAAAAGTTCCTGCACTACTTTTGATCGAAGTTGGAGCGACTTGCATTGACTTCCATTATTTGAAGTCTGTGCAAGTCGCGCCGAAGTCGCGGTGCACGGCGACTTCACTAGTCGCCCCCGAAGTTGTGTCGCCATAGTGTGAACCAACTCTTAAAGGTTCTGGCTGTGTTCGAGCTTTCCCAGAAAGCAAGTTTACACTCTCCCTATCCTATATTTTTCATCATTAGGCCCTGTCTACCACCCTCCCCCCACTCCAACTCCTTCATTAAATATCTTGCTGACAAATCACATGAGTGGCAGGGGTCAACACTCCTAAAAGTGGGACCAAGGGGGCACTTCACTCTGCTGCACACAATCTTTTAACCATAAATTGTCTCTGACTACACCCTGCCACATAACAGACAAACACTATAAAAATTAACCAATGCTTCCCAAAGGTACGCCAATCCCATTTTCACTTAGCCCAGCCTTACTAAACCCTGCACTCTTCCTAATAAGCCCCACCCCTTGCTTGCCTGTGCCATGGCTTGTCTAGAAAGCTACACCACCACCCTTAAAACATCAAGTAAAAGTCTCTACATAACCCGTTTTGGCTGCGCCTGTGCCATGGCTGGTGTAGAACACCGCACCACTACTATTCAAAAATCAAGTGAAAGTCTCTATATAACCCATTTTGGCTGAACCTGTACCACAGCTGGTGTAGAACACTACCCCACCACTCCTCAAACATCAAGTGAAAGTCTCTACATTAGCACATCTTTCCCAGCAAGGAGTGTTGTCTCCAAGGGTTAGAGAGGCTGGATTCACCCCTTTTTTATGGATAGTGTAGGACCCACTGATAATGGGGTACTTTGACGCAGTGGTGGGCTTGAGCATGATATGGCCATATGGTGGGACTAAACCCCATTTTTATTTATGGATTGTCTCCATATTTGATAGTCATTTCTTTTGCATGTGTGCGCTATTCTTTTTTAATATACATGTCCCTTGGTTTATAGCTCCACCGGCTTTAGATATACATGTTCAGGGTTTGCTCCCCCAATTTTTTGCTTGTTTATAAAGTCTCTACATAACCCATTTTGGCTGAGCCTGTGCCATGGCTGGTGTAGAACATTGCACCACTACTCTTCCAACATTAAGTGAAAGTCTCTAAATATCCCATTTTGGTTGAGCATGTGCCATTGCTGGTGTAGAACACTACCCCACAACTACTCAAACATCAAGTGAAAGTCCCCACATATCCCATTTTGGCTGAACCTGTGCCATGGCTGGTGTAGAACACTGCAGCACCTCTCTTCAAACATCAAGTCAAAATCTCTGCATATCCCGTTTTGATTGAGCCTGTGCCATGGCTGGTGTAGAACACCGCACCACAATTATTCAAACATCAAGTGAAAGTCTCTACATAACCCAATTTGGCTGATCCTGTGCCATTGCTGGTGTAGAACACTGCACCACCACTCTTCCAACATCAAGGGAAAGTCCCTACGTGTTCCATTTTCATTGGGCCTGTGCTATGGCTGGTGTAGAACACTGTACCACAACTCTTCAAACATCAAGTGAAAATCTTTACAATTCCAATTTTGGCTGAACCTCCTTTGCCATGGCTGGAGTAGAATACTGCACCACCACTCTTCCAACATCAAGTGAAAGTTCCTACATACATATCCCATTTTGGTTTAGCCTGTGCCATGGCCGGTGCAAAACACTGCACCACCACTCTTCAAACATCAAGTGAAAGTCCCTAGAACAGTGCACCACTACTCTTCAGACATCAAGGGGCATTCTCTACATAACCCTTTTTGGCTGAGCCTGTGCCATGACTGGTGCAGAACACAGCACCACCACTCTTTCAACATCAAGTGAAAGTCCCTACATATCCCATTTTGGTTGAGCCTGTGCCATGGCCGGTGTAGAACACTTTACCACAACTATTTAAACATTAAGTGAAAGTCCCTACATATCCCCTTTTTGGCTGAAACTGTGTAATGGCCAGTGCAGAACACTGCACCACCTCTCTTCAAACATCAAGTGAAAATCCCTACATATCCCATTTTGGCAGATCCTGTGCCATTGCTGGTGTAGAACACTGCACCACGACTCTTCAAACATCAAGTGAAAGTCTCTACATATCCCATTTTGGCAGATCCTGTGCCATGACTGGAGTAGAACACTGCACCACCACTCTTCCAACATCAAGGGAAAGTCCCTACATAACCCTTTTTGGCTGAGCCTGTGCCATGTCTGGTGAAGAACACCGCACCACAACTATTCAAACATCAAGGGAAAGTCCATACATAACCCTTTTTTTGGCTGAGCCTGTGCCATTGCTGGTGTAGAACACTGCACCACGACTCTTCAAACATCAAGTGAAAGTCTCTACATATCCCATTTTGGCAGATCCTGTGCCATGACTGGAGTAGAATACTGCACCACCACTCTTCCAACATCAAGTGAAAGTCCCTACATAAATTTCCCCTTTGGATTTAGCCTGTGCCATGGCCGGTGCAGAACACTGCACCACCACTCTTCCAACATCAAAGGAAAGTCTACATAACCCTTTTTCGATGAGCCTGTGCCATGGCTGGTGAAGAACACCACACCACAACTATGCAAACATCAAGTAAAAGTCCCTACATATCCCATTTTGGCTAAGCCTGTGCCATGGCTGGTCTAGGACACTGCACCACTACTCTTTAGGGACATTAAGGGAAAGTCTCTACATAACCCTTTTTGGCTGACTGTCCCATTGCTGGTGTAGAACACCGCACCACCACTCTTCAAACATCAAGGGAAAGTCTCTATATAACCCTTTTTGGCTGAGCCTGTGCCATGGTTGGTGCAGAACACTGCACTACCACTCTTCAAACATCAAGGAAAAGTCTCTACATATGCCTTTTTGGTTGAGCCGTGCCATGGCCTAGTGCAGAACACTCCACCACCACTTTTCAAACAACAAGTGAAAGTCACTACATATCCCATTCGGATTGAGCCTATGCTATGGCTGGTGCAAAAAAACTGAAGAAAACACCAAGAGAAAGTCCCACCAGAAAGACAATCCATACATAACCCATTTTGTTCTCTTTTCTTTTTTTGGGGAAAAAAATGGCCTCCTTACTATGTATGAGTAGTTTGGGCTCATAATCGGTATCTTTTTTCCACCTGACTTCTCTCTCCCATTTTTCTCTTTCTTGGCTCGAGAAGTTTCTTGGTAAGATCGACAAGAAAAGTAATCCAAAGTCAAGGAACGTCCCTGCAGAATTTCTATTTTTAAGGTCAGGCTGTGGTTACGTTTCAATTCCAAAGACCTAATGCAAATGCCACGTTCCAACCATTAGACAGACACACGTTGCAAAAAGAGACACACATACACACATTGTCCCAGCACTGGGGTCCCGGGCTTAAACTACGACTTCTAACCTAAAGAGCATCTGTTAATATATTGAGTTGTCCCTCTTGCCCAGCGCCATAGAGCCACCCAGGGCGTTGTGTTTCCCCTTCCCCCTGCGCTGCAAGTTACCGATCTGCAGTTTTCATTTTCATTGCAAACTGCCAATTTTTTGCACACACCGTGACAGCGAGCGCGATATTTGATATATGCAAAAATGACAGATGGCAAACAGCAACAATAAAATAAAAACACACGCACACACTTGAGATGGAAAACAAGCTTCTGTATTTCAGTCCTGCTGACGGTAATAAAAGTAGACCTCTCTGTGGAGACGCAGGTGTGTGCGAGTGTTTGCTTGGGTTTGATGGATCTTGGACACTCAAAGGCTAATAACCAACCGACAGAGTCTGAGAATTTTTTTTTTTTTTTTTTCAACTCGACCAGATGTATTCGCGAGAGAGCATTTATACTCCAGAAAAAAACCCAGCTCCGCAAGAAGTTACTTGAAAGCGAGTTCCAGGTACGGCAATGACGGACTTAGCAGGTGTTTTTTAGTGCTGAGTACAAATTCTCCAACAAAACATGAACTTAGTAAACAAAATGTCCTGACAGCGATCGGACGGGCCGCCAGGGAAGGGGTCATATGCGGGGAGGTGCTGATTTGTTGATCCTGAAGCGCTCTGCAAAGCATTTGGGCATGTAGCAGTGAAGGAGTTGTTTACCGCGTGTGGTTTTAAAGGGTATGGCTGGCTGGCCTACACTTCCCCCTCCCGGTCATGACCCAGCATTATCCTGACATCATCACCAGACTTGTACAATTCTTGCAGCTGCTGCCAATTTTCCTATTGGCCAGGGATAAACTCTTGGGAGATGTAGTTCTGGGGGTGTGCCTATGTCAATAGTAGCAATAAGCTGTGGTGTGTTTGGATCCTAGACTGAGCTATCCTGCCAAAAAAGCTATCATGGCACCCCACCCCAAGAAGCGGAGGCATTCTCTGCCCCAGGGTTGCACATATTCAGACAGTGCTGTTTTTTGGCCTAGGCCAACAAGGCCCAGGCCTAGGGCAGCACTTTGTAGGGGGGCAGCAAAAAAGCCATCAACCCCCTCCACCTGAGACTCTATTGTCCACTGGTAGCTAGAGCCACCTTTCTCACCCCCTCTCACTCAGCCCCCCTCTCTCTCTCTCTCTCTCTCTCACCCCTCTTCTCTCTCACACCCCCTCTCTCTTTCTCTCTTGTCACCCTCTCTCTCTCTCTCATCCCCCTCTCTCATCCCCCCTCTCTCTCTCATCCCCCCTATCTCTCACCCTTTCTCTCATCCCCATCTTTAATCCCCCTCTCTCTCTCATCCCCCTCTCTCTCTCTCATCCCCCCTCTCTCTCTCTCATCCCCCCTCTCTCTCTCTCTCTCTCATCCCCCCTCTCTCTCTCTCTCTCTCACCCCCTCTCTCGCTCTCTCTCTCACCCCCCCTCTCTCTATAATCTCCCCCTCTCTCTCATCCCTCTCTATCTCTCTCACCCCCCCTCTCTCTCATCCCCCCTCTCTCTCTCTCATCCCCCCTCTCTCTCTAATCTCCCCCTCTCTCTCTCATCCCCTCTCTCATCCTCTCACTCTCTGATCTCCCCCTCTCCCTCTTTCTCTCACCCCCTCCCTCTTTCATCCCCCACCTCTCTCTCCCTCACCCCCTCTCTCTCTCTCTCATCCCCCCTCTCTCTCTCCCTCACCGACCTCCCTCTCCCACCCCCTTCTCTCTCTCCCAACCCCTCACACCCCTCCCCCCCTCTCGTGAGATCTCAGAGGTTGATGCTGGGACTTGTAGTCCTTCAACTCCGGAGGGAGTCACATCCATTAAAAAAGGAGTGGGGCAGATTTACATGGGGAGGGGTGCCCAATTTTAGTCTTGCCTAGGGCAGCAAAAAACCAAAATACACCACTGTATTCAGAGGGTCTGTGAATGTGTGGGCACTCGGCAGGAAATGTCTTCCCCACGTATGATTGGCAGGGCACCATGACAGCATTTTGGCAGGATAGCTCAGGTGGGTTTGAACTGGGATCTAAACACACCACAGCTCATCCCCACTTATGATATAGGCACACCCCCAGAACTACATCTCCCTGTAAAATTCCTGCAGCTGCTGAGAGTTTTTTTCCTATTATCCATGGGTGAGGTCTTGGGAGATGTAGTTCTGGGGGTTTGCCTATGTCAATAGTAGGGATGAGCTGTGATTTTTTGGATCCTAGTCTGAACCCACCTGAGCTATTCTGCCAAAAAGCTGTCTTAGTGCCCCACCTACTATCAGCATCTAAGACATTTCCTACCCCACAGCTGCACATATACATGCCCTCTATATACGTGCAGCTGGGGGGCAGAGAATACCTCAGCCACTTTATTGTTTGGGTGCCATGAGAAATTCCTGGTGGGAAAGTTCAGATGTCTTCGGAGTAGGCTCCAAACACACCAGAGCTCATCCCTACTATTGACATGGCACACCCCCAGAACTACATCTCCCAAGAGCTCATCAGTGTAAAATTCTTGCTACTGCTGGGAGGTCTTTTTCTATTGGCCATGGATGAGCTCTTGAGAGATGTATATCTGGGGGTTGAAAGTGGGGATGGGCTGTGTTTTTTTGGATCCTAATCTGAACCCACCTGATCTATTCTGCCAAAAAGCTGTCATGGTGCCCAGCCTATTAAAAGTGGCCAAGACATTCCTTGCCCTGCTTATTATAAGTGGCCAAGACATTACCTGCCCACTGTTTATGTGCAGCTGTGTGGCAGGGAATGCCTCAGCCACATGTGACTGGTGGGGCACCATGGCAACTTCCTTAGGACTAGGATCAGAACATGCCTGGGTTCAACCCTACTATTGACATAGGCACGCCCACAGAACTACATCTCCCAAGAGTCCTTTTCATATACAAAACGTGTGTAAAGGCTCTTGGTAGCCAAGTGCAGCTTGGACAGGAAGGAGCTAAGGCTGAAGTCTAGCCAAACAGCTAAATACATATACTGTATAGGAGCCACTTTACCCGCCAAAGGATTTGTATTTCTTCACACAGCACAATCCTGCCTGGCAAGGTTTCTTGGATCCAATCTTTTTCTACTGCAGTTACACTTTCACTTACAGGTCTCCCCCTCCCTCCCTGTGACCGGTCAATGAAAGTTGTGCACTGATGAGATCATCTCTGTGTCACTCTGCGCTCTCCTCCTATCAGCATGCTCCTTGTATTGCAGAACACCTGATTGGCTCTTTCTGCTGCTTCTCCCTCCCCCTTTCTGAGCTAGGCTAATACCAACCTAAATTTAGGTACTTACACTGCTTGCATTAACAAAAAAAAAAAAATTCAATAATATAATAATGAATATACAGTAGATCTAGATGAATTTGTTCCTATCATATCTGCCTGGAGTTCAGCATAAAAAATAAAAAAAGGGAACCATGAGCTTTAAAAAGGGAGCAAAACCTGGAAGCAGCGTCGTCATTTGTTAGATTGGCAGACAGTCCCAATGTAGCAGGTCGATAAATCTCCAGACAGGTATATACATTATATAAATGTAGATATACCATATGTTCCAATGGACCTCCACAAGCCATTAATAAGCTCCCAGGGATGACGGAACAACATGATGGGAAATAAATGGCCTTGGAGGGGGGGGGGGTTAAAAAAAAAAGCATTTTTCTTGCTATACTTTTGGCAGGTTCATTTGTGCTGCACTTGTTCACCCAGGGAATGGAAAAATCATCAGACGTAACCATTTCTTTCGGCTTCTGGAAGCCATCGCTAAGCATGACGAGACTGATAACTAGATCAAGATGACTGGCTGGCATTTGTAAGGATGTGAAGAAAACGTTATTAGTGGCGATGAGAGAATCCGGTTGGCCAAGCCAAAATCAGCGGCAGTCTAACGTCTGTATAAGAACATCCAATGGATCCATTGAGCAAACTGATAAGTTTGATAAACTGGCATAGAAGTTCTTTCTCACCCATGGCAGTTCATTGTATGGTTACAGAACATACAGAAGGCCAGATTTTCTCATCCAGGTTTCATGGAACAATAGGCTTTCTCCAAAGGTTGCTAGGGGTTCCATGAACTGTAGCTCATTGGCCTCCCATTTGGTGGTGCCTTCATAGTTCTGGGGCCAACACCACTTGAAAGAGCCAGTCAGAGGACATAATAGATCTTTCTAGCTGTCTGTAAAGGGGGACATTCTGATCACCACTTTAAGGGGGGGCATTCTTTCCACTGACCACCAGTGTAAGGGTTTTCTTTTTTAAACTGACTGCCAATGTAAGAGGCTTTTCCCCCACTAAATCCTGATGAACTGGTTTCAGCAGGGGTTCCTAAAATGTAAATTATTTTAGGGGTTCCTTGAGGGTGAAAAAGTTGAGAAATTCTGCAGTAGGCCTTCCTCCATCCCAGCTTTCCTCCCATTACCAAGTGGGTGGGCCAATAGGTTGCCAACAGTCCAATGATGATGAGCCGTGTGGCCTTATAGGTGTGGGGCATTATCATAATAGAGTTACCCTTTTTAGGAAATCTAGGTCCAAATTTAGACCATGGGAAGCAACATTAGGGCATAAGGGATGGTCTCTGCTGGTAGAGGTCATACAGGATTGTCTCGGCTGGTAGAGGTCATACGGGATGGTCTCGGTTGGTAGAGGTCATACGGGATGGTTTATGCTGGTAGAGGTCATACGGGATGGTCTCTGCTAGTAGAGGTCATAGGGGATGGTCTCTGCTGGTAGAGGTCATACAGGATTGTCTCGGCTGGTAGAGGTCATACAGGATGGTTTATGCTGGTAGAGGTCATACGGGATGGTCTCTGCTGGTAGATGTAATACGGGATGGTCTCTGCTGGTAGATGTCATATGGGATGGTTTCTGCTGGTAGAGGTCATACGGGATGGTCTCTGCTTGTAGAGGTCATACGGGATGGTTTCTGCTGGTAGAGGTCATACGGGATGTTCTCTGCTGGTAGAGGTCATACGGGATGGTCTCGGCTGGTAGAGGTCATACGGGATGGTCTCTGCTGGTAGATGTCATACGGGATGGTCTCTGCTGGTAGATGTCATACGGGATGGTCTCTGCTGGTAGAGGTCATAGGGGATGGTCTCTGCTGGTAGAGGTCATACGGGATGGTCTCTGCTGGTAGAGGTCATACGGGATGGTCTCTGCTGGTAGATGTCATATGGCATGGTCTCTGCTGGTAGAGGTCATAGGGGATGGTCTCTGCTAGTAGATGTCATATGGGATGTTCTCTGCTGGTAGAGGTCATAGGGGATGGTCTCTGCTGGTAGATGTCATATGGGATGATCTCTGCTGGTAGATGTCATATGGGATGGTCTCTGCTGGTAGAGGTCATACAGGATGGTCTCTGCTGGTAGAGGTCATACAGGATTTTCTCGGCTGGTAGAGGACATACGGGATGGTCTCTGCTGGTAGAGGTCATACAGGATGGTCTCTGCTGGAAGAGGTCATAGGGGATGGTCTTTGCAAGAGACCCTTTTCCAGTTCCCTTGGAGCCAATAACTAAGGTAGTTTTTTGTGGGTAAAGCCCACATATAGACAGTTCGTCCCTGCTGAACCAGCCAAGATTCAATCCATGTATGGGCAGGCTGAATGTACCCAAGTTGATTGATTGATCAACTTGGCTACAACCAGCCTGTAAAGTCTTACATGCGATTATTGCTAGTGGCTTTTTGGTTTTATGGTTGCAGAACATACAGTAGGCCAGCTTTTCTCATCCAGGTTTCATGGAACAATAGTCTTTCTCTATAGGTTGCTTGGGGTTCCATGAACTGTAGCTCATTGGCCTCCCATTTGGTGGTGCCTTCATACTTCTGGGGCCAACACCATTTGAAAGAGCCAGTCACAGGACATCATAGATCTTTCTAGCTGTCTGTAAAGTGGGACATTCTGATCACCACTTTAAGGGGGGGGGGGGGGCATTCTTTCCACTGACCACCAGTGCAAGGGGTGTTTTTTTTTTAAACTGACTGCCAATGTAAGAGACATTTTCCCCACTAAATCCTGATGAATTGGTTTCAGCAGGGGTTCCTTTAAAAAAATGCTAATTATTTTAAGGGTTCCTTGGGGGTGAAAAAGTTGAGAAATTCTGCAGTAGGCCTTCCTCCAACTCAGCTTTTCTCCCATTACCAAGTGAGTGGGCCAATAGGTTGCCAGCAGTCCAATGATGATGAGCCGTGTGGCCTTATAGGTGTGGGGCATCATCATAATAGAGTTACCCTTTTTAGGAAATCTAGGTCCAAATTTTGACCATGGGAAGAAACATTAGGGCATACGGGATGGTCTCTGCTGGTAGAGGTCATACGGGATGCTCTCTGCTGGTAAAGGTCATACAAGATGATCTATGCTGCTAGAGGTCCTACAGGATGGTCTCTGCTGCTAGAGGTCCTACAGGATGGTCTCTGCTGCTAGTGGTCATACAGGATGGTCTCTGCTGCTAGTGGTCATACAGGATGGTCTCTGCTGCTAGTGGTCATACAGAATGGTCTCTGCTGCTAGTGGTCCAACGGGATGGTCTCTGCTGCTAGTGGTCATACAGGATGGTCTCTGCTGCTAGTGGTCATACAGAATGGTCTCTGCTGCTAGTGGTCCAACGGGATGGTCTCTGCTGCTAGTGGTCATACAGGATGGTCTCTGCTGCTTGAGGTCATACAGGATGGTCTCTACTTCTAGAGGTCATATGGGATGGTCTCTGCTGCTAGAGGTTATACAGGATAGTCTCTGCTGCTTGAGGTCATACAGGATGGTCTCTGCAGCTAGAGGTCAAAAACGATGGTCTCTGCTGCTAGAGGTTATACAGGATAGTCTCTGCTGCTTGAGGTCATACAAGATAGCTTCTGCTGGTAGAGATCATAGGGGATGGTCTCTGCTGCTAGAGGTTATACAGGATAGCTTCTGCTGCTAGAGGTCATACGCGATAATCTCTGCTTGCTGCTAGAGGTCACGCGGGACAGTCTCTGCTGCTAGAAGTCACACAGGATGGTCTCTGCTGCTAGAGGTCACACAGGGTGGTCTCTGCTGCTAGAGGTCATACGGGATGTTCTCTGCTGCATTGTCTCCTGAGATGCCTCTTTTTTGCACCATATTTTTGTTTTTGAGCTCATGCTTTCTGACACTGGGCTGAGGGCATATTCTTTATAAAATAATGATTTCATGACTTGGCATTGAAAAAAAAGAACATTCAATTGTATTTATTACCTCTATCATAAAGGTACACTTTCCTTTAACCTAATAAAGAAAACAAAGGATGGGGATGTATCAGGGAAGATGAAATTTATGACGCACTTGAAGAGTTAATTTTCTTTTCTTTTTATCCAAATCATTAGGCCGCCACATGTATGCCCTCCAGTCTAGACCAGATGCATGGTGGCCGGGGAGAGGAAGTCTTCATCTGTCTGTTCACTGTAGTTGGGGATACAATACAGATTTACCAACAAGGATGTGTTTCCTGTCCAGAGAAGACTGCAGAATTGCTCAGATCTTCAGAATGCACGGACCACCCTCAGCTCAGACCACAGGCTTACCTGACCTAATCTTCATAGACAAAGTCTGGTCCAGAGACACTTGTCTTTTTCTGCTGTAACAGGTCCCATTACAACCATTCTATGTATCGTTTGTGTCTACGAGGCAATTGTAGTCCATAAATAACGTCTTGATAGAATTACTAGTAAGGGCACTTTAAGACAAAGGGCATTTATCCTTTTTGTTGCCTTCTTAACAACCTGAACCTAAACCCCTCCTCCTCCATAGATACTTACCTCCATCCAATGGCCATGGTTCTGCTGCACTGCTACAGGTCTTCATTGTCCTGGCCATGCCTGCGTACTGGGTCTCCAAAACTGTAATGGATAGCGCACTCCCACAGATTAGAATTACTTTTCACATGGCGCCGTGGCTTCATATATTTGCACATTTATGCAACATAGACCTCTGCTTTTATTTTCAAATACAGTGTATCAGAAACTGTATATAATAAGGTTCTCCATTATGACATGAGTGGTAAAGAATGTTTTTTATTGTTCATTTGTTGCAAATTGCCCAAATGGCCCATCTATGAGTTATCGGGGAATTTACTTGTAAGACTGTATCCAGGGCCGGTTTTAGACAAAGTGTGGCCCTGGGCAAACCTAAAAGTGGGGCCCCAAATTTTTTTATATTCTACCAAAAATATAGGCGCCATATATGGTGATATGCTGCGCAGCACCCAATTGCACCAACCAGCAAGGGAAAGGGAAGAGAGGGGCAGTGTCCTTCCACAGGTACGCTAGGAATCTGTAAGATCGGTGCTATGGGCTCCTGACAGTGACGTGGCCCCTTTGTAAAATCTTTAGACACAAGGAACAAAAGTGCAATAATTTATAAACAAGTGCAATATAAATAATTCACAAACTAAGACCAGTGCATTACAAAAATCATACATAGACAAAACCAGAGCATTACAATAGTAAATTGCCAGGTCTAGGTGGGGTAGGGTTGCTACCTCACCCCTTTAATCCAGGACACATACGAATTACCAGTGGCGGCTGGTGCTCAAAATTTTTTTTTGGGGGGGGCGCAAACAGAAAAATGTAATAGGCATTGCTTTGCGGCAAAAAACGCTGTAAAAAATTGCGTGACTTAACAAACAATCATTAGGTTGGTTCAAGATTGACCAGCGTGTCCCCCATCAATGCACAGTGACCACAATGCACAGTGACCAGCATGTCCCCATTCAATGCACAGTGACCAGCATGTCCCCATTCAATGCACAGTGTCCAGCATGTACCCCATCAATGCACAGTGACCAGCATGTCCCCCATCAATGCACAGGGTCCAGCATGTCCCCCATCAATGCACAGTGTCCAGCATGTTCCCCATCAATGCACAGTGTCCAGCATGTTCCCCATCAATGCACAGTGTCCAGCATGTTCCCCATCAATGCACAGTGTCCAGCATGTCCCCCATCAATGCACAGTGTCCAGCATGTTCCCCATCAATGCACAGTGTCCAGCATGTTCCCCATCAATGCACAGTGTCCAGCATGTCCCCCATCAATGCACAGTGTCCAGCATGTCCCCCATCAATGCACAGTGTCCAGCATGTTCCCCATCAATGCACAGTGTCCAGCATGTTCCCCATCAATGCACAGTGTCCAGCATGTTCCCCATCAATGCACAGTGTCCAGCATGTCCCCCATCAATGCACAGTGTCCAGCATGTCCCCCATCAATGCACAGTGTCCAGCATGTCCCCCATCAATGCACAGTGTCCAGCATGTTCCCCATCAATGCACAGTGTCCAGCATGTTCCCCATCAATGCACAGTGTCCAGCATGTTCCCCATCAATGCACAGTGTCCAGCATGTTCCCCATCAATGCACAGTGTCCAGCATGTCCCCCATCAATGCACAGTGTCCAGCATGTTCCCCATCAATGCACAGTGTCCAGCATGTCCCCCATCAATGCACAGTGACCTGACAAGCATTTCCCCATTCAATGCACAGTGACCTGACCAGCATGTCCCCCTTCAATGCACAGTGACCTAACCCTTATGTCCCCCATCAATGCAGTGTCCAGCATGTCCCCATCAATGCGTGACCCCCCCCGGAGGACTTCACTTACCTCTGGTGCCACTGCCGTCACCGTGTCTGGCGTGCTGCTTGGGACTCGGTCGGACGTCTTCTCCCTCCGAGTCCTCGTCTCGACCTGCATGCGCGCCGCCCGTCACCGTCCCGACTCCCTGACGACTGTGCTGCTCGGGAGTCGACTTCTTCCTCCTCCATGGCGCTGCGACTCGGTCGGCGCCGCCCGCTGCCTCTTCTCTGACGGCGTACGGGAAGGTGTGGTGAATTTGGTGGGGGGATCACATATTAGGGTGGGGGTGTCAGTGGTGAATTGTGTGGTTTTGGGGGGGGCTACACCGCCACTGTATCATACCCCCCCCCCCCCCGCACACAATTCACCACTGATCCCCTCACCAAATTCACCACTACTGTGTCATTCCCTCCGAATGACACAGCAGTGGTGAATTTGGTGAGATTACATATTGGTGGGGGTGTCAGTGGTAAATTGTGTGGTGGTGGGGGGATGACACAGCGGTGGTGAATTTTGTGGGGAAATCACATATTGGTAGGGGGTTTGTGCCACAGACAGACCCCCTACCAATATGTGATTTCCCCACAAAAGTCACCACCTCTGTGTCATTCCCACCCCTACACCACCACTGCCACCCCCACCAATATGTGATCATGTCCCCCAAATTCCACACTGCTGTGTCATACCCCCCACACCACCACCAATATGTGATGTCCCCCAAGTTCACCACTGCTGTGTGTGTCGTCGTCCCCCCATCACACAATTCACCACTGACACCCCCACCAATATGTGCTCTCCCCCAAGTTCACCACTGGCACTATGGTGAATTTAGGGGAGATCACATGTTGGTGGGGGTGTCAGTGGATGTGGTAGTTAGCTGGGCTTGCTTATTATCTACTCACTGACCTCTGTCACCACTTATGGACACCATAGAAAGGCAGCGCCGCCGGGCCCCTCCTCCCACAGATGCAGCGCTGGCCACCGGGCTCCTCCTCCCACTTCCATAGCACGGCCGCCGGGTCCCTCCCCTCCTCCCACTTCAATGCCATTGGCCGCCGGGTCCCTTCCCTCCTCCCACTTCAGTAGTGACAGCCGCCGGGCCCCTCCCCTCCTCACACTTCAATATAGAACTGGCCGCCGGGCCCCGCCCCCTAATTCTATAGCGGCGGACGCAGGGCTCCTCCCCTCCCCCCACTTAGCGCTGGTCGCCGAGCGGCAGTTCCCGGCGATAGCCCGATGTTGTCTCACTCAGTCTCTGAGACAACATCGGGTGAATTAGTACTGTACTGGGCGGCGGGTTCCCTTCCCGTCCGAAGTGCCCGACCAACCGGCGACCGCTCAGTCCGCCCCTGGAGCCCGCTGCTGACAGTGGCCCAGGGCCCCTGGACATTCGGGGCCCTGGGCAGTTGCCCAGTTTGCCCCCCCCTAACGCCGGCCCTGACTGTATCCTTTACGGTAACCCAAGATGCCAGGTCAGTCAATGTTTCGCCGACAACATGGCTTCTTCAGGACCTTTTAGCTATCAAAAGAAAGTTTTTTGGCTAGAGCCACATCTGTAAAATAACATCCAACTTTAAAGCCTCAGCATAGGAGACAACAATGTAATATAAAAGTACATTTGAATGTACAAAATTGGTAAAAACAGAGGCATACAAGTCTAAAAACGATCTACCAACAATTATTTACATAGTTACATAGTTACATAGTAGGTGAGGTTGAATAAAGACAATAGTCCATCCAGTTCCCCCTGTGTAGGTGTGTGTGGCTGTAATCATCTCACATAGCCCTGAATGTTCTGATCCTTGAGATGTACGTCTAAGAGTCTTTTGAAAGCCACCATACTTCCCGCAGAAACCACCTCTTGTGGTAGAGAATTCCACAATCTTGTAGCCCTAACAGTAAAGAACCCCCCACGTTGCCTGAGGTTAAAACGCTTCTCCTTTAATCGCAATGTATGCCCTCGAGTCCTCATGCATTCCCTTCGACTGAATAGCTTTTTTTCTAATCTTAGATCCCCATTGAGATATTTATAAATTGCTATCATGTCCCCCCTCAGGCGTCTCTTCTCCAGGGAGAATAAATCAAGCGATTGCAGACGCTCTTCATAATTTAGGTCCTCCAATCCCCTAATCAGTTTAGTTGCCCTTCTCTGGACTCTCTCCAGCTCTCCAGCTCCAGCTCTCCAGCTCCAGCTCCAACACATCCCTCCTGAGGACTGGCGACCAGAACTGGACAGAATGCTCCAGATTTATTTACATAAACTCTACTGAGGTACAGTAAAAGCATGAGTACATATCATAGAACACATTGTAAGATTGTATGCTTCCGGTAACCCAAGATGCCAGGTCAGTCAACGTTTCGCCGATAACATGGCTTCTTCAGGACCTTTTAGCTATCAAAAGAAAATTTTTGGGCTAGGACCACATCTGTAAAATAACATCCAACTTTAGAGCCTCAGCATTGGAGATGACAATGTAATAAAAAAAGTACATTTGAATGTACAGAATTGATAAAAACAGAGGCATACAAGCCTAAAAATGATCTACCAACAATTATTTACATAAACTCTACTGAGGTACCGGAAGAACATGAATATATATCATAGAACACATAACATCACTTGTAAGACTGTATCTTTCTGGTAACCCAAGATGCCAGGTCAGTCAACGTTTCGCAGATAACATGGCTTCTTCAGGACCTTTTAGCTATCAAAAGAAAATTTTTTGGCTAGAGCCACATCTGTAAAATAACATTCAACTTTAAAGCCTCAGCATAAGAGACAACAATGTAATAAAAAAGTACATTTGAATGTACAAAATTGGTAAAAACAGAGGCATACAAGCCTAAAAACGATCTACCAACAATTATTTAGATAAACTCTATTGAGGTACCAGGAGAACATGAATGCATATCATAGAACACATAACATCACTTGTCAGACTGTATGCTTCCGGTAACCCAAGATGCCAGCTCAGTCAACGTTTCGCCGATAACATGGCTTCTTCAGGACCTTTTAGGTATCAAAAGAAGGTTTATTGGCTAGGACCACATCTGTAAAATAACATCCAACTTTAGAGCCTCAGCATAGGAGGCAACAATGTAATAAAAAAGTAAATTTGAATGTACAAAATTGGTAAAAACAGAGGCATAGAAGCCTAAAAACGATCTACCAACAATTATTTACATAAACTCGACCGAGGAACCAGAAAAGCATGAATACATATCATAGAACACATAACATCACTTTTAAGACTGTATGCTTCCGGTAACCCAAGATTCAAGGTCAGTCAACATTTCGCCGATAACATGGCTTCTTCGGGACCCGATATGGCAGGGTAGAGCGACAAATTTTTGCAGTGAACTATGTGAGTTCAACAAAGTACAACCTGGGGGCGAGCACAGGGGCACCAGGGCCCAACGCGCAGATGGTGAGGACAAGTCAAGGGACAAAATACCAGAAAAGAGAAGAAGTTTGAATTAAGAGATGAAGACTGCGCATGGTAATCAGTAATGATACCACTAGATCGTATGCAAAGTGAAGTAGCAAAGGGTAGCACAGGTATTCCCGGCGATTGACTAGAATATTATAGGAGCCAGATGTGTTATAGGTCTAAGACACCAACAAAACAATCCAAAGGTGGTACCCACGTAAAGTGTCCACCCACCCTTGTCCCCAGAGCCACCGAGAACCTCGCCCACCAGACTGTCCGTCTGGGGTTACCTGAAGCATACAGTCCTATAAATGATGTTATGTATTATATGAGATGTATTCATGTTCTTCTGGTACCTCAGTAGAGTTTCTGTAAAAAAAAAATGTTGGTGGATCGTTTTTAGGCTTATTTGCCTCTTTTTTTTACCAATTTTGTACAATAAAATTTACTTTTTTATTACATTGTTGTCTCCTATGCTGAGCCTCTAAAGTCCAATTAGTTACGTGGGTTCCGGCTTACCTGGTCCCGCATCTTTTTTGGTTGTTCCTTTTAGCTGTGACCACCCCTCCTACGTATACCATAGCTGACCATGATACAAGAGACACAACACATCTTGCAGGGGTCTTAAAATAGGGTTGGCACGGATGCAAAATTCTACATCTGAGATGAGTCTTCACTGTGTGCAGTAAAATAAATACAAACTTCCTCTGAAAAGTGACTTGTCCCACTTGTATGTTTTCATTAGGAGGGATGTGCTGAGCATGCTCCCTCTCCACCAGTCCAGCGTACTTCTGTTACCTCACTTCCAGTAATAGAATGGGGCCCCGCCGAGCACCTAACGCAGACCTCATGCGTGCTCTCATTAAGTCATTACTTCCCGCACCTCATGACCAGCCCATAGATCTCTGTAACGTGGGTTTGGATCCGGTTGCTATTGGATACAGACCGCTGGGGAGGGAGACAGACAACGACCCCCTTCGCTACCGGGAGACCTGTCACCTTACCAGGTACCATGACTGGTTGCTGGTACCTTGTTCCTTCATTTGGTTACCCATAGCAACT
This sequence comes from Pelophylax lessonae, assembly GCF_965119305.1. Classification (NCBI taxonomy): domain Eukaryota; kingdom Metazoa; phylum Chordata; class Amphibia; order Anura; family Ranidae; genus Pelophylax; species Pelophylax lessonae. Next base: position 207,630,120 of record NC_138780.1, read on the forward strand.
ACTCTCTTTGGCTTGCCAAATTAACCCTATTTGTAACGACGTTACTTCATACAGACAGCTTTTACAGACCCTGGTTCCTTAGATACGCCAGAACCAACATGTATCCCTTTGAATGACTTCAGACCAGGCTCAGAACGGGTAATGCACTTTATTGAAGAATTGTGGCATAACAGTTCAATATGAACAACGTCTTTTCCCTAACTCTAAATATACAGTAGTAGTGTGGCTGCCCAGGCATACATCTGTGAGGTGAGGGTCCATTAGGACATTGTCCATGGCTTGAATGCTTCCACGAGTCCAGGTGTCTTCAGCAGCAGTCTAGATTCCACAAACAGAACCAACCAGTACAAGAAGAAGGTCCAAGAGCACTGGACCTCAGCCTTCCCACTTTTTATATCACAGGTGGACTGGCTAGGACCAACAAGCCCGGGCACTGAGCCCCAGCCTGGGTCAGCCGCTAACTCACTAGTAACCGTACATTTCAACCTGCCTACATGCATATTAAGATCCCTCCCAACTTTGAAGACAAAACAAGCAACGGGTTGTATGTAGAGATTTAAAATTCTATGACTTTGGTAATTACAGAAAAAAAAGATTTTTTTGGGGTAAAGCCCTTTAAAAAGTGGGAAGGGACACCTAGCTAAATAAAAATATTTATAGCCGACCTGGAAACCTGGTGGCAGATAGAAGAGGGCATTGCGTGGGCAAATGTAAGCTCATGAGATGGTATTCACATCCGTGCTGCTGCCCCCCTTCCCGGCCTTCCGGATGAACGGGATAATGTTTGAGAGATCGCCGAGGGCTTCCACCTCATACAGTTTTAAGAGTTTTTATAGAACTGCTGAAGCTTTAATGGCTGCGTGATGGTTTGGAGTTAACGGGATTGTTCCTACATCATCAACCTCGTCCTTTTATCCTTAATTGTGCACACATGATGGCTAGCTGAAACATCTGCGCGTTGCTTGTTATGTCAACGGAAAAATGACTCCACTCCGCTAACCTCAATGAGCTCCATCGCTTGGCAATGAACAGCGATCACATTGTAACATTTACTTCAGGAACTTGTCATAATTGGAAAGGAGATATGTGCAATAAATTAGACATGTCAGGGAACAGGGGGGAAGGAAAATAATGCCACAGAGGACAAACTCAATGCATGTCGAACTTAGTCTTACACAATTTGTCAATGCTTGCTATTTTGTTCTAGTTTTGTGGGTTTTTTTCTGTTTTGTTTTTGTATTTTGCATTTGTCTTGTTTATTGAATGAAAGATTGAGGTAGTGAGTGCAGCAGCAGGAAGGCGGTTGTCCCATAGGAATGGTGGGGTAGGATATGGAGTCTGGTGGTACGCAAACATTGTAAAACACAGCCCCTGCTCCGTTATGTAGAAAAACACCAATCATATTGGTTTGGACACCCTAAATTGATGCCTATTGGGTGGTTCCTTCACTATACTACATGGTTTCAATTGGGTGGGGGCCTTGGAGCTGACCTAAAACATTTAAGAGGTAATTTATCTACAGCTGGCCAGAAAATGCCTGGGATCGCCCAGTAATAGCTGGAGTCCATCACTAGACAAAGGCATTCAGACCTGAAGAACAATGTGCAACCTGCATTATTCAATGGCATGAGTAAAGAAAGGAGGTTGTCCCATTGAACTGGTGGGATGCTCTCTGAAGTAGCATATGGAGGCTGGTGTTGTGTAAGCATTGCAAAACACAGCCCCTGCTCTGTTATGCAGAGAAACACCAATCATTTTGGTTTGGACATCTTATATTGGTGCCCATTGGATAGCTACTTCACTGTGCTACACAGTTTAAATTGGGTGGGGGTCCTAGAGCTGATCCAGAACCTTCAAGAGTCAATCTGTCTACAGCTGGCCAGAAAATGCCTGGGATCACCCAGTAATAGCTGGAGTCCATCACTAGACAAAGGCATTCAGACCTGAAGACCAATGCATGAGTATGAAAATGAGGTTGTCCCATGGGACTGGTGGGATGCTTTCTGCAGCAGCATATGGAGGCTGGTGTTGTGTAAGCATAGCAAAATAAAGCCCCTGCTCCGTTAGGTAAAGAAACACCAATCAAATTGGTATGGGTATCTTATATTGGTGCCTATTGAATGGCTCCTTCGCTGTGCTACACAGTTTAAATTGGGTGGGGGTCCTAGAGCTGAGATCCAGAACCTTCAAGAGTCAATCTGTCTACAGCTAGTCAGAAAATGCCTGGGATCACCCAGTAATAGCTGGAGTCCATCACTAGACAAAGGCATTCAGACCTGAAGAACAATGTGCAACCTGCATTAATCAATGGCATGAGTATAGAAAGGAGGCTGTCCCATTGAACTGGTGAGATGCTCTCTGAAGTAGCATATGGAGGCTGGTGTTGTGTAAGCATTGCAAAACACAGCCCCTGCTCTGTTATGCAGATTATTTTGGTTTGGACATCTTATATTGGTGCCTATTGGATAGCTACTTCACTGTGCTACACAGTTTCAATTGGGGGCCCTGGAGCTGATCCAGAACCTTCAAGAGTCAATCTGTCCACAACTAGTCAGAAAATGCCTGGGATCACCCAGTAATATCTGGAGTCCATCACTAGACAAAGGTATTCAGACCTGAAGACCAATGCATGAGTATGGAAAGGAGGTTGTCCCATGGGACTGGTGGGATGCTCTCTGCAGTAGCATATGGAGGCTGGTGTTGCATAAGCATTGTAAAAAAAAAAAAAAAAAGTGCCCTCAAGGACAACCAGGGGCAGATGTTCATTGCAATTTCAAAAACTGATGATGCCATCATAGACCGCCTTCCATTATTAGCAAACTCTGGCCTGCTAATCAGTATTAATCTGCCATTCACAATCTCATACCAATAGGGACTGGAGAACAGCTTCCTCTCTCTTCATCTCCATAATGGAGGGGAGGGGGATGTTTTGTAGTTACATAGTTTGTGAGGTTGAAAAAATACATCAGTCCATCCAGTTCAACCTATGATGTGTGTGTTTGCTGTTAACCGTACATTGTATACCCCTGTATGTTGTACATTGTATACCCCTGTATGTTGTACATTGTATACCCCTGTATGTTGTACATTGTATACCCCTGTATGTTGTACATTGTATACCCCCTGTATGTTGTACATTGTATACCCCTGTATGTTGTACATTGTATACCCCTGTATGTTGTACATTGTATACCCCCTGTATGTTGTACATTGTATACCCCCTGTATGTTGTACATTGTATACCCCTGTATGTTGTACATTGTATACCCCTGTATGTTGTACATTGTATACCCCCTGTATGTTGTACATTGTATACCCCTGTATGTTGTACATTGTATACCCCTGTATTTTGTACATTGTATACCCCTGTATGTTGTACATTGTATACCCCCTGTATGTTGTACATTGTATACCCCTGTATGTTGTACATTGTATACCCCTGTATGTTGTACATTGTATACCCCCTGTATGTTGTACATTGTATACCCCTGTATGTTGTACATTGTATACCCCCTGTATGTTGTACATTGTATACCCCTGTATGTTGTACATTGTATACCCCCTGTATGTTGTACATTGTATACCCCTGTATGTTGTACATTGTATACCCCCTGTATGTTGTACATTGTATACCCCTGTATGTTGTACATTGTATACCCCTGTATGTTGTACATTGTATACCCCTGTATGTTGTACATTGTATACCCCTGTATGTTGTACATTGTATACCCCTGTACGTTGTGGTCTTTAAGGTGCCCATCTAATAGTATTTTGAAACTATCGATGCTCCCTGCTGATACGACTGCTTGTGGAAAAGAATTCCACATCCTTACTGCTCTGACAGTAAAGAACCCCCTGCGTACATTAAGGTTCTTCAAGAACACATATAGTAAAAGCTTTCAGTGGTATCCTTGAAGTCTAAATCCAAATTATGTGCTCCCACCCCTTTATTGACCACCCTCCCTCCTCTTGTAGTCCTACTGGATGTATTTTATATGTGCTGAAAAGTATAAAGATACAACGCTTACACGCTGCTCTTAGCTTAATTACCTGTGACAAATACAGTGCATATACCAAATCAACAACATAAAATTATAAACATAAAACTATAGTGAATAAATACGTGTCATTAAATTCCATTAGCGTGCAAAGCCCAGCACCATATTGTGATTGAAGAATGTCCAATTCTTCACTTTATACAGTTATCCCCAACTCTTCACCACTTCATCCACATTAGATCTGTGCTTAGTTATCCACAATGTCTGGAAAACCCTACCTGCCGAGTTCCTTCAAAGTGCACAGCACTGGGTGTACCTAGAAGAACTGATGCTGGTTTGAAGCCAAAGGATTTTCCCTCTCTTGGCTAACCTTGCCTCTTCCATAGTGACCACCTGTGGCTCAGCTGTAATAGCTTCTTGTTACTCCGCTATGATAATTACTTCTTGTACTTTCCAAAAATTGGCATCTTGCTCTCCCGTATTAATAGTGTCTTGTTCCTTGATTCAATCGCAGAAAAGTGGAATCTCTTTAAATGTTCTGTGATGTCATCGCTTCAAACCAAACTTGAATTAATAATTGGGTCTGGGTGGAGGCAACATCACTTCCTCTTAATATTAGACCACTGTTGTCACTATCTGGAGAGCCAGCATGTAAACAGAAAGTTGATCATAGAGATGAAAATATTTTATACTTATTTTTATTTTTATGTTTTTCAAAGTCCTTAGGACACCAAAGAGTCCTCTTTGTGTTTGCGCTTCTTCAGGCTGAGCGGTCACTACTGATGCAGAGAGCAGCTCTAACATGATGGTGTCAGGGCTACTCTGCACCAGCACACTGTGAATGAAGGGTGCTGTGGTGGTTCCTATTCGGGGGTGGGACTATGACTCCCTCAATCCTCCAAGCTGATTGACAAAGGAGGTCATTCAACCCAGAAGATTTGGAAACGTCTTGCGGCCAAGAACAGGAATGGTGGGGGACATTAAGGTACTATTTACATAGTTGCATAGTTGTTGAGTTTGAATAAAGACAATAGTCCATCCAGTTCAACCTGTGTAGGTGTGTGTGGCCGTAATCATCTCTCATACCCCTGAATGTTTTGATCCTTGAGATGTACGTCTAAGAGTCTTTTGAAAGTAGCCATACTTCCCGCAGAAACCACCTCTTGTGGTAGAGAATTCCACAATCTTGTAGTCGTAACAGTAAAGAACCCCCCATGTTGCCTGAGGTTAAAACGCTTCTCCTCTAATCGCATTGTATGTCCTCGAGTCATCATGCAATCCTTTCGACTGAACAGCTTTTTTTCTATGCTGAGATCACCATTGAGGTATTTATAAATTGCTATCATTTATATATTATATATTTATTTTCAGCAGAAAGGCAGTTCCATGTCAACAAGACAAAAAATAAAGAAACATACTAGTATACATAGTATAAGTATATCCAAACCATTTATATTCCAGATGTTCATCATTCATGCTTATTTCAATTTATTGGTTTTTATCCAGATGTATTGACCCCATTATTAGTTACCAGATGTTTTAATAAACATATGATCCTTTATATATATACTTGTTCTTCTGTGTTTACCAATATGTCCTCATTCAATTTTATTATCATTATTATTTGTAAACTGGTCACACCTCATATAAAGTCCGAAATGTTGTTGTTTTTTTGCTTTGTCGCAATCAGGGATGGAGACTCATTGGCGCATGAGTCTCATGTAAAGTCCAAAAATAACCCCCCTCCCTTGTTTTAATATACATCCAATCAATATATGAAATTGAGAAACCAAAATGGATCACTGAGCTTTTACATTGTACCCATCAGGTATAAACAACACTCTAAGTCCATATAGAACTTGTAAATATCGTAGCACTAAATACAAAAAAGGGGGTTGCACTAAAGTAGAAATTCAAACATAATCCCCACTGACAGAGAAAGAGTTGAGAGCACACATCAATGGTAAAACACACAACAATAGGAAGATGGTCGTACAGCGTATAGGTTGGTATCCCAATCCAGTTTAGTCAAAAACTGGAAGCGACAGTCCAAACACAAATGTTGTAAGGAGATATCTTCACATTATTGTGGAACAAAGGTGCAAAAAACAGTTTAAAGCAAATCTGTAACAAATTTCATCCACCCAGGTGAAACAATGGAGATGACAGACGATGTGAGATCCCAGCCACCATACACAGCCTCTTACCAATAAGCAGAGAGACAAACGCCTCAGGCAGTTCAGGACTACTCCAGCCTATCCCAAGCAAAGCAACTCCCAGAATGTTCAAGCCACCTGATAGTATCGGCTCACACTTAACTCCAAGATCTCACTCAGAAAACTTCTCAAGTTATCTCATAGAGGTGGGAAATAGCAAACAAAAACAGGGCGAGCCCATAGTGCATTACCTCATGGATACTTTATTAAAAGATATAAGGAGATACACTCACCCAGAACGAAGAAAATCAAGCATATGGTACATATAATGCTACAGTGTAGAGGAGGCTCTCAGTGTTCGGTTCCCACCAAGAAAATGGCCGACCTCGAGCTTCCGGGTGTGACGTGATGACGCTGGTTTAGCTCCTCCCAACGCGTTTCGTCATTACGACGTTGTCAAGGGGACGTGAACTGAATACCCAAAGAAACTACAACCGTCCAACTCATTTTAAATATATACAAGAAAAGGAAGGTGCCATGCCTAGACTGGTCAATGTACCCAGCAAGCCAACACCACATCCCTATTGATACATAGAACAGGAAAAAATAAAATGGTATCACTATCCCTGCGGACTCTATTTGTGCCCCAGAGTAACCGCTGTAGGTGGGCGTGAACCAAGGTGATGGGATTTTAAGGGTGAGGCTTGTGAGGGTATATGTTTAAGATAAATAATTCAAAAACAAGATAAAATAATGATTTTTATTACAAATTCATAAAAACAGTCACATACAGTGATACATCTTGATATCGCAAAGATACTTAAATGTATGTAGAACCATTGAAAAGTGCTAGGGGTCACTCGTGTCCAACATGTTTCGCCGAGAGGCTTCTTCTGGGACAATACAGGAATGGTGACCTCTACTGGTAGAGGTCACCATTCCTGTATTGTCCCAGAAGAAGCCTCTCGGCGAAACATGTTGGACACGAGTGACCCCTAGCACTTTTCAATGGTTCTACATACATTTAAGTATCTTTGCGATATCAAGATGTATCACTGTATGTGACTGTTTTTATGAATTTGTAATAAAAATCATTATTTTATCTTGTTTTTGAATTATTTATCTTAAACATATACCCTCACAAGCCTCACCCTTAAAATCCCATCACCTTGGTTCACGCCCACCTACAGCGGTTACTCTGGGGCACAAATAGAGTCCGCAGGGATAGTGATACCATTTTATTTTTTCCTGTTCTCATTTTAAATATATTTAGAGGAGAAAAAGAAGAAATGTAGGATAGATGAGAGAGACCAGAAGGTCCAGAAGGGAGGTGTGGGGGCGGGGGGTGTAAAGGGAGAAAAAAAACTCTATTCTAAGACCGGTGGTATGTCTCAGCTGAGGAACTCAGGAGCCACTTATAATCAGAAATGTATTCATCAAAAAGAACCTTCTCTTCCTCTAAGAAAATAAACATATTTCATAACATCTAGAGTATTTTTTCACGCTTCTGTTGTGCTATGAGAATTAAACCATCCATTTTATTTATTTATTTATTTAAGTTTTTTTAGCCAGAGAGACCAACGGTCGGCGACTGTGGGCTCTTCTAATTAAGGAGAATGCAAGACTTATCTGCATTTAGGAGGTGATGAATAATTGATCTTTTGTAAATTTTTCCTAGAATGGTAGAAATATGGAGAAGAAGAAAGGCCTAAGTCATCCAGAACCATTTTATCTGTCAATTTTTGAACAATCCACCTCCAGACCTCTCAGTAATGCTCAAGTCTGGGACAGACCTTCCCCGTTCCTCCTGGCATCTTCATTCTTCAACAACAGTCGGTAATGTTGGGGAAAATGTATGTAGTTGAGATGGTGTATGATACAGGCCAAATTCACAGAGCAGATTTGGGAAGGGATATCGTTGGATTGGTCAAGGAGAAGAACATATCGTCAGCGTATGCCGACACCTTCTGTTGAACGCCTCCGACATCCAGGCCTGTGATATCCAGGTTGAAACTAATTTTAAAAAGGAGTGACAGGGAAAAAAGGAGAGGGGATAAAGGGAACCCCTGCTCGTCCCATTTGTAATGGGGAATGGTTGGGAAAGAACTCCATTGACCTTAACTTGCACTGTCGGGTTAGAATATATCTTTGTAATCCAATAAGCATAGCATCCCCAAGTCCCACATGTCGAAAGACCGAAAACATAAACTGCCGGTTCACTCGGTCAAACGATTTCTCAGCGTCCGTACCCAGGAACATGCACAAAATGTGGGTCGTGTTAGCCACATGGATCAGATTAAAGACCTTGACTGTATTGTCTCGGGCTTCACAGGTCGGAATCAACCCAGCTTGATTCAAATGGACTAGTTGTGATAGATGATGTTAAAGTCTAGAGGCCACGATTTTTGTAAACAACTTTAGATCAAAATTTAGCAGGGATATGGGTCTATAACCTCCGTAAGACATTAAGTCTTTGCTTTCTTTAGGGATGATGGAAATGTGGGCCTTTAGAGTTTCCATTGGGAAGACGGTCTCTGATCCAAGTTCATTGAACAAATTACCCATATAAGGGCCAAGAGTGGGGAGGAGGAGTTTGTAATATTGTATTAATGTATGTTTTACCAGCACCTGAAGGACCTGTTTGAAACGAAACGTTAAGCCCCGAGTTAGATTTAAATGGAACAATAGAGAGCAAAGTACAAGAAAATTAATTGTTAGGGTTTACATACACTGAAGGCCAGCCGAGGTCAACTTCTTTTATGCACGAGGAAAGGAAATGGGGGGTCATGCAGATACAACCTGACTGGTTCTCTTTCTAAGGAAACTCTAACTCCAGTGCAATGTTTTCTGCCAGTGGTGCCAGGTATTGCATTTGTAGCTCTACCCCCCATTGGAGCCACTGTAAATTTACCAGTTCTTCCCAAAAATCAGTGCCCAGGCTGCCAGGCACACGTTAATCCATTCATTCTGGCTCAAAAACCAATCAAGGGGATGACTTTTCAGAGTTTTCTTGTTGAGGAACGTGGGTGGGGTGTAGGGTACTATAGGATACCTCAGGTTCATTGAATATTTACAGGTGGACACTTAACTCTGCTAAAGTCTCTTTAAGCAGTCTCCATGCGGGAACAGATATAGCGGGGAGAATTGGGTATCTTTTCTTTAGACTCTACCCCAGACAGGAATCCTACTGACCATTCCTCCCAAGAGATACAGCTCACTGAAGCCCGGGGTGCAGATCAGCACTTACAATGTCACAGGATCAGTGCTTTAAGTGGGCCAGGTACCAGTACGCTCATTTTGGACATATTTGCCCTCAATTGCCCCCCCCCAAGAATATTTCCCACTCCAGAGCCAAACCAGTCACCACCAGTGAGTCCCCCTGCTCCAGAGTCCCAGCCCAGGCCAGGGGGGGGTGCTCTGTGGGGACCCTGATGTGGGTTGGGGGGGTGAAAAAATGTATAGGCTATAATTGAGTACCGGCACCTCTTTTGGGCCACTAAAGCACTGCACAGGATCACCAGATGCCTCCTTCCAGTATCCACACTCTTTGGTAAATTCTCCCAGATAAGGATTCTCTTGACTAGCTTCAGAAGTGTATCATTGCCAATAGGTCCCCAAACTGTGCCACAGCTGGGACCTCGATAAAAAATAGCTGGACTCAGGATATCTGCAGCAGGTGGGTAGCCATCCCCACCCAAACTGGTGGATTCCCTCCAATAGATAGAGGAGACCCCTCTCTCTCTCTAGATCTCAGACTATTTATATGCCTCTCCAGCCACCTTTTGGGCACATCTCTCCAGAGTTCGGCTAGAGCACAATAAATATCAAGGCTTCCCATTTGCCTTGCTTAACCCTCTATGCTCCGAAAGCCTCTGGAAGGCAGGGGAGAGCAATCAATCCTGCAGCCCATCAGATCGAGAAAAGCCAAAAGCAATCAACAACTGCTCCAGTAATTACAGAGGAGCCAAAAAGAACTAAATTTGTCTGACATCCTAGTAACCTAACTAGGAGGGTGCTACACACTTACACATGTAGGATTGCCACACTGTAGTCTGAGGATTGCTGATATTAGAAAAACAATAAATGCCTTTGGATGCTTTTGCTGAAACCGCAGCATGTCCCCGCTAACAAGGGATGGCTGACATCTCAACCGCCAAAAAACACAAAGGCCTTTCAGCTGATATAAGAAATTAAACTATATGACCCCACATGACTCTCGCAGTGGGTGGGTATAAGTGTCCATAGAACACGGTTATCTTTGCCAATAACACAATGGTCATTTGTCTGGTGGTCAGCGGGTTTCCTCCCGTCCTCGGCTCCCTATCATTTTACTACAATAATTGTGAGGGAGTTCAGAGTGGGACTGAAAACAGTATCTGTCTCCGTGTCACGGGGGTATCTCAGCAAAACAACAGAACCCACGTCCAAATTCTGCTTATCCTGACAACTGGAAAAAAAATATTCCACATGTGACATGAGATACCTGGAGGGCTCGGAGCTCACACTGGATTTAAAGAGGACCTACCATCAGATATATTGTTTCACATTCTGTGCATGCTTGCCAAGTAATGTGCAACCCGTCCAGGTATTTATTACCCATCATAGAGATCACAGGACAGGAAAATGCACCGATTAACAAAACTAAAGAAAAAGATCCAGATCAGCTTATCAACCAACCTGCAACCAACTGAATTATCATCTCTAACAATATGCATTAAAAACAGGGGTTTAGTTTGCACATATTTCCAAATTCAGAGCATCCGGAAAGTATTCACAGTGCTTCACTTCTTCCACATTCTGTTATGTTATCCAACACTAGGGACGAGTGCGCAAACCTGTGTCCAACACTAGGTGGAGCTGTGACCTTTGACCTCTGAGACAAAATGGGTGGAACTGTGACCTTTGACCTCTGAGACCACACCTTCTGACCTTTGACCTTAGGGGTGGGTACATGAAACTATTCCTGTGTCAAAACCATCCCCTTTGTCTGTACCAGCAATAGCTAACCCTAACCCTCTAACCCTAACCCTCTAACCCTAACCCTCTAACCCTAGCCCTCTAACCCTAACCCTCTAACCCTAACCCTAACCCTCTAACCCTAACCCTCTAACCCTCTAACCCTAACCCTAACCCTCTAACCCTAACCCTCTAACCCTAACCCCAACCCTAACCCTCTAACCCTAACCCTCTAACCCTAACCCTCTAACCCTAACCCCAACCCTAACCCTCTAACCCTAACCCTCTAACCCTAACCCTCTAACCCTAACCCCAACCCTAACCCTCTAACCCTAACTCTCTAACCCTAACCCTCTAACCCTAAACCTCTAACCCTAACCCCAACCCTAACCCTCTAACCCCAACCCTAACCCTCTAATCCTAACCCTAACCCTCTAAACCTAACCCTCTAACCCTAACCCTCTAACCCTAACCCTAACCCTCTAACCCTAACCCCAACCCTAACCCTCTAACCCTAACTCTCTAACCCTAACCCTCTAACCCTAACCCTCTAACCCTAACCCTCTAACTCCAACCCTAACCCTCTAATCCTAACCCTAACCCTCTAACCCTTACCCTCTAACCCTAACGCCAACTCCAACCCTAACCCTAACCCTCTAACCCTAACCCCAACCCTAACCCTAACCCTTGACCTATGACCCAACAAAATCACCATTTTTCTATGTTAATCCAAAATGGATTAAATTCATTATTTTCCTCACAGTTCTTCAAACAATCCCCCATAATGACAACGTGAGAGAAGTTTGTTTGAAATCTTTGCACATTTATTAAAAATAAAAAAGGAAAAAATCCCATGTACATAAGTATTGACACCCTTTGCTCAATACTATGGTGAAGCTCCTTTGGCACCAATTACAGTATTTCTGAGTATGATGCTACAAGCTTGGCACTCCTATTTTTGGGCAGTTTCTCCCATTCTTCTTTGCAGGACCTCTCAAGCTCCATCAGGTTGGATGGGGGAGGGTCGGTGCACAGCCATTCTCAGATCTCTCCAGAGATGTCCAATCGGGTTCAAGTCTGGGCTCTGGCTGGGCCACTCAAGGACATTCACAGAGTTGTCCCGTAGCCGCTCCTTTGTTATCTTGGCTGTGTGCTTAGGGTCGTTGTCCTGTTGGAAGATGAACCTTCACCCCAGTCTGAGGTCCAGAGTGCTCTGGAGGAGGTTTTCATCAAGGATGTCTCTGTACATTGCTGCATTCATTTTTCCCTCCATCCTGACTAGTCTCCCAGTTCCTGCCACTGAAAAACATCCCCACAGCACAATGCTGCCACCACCATGCTTCACAGTAGGGATGGTATTGGCCAGGTGATGAGCAGTGCCTGGTTTCCTCCAGACATGACGCTTGCCATTCAGGCCAAAGAGTTGAATCTTTGTTTCATCAGAGCAGAGAATTTTGTTTCTCATGGTCTGAGAGTCCTTCAGGTGCCTTTTGGTAAACTCCAGGTGGGCTGTCATGTGACTTTTACTGAGGAGTGGCTTCCGTTTGGCCACACCCATACAGGCCTGATTGGTGGAGTGCTGCAGAGATGGTTGTTCTTCTGGAAGGTTCTCCTCTCTCCACAGAGAAACGCTGGAGCTCTGTCAGAGTGACCATCGGGTTCTTGATCACCTCCCTGACTAAGGCCCCCCTCCTCCGATCGCTCAGTTTGGCCGGGCGGCCCGCTCTAGGAAGAGTCCTGGTGGGTCCAAACTTCTTCCATTTACAGATGATGGAGGCCACTGTGCTCATTGGGACCTTCAAAGCTGCAGAAACGTTTCTGTACCCTTCCCCCGATCTGTGCCTCCATACAATCCTGTCTCCAAAGGTCTACAGACAATTCCTTGGACTTCACGGTTTGGTTTGTGCTCTGACATGCACTGTTTCCTGTGGGACCTTATATAGACAGGTGTGTGCCTTTCCAAATCATGTCCAATCAACTGAATTTACAACAGGTGGACTCCAAGCAAGTTGTAGAAACATCTCAAGGATGATCAGTGGAAACAGGATGCACCTGAGCTCAATTCTGAGTGTCATGACAAAGGGTGTGAATACTTATGTACATGGGATTTTTTTTTGTTTTTTATTTTTAATAAATTTGCAAAGATTTCAAACAAACTTCTCTCACGTTGTCATTATGGGGGATGTTTGTAGAATTTTGAGGAAAATAATGAATTTATTCCATTTTGGAATAAGGCTGTAACATAACAAAATGTGAAAAAAGTGAAGCGCTGCAAGTATAGAACAGTTAAAATTCTAACGTTCAGCTAAGTTCAGCTCATCGGTGAGTCTCCCAAAGACACAGAGCAGTCTGTGGCTGGATAATGAGGCATTTGATTTCCTAGATACGAAACGCGTCGGATCTGGGATACGCAATCAAGTCAATTCCGGCCTTAGGTGGAACGCGCAACGGCGTCCCCTGCTCGGAACTAGCTCTATCCTAGCTGAACTTAGCTGAACATTGGAATTTTAACTGTAAGTCACTATTGATTTGATAATAAGTGTTTTTTTACATACTACACCATGAGAGGCTTCTTATCTCCCCAACATACCTATCCGGATAACATCACTATTAAACCCAGGGGTCTCCAAACTATGGCCCTCCAGATGTTCAGGAACTACAATTCCCATCATGCCTAGTCATGGCAGAGTTTTACAATGCCTCATGGGACGTGTAGTTTCCCAACAGCTGGAGGGCCGTTGTTAGAAAACGCTAATTGGCTAATGCGCATGCGCGAATTAGCTCCTGGCTACGTTATGCGTTCTCACGTTTTCACGCATTGACCCGGACGTTTTGGCGCCAAAAAAGGCCTATTTAAAGGCAGCTGGTGCAGGTGCACTTTGCTTTTTTTTTGTTCAGCTCTTCCTGTGTTCCTGAACCTGCATCCTGTTGATTCCTGTTGACCTTTGGCTCGTTCCTGACCTCGCTTGTTTGCTGCCATCCTGACCCTGGCTCATTTAAATACTCTTCTGGATCCTCCTTGTCTGCTCATCCATCTTCGGACCTTGACCGGTTACCCTCTGGTGGGGCGACCCTGGGGATCATGACCTGGTATCCACCTGCAGCCAAATCCATCCTCACCATCAGAGGCTCTGGTGAAGACCGGTGGATACTTAGACTCTGCACCTCAGGCTAGCCTGTGCTACTCACCTCAGGGGTTTCCATCCAAGCTCCGCCCACCGGCAACAGTAAGCCTTCTCCGCACGACAGGCTTCCACCAGCCTCATAACAGCCGTAGTTTGAAGATTCCTGATTTCGATCTGTGCAAATTCTAAGTGGAAACCTTATTCATTAGGACAACGGTTTATCCTTGATCCAAAGCCTTTTTTTGACTACCTGTAATGGGGGTCAATTTTATCTGGTAAGTGGAATGTGCGTGGATGTCGGTGGAGGACAGGACTTTCCCACAGACACCAGTGATTGGTTTTTGATGTCTATCAAGGTGAAGTTTCCATCAACGTTTATGGGACTTTTTTAGAGCACAATTCTCACATTTACCATTTTTTTTTGGTGTTTTTTTGTGGTATTATATTTTATGAGCGCGGTCCACTTTTTTCTTTTATATTCTTAAGCTTCTTGCTTTTAGACGAGTCGTTCTAATTTATATACCATACATTATATATTATAATACATATTTTATTCGATTTGTCAATCCTGTGCGCAATTGCATCGGTGTCACCTGCACTGTTTTTTCATGCGCTGTGAATACTTTCCGGATTCACTGTACATGCATAAGCTACAGAGCCACTTAATGGCACCCCAGTATTATCCACAGTCCTAACTCTACATTCTGGGAGCCTCCATAGTAGAAGCACATGCATTATAATGGATAGGCGTAGAGGCAGGTGAGCCTGGAGGGAGCCCATCCCTCCTTAAAAGCCCAGGGCCACACTGGACACCCAGCATGTAGCACAATGGCAGTAAAGGTGACCAGTGCGCCCCTCACCAATATTCCAACAGTACTGGACTGCAGATAATACTGGGGTGCCATGAAGTGGTTCTGAAGCTTACGCAGGTATTTGCAAATGTGTGGAAACTGAACCCCTGTTTATAATGCAAACTGTTAGACACAGGGCCGGTGCTAGACTATTTTGCGCTCTAGGCAAGACCAGGAACTTGCACCCCCCCACCCCAAAAAAAAAAAAACTGTACACATTACCGCCCTCTTTAACCCTACACTCCCCCTCCTGTATACACTGTCCCCTTTAATCCTACACCCCCTTCCTGTGCACACTGCCCTCCTTAAACGCTACACCCCTTCTTGCACACACTGCTCCCCTTTAATGCTACACCAATTTAACCCTACACCCCCTTCCTATACTCACTGCCCCCCTTTAACCCTACACCCCCTACCTATACTCACTGCCCCCTTTAACCCTACACCCCCTTCCTATACTCACTGCCCCCCTTTAACCCTACACCTCCTTCCTGTGCATACTGCCCTCCTTTAACCCTACACCCCCTTCCTATACTCACTGCCCCCTTTAACCCTACACCTCCTTCCTATACTCACTGCCCCCCTTTAACCCTACACCTCCTTCCTATACTCACTGCCCCCTTTAACCCTACACCTCCTTCCTATACTCACTGCCCCCTTTAACCCTACACCCCCTTCCTATACTCACTGCCCCCTTTAACCCTACACCTCCTTCCTATACTCACTGCCCCCTTTAACCCTACACCCCCTTCCTATACTCACTGCCCCCTTTAACCCTACACCCCCTTCCTATACTCACTGCCCCCTTTAACCCTACACCCCCTTCCTATACTCACTGCCCCCTTTAACCCTACACCCCCTTCCTATACTCACTGCCCCGCTTTAACCCTACACCCCCTTCCTATACTCACTGCCCCCCTTAACCCTACACCCCCCTTCCTATACTCACTGCCCCCTTTAACCCTATACCCCTTTCCTATACTCACTGCCCCCCTTTAACCCTACACCCCCCTTCCTATACTCACTGCCCCCCTTTAACTCTACACCCCCTTCCTATACTCACTGCTCCCCTTTAATCCTACACCCCCTTCCTGTGCACACTGCCCTCCTTTAACACTACACCCCTTCTTGCACACACTGCTCCCCTTTAATGCTACACCCCTTTAACCTTACACCCCCTTCCTATACTCACTGCCCCCCTTTAACCCTACACCCCCTTCCTATACTCACTGCCCCCCTTTAACCCTACACCCCCCTTCCTATACTCACTGCCCCCCTTTAACCCTACACCCCCCTTCCTATACTCACTGCCCCCCTTTAACTCTACACCCCCCCTTCCTATACTCACTGCCCCCTTTTAACCCTACACCCCCTTCCTGTACACACTGCCCCCCTCTCTAGAGGTGACACCTACTGGGGATGAGGAGGGGACAGGAGAGTAATGTAGCACTGGCCATGGCTGCGCCCTAGGCGTCTGCCTAGTTCAGTAGTGGTTAGACAGGACAATTCGGTCGGTTGCAGGTTGGTCGGTAGGTTGACCTGGGAATTTTCTTTGTTTGACATGCGTCGCCCTTCCATGTGCTTCTTGCTGAAAAGGCCATTTGTTTGGACTCTTGGAATACTGGTGAGTAGATGCACTGGACACCTTTGCTGCTATTGTGCTAAATGCTGGGTGTCCAGTGCGCCCCTGTGTCTTTAGGGAGGGGTGGGGGAGGGGTTGGCTCCCTCCAGGCTCACCTGCCCTCTGCCTCTCCATTATAATGCATCTGCTTCTACTATGGAGGCTCTCAAAATTTAGAGTTAGGACTGTAGATAATACTGGGGTGCCATGAAGGGGCTCTGCAGCTTATGCATGTATTTGCAAATGTGGGCAAACGAAACCCCTGATTTTAACATGTAGCGCACCCCTAAGGAGCCGCAAGATGAATGGGATCCCCCACCCTGCGCAGCCAAGCATACCGAATATTCACAGTCACTTCAGAGTCGGTAAACAGTCCAGCACTTTGGTTTTTTTTTTTTTTGTTTTACTAAGGGTATTGAACTTGGATGGGGAGTAGGGGTTTTTATGCCCACTTGACTAGTAGATGCCCACTTGACTTCAAAGCAAACTTCAGGGACAACTTCTAGTATATAGAATCCTATATACAGCTCCTTTCCTTCCTCCAGCACTTCACTTGCTTGCAGAATCTCCAGCAGCGTCACTCTTTAACCGGTTGTAGAAAGGGCCCTTTACAGGCAGGGACTCGCAGCCCCTATACTTGTGGAATTCAAAATGACCCCATTAGCACATTTACTACACTTCCTCCTGTGGTCATTGGTCCCAGCACCACCTCTTCGTGGCCTGCCAGCCCTCCTGTCTGCAGCCACCCCTTTCTCTAGCCCTCCTGGCTAAGACTTCACAGTCCTCCTGACTGATGCTCCCAAGTCCTCCAGAATGACACTCACCAGTCCTTCAGACTGACACTCGAAGAGATCTGACCTGCTCCTGCTGTCCTATCCTTGCTCTCGTGCCTCTAGGACAGGACTCCTCCTTGTGTTGTTGAGGGTTTCTCCAGCACCCGAGGGCCAGGCCCCAGGTCGACCCCCAAGACTAGCGGGCACCCTCAAGGGCCACCGACAGCCTCTTCAGCATTCCATCTTCATATTCTACTCGACTGCCCCTTCTGGCATGACTCATGAGTATTTAAGAAGTGCCCATCACCTGCCAGTCCTCTTTGCTGGGGATTGACTCATCAATACACCCTCATCAAAAGCAGCTCCTCCTAGACTCCTTCCTCCACTTCTGGAAGCTTCTCCAAGGTTCCAGAGAGCAGGTGATGATTGATGAGTCATCCATGCTCCCTGAGTCACTCAACCCTGACCTAGATTCAACCAAGGCCTGGCTCTCAACAACTAAGTTGAGCTGGGAATTTTCTTTGCTTTTGTTTGACATGCGTCACCCTTCCAGTGCTCCTTGCTGCATAAACCAGTTATAGGTGGGGGCAGTGGTCACTTGTTTGTACTGTTTTAATAAATAGTACATTGGGAACGCCCTAGGCTGGTGCTCCCTCTTTTTTTCTCTTGTATGCAGTATTTATGGATCACCCCGATCTGAGGAGAGCTGCAAGGCATAGTTGTTACCTGGTAAATGGTGATTCTTCTATAGAAAACTAAAAATAGAGTCTATCTACCTCCACCATTTCCCCCCATACAGAAAGAAGCCCGTGGTGTATGTGCCCCTGGGGTGGCAGTCCAGGGGTGCCATAATTCTCACAGGTGGGGATGCTAAACTTGAGTTTTTGGCACCGAGGTCACTGCACCATGTACACACTTTTTTCACACGTGCCTCTAGGGCCTGGCATTTTGGCTAGGACCAAAGGAATTTTTTTTTTTGCTGACCGAAGAGCCTGCCATGGCATTGCACTATGGCACTTGCACTTATCCACTTCCCCTTCTCCCTTTTTTTATGTATGTTTTGTCACTGCACTTTTTGCCCAGTACCATGCACTTTCTCACCTCCTGATTAGTAGGGTGCAGGTGCAGGGGGGCACGTGGCCTTCTAGTCTGGTTCTCCCCCTCTCATTGGGTCTCCCCTCAGGGGAGCCCCACCTAGTGCTTGAGATTTGTCTGTTTGGGCCTCCCAAAGAAAGGGGTCTGTTTTGTTTCGGCCAGGTGGGCCAGTAAATACCCCAGTCCCAATCATGAGCCTTGCGCCCCTGGGGATCAGGGCAAGGGTCCTTCCTCTTCGGAGGAGGTCCATGTGTACACCCTGTGTTCTCACTTTTGTGTGCACACTTTTTGTTTTTCATTGGGTGTTACGCTTTCGAGTTTGTTTCACTACACCACAGGTGTCAAACACAAGGCCCGTGGGCCCCCCAGGCCATTTCATGTGGCCCTCGCACCTCTGATGCAGCTGTGGCAGCCCCCTTGTCTCTGCCCCCACCTTTTCTCTGTAGTCGGCAGCAGAGAGGAAAGAACTCCTTTGCCAGATCCTGCAGTACTTTGTGCAGCTGCAGAAATGCTCATCTTTGCCCCCCCCCCCCTCCTCCTCAGCAGTCCACATCAGAGAGGGGGGCAGAACTCCTCCTACAGATCCTGCACCTCTCTGCGCAGCCGCAACACCACCTTGTCCCTGCCTCCCCTGGTCTCAGCATTCAGCAGACTCTGGAAGCTGACTCCAGCCCTTCTCTGGTTCTCCTCCAGACCCTGCACTTCTTCCCAGATCCACCCTCTGGTAAGGGGGTGCATTGTGATGTAAGGGGGCGTGGGGTGCTCTGGACATCTAATCTTACAGATATAACCGGCCCTTTGAGGGAAACCATAATGCTGATTCGGCACGCGATGGAAGTGGAGTTTGACACCCCTGCATTACACTACGGGATTTAAAAAAAACCCACAACCTGAGCGCAGAACTGAGAGCAGGAAAAAAAAAAACGCAGCACTTATAAAATAAGGTCTGCAGGTATCGACAGCAGGGTTTGCTCTTGGATACGGAACTGGCTAAAAGGGCGTGTCCAAAGGGTGGTAATAAACAGCGCATACTCAGACTGGTCTGGGGTGGTAAGCGGGGTCCCCCAAGGCTCAGTCCTGGGACCAACCTTGTTCAATTTATTCATAAACAGCATTGAGGACGGGATCAGTAGTTCGATATCAGTTTTGCAGATGACACAAAATTGGCCAGGGCAATAACTGCACAGCATGAAGCAGATATCCTACAGAATGACCTGGACAAAATAACGGAGTGGGCAACGACATGGCAAATGAGGTTTAATGTGGAGAAGTGTAAGGTTTTGCACTTGGGGACTAAAAACATAAAAGCACAATACACGTTAGGGGGGGAATCACAAATGGAGAAAGATCTGGGAGTCTTGGTAGAGGATAGACTAGGCAATCGCATGCAATGTCAAGCGGTAGCTGCCAAAGCCAGCAGAATATTAGCATGCATAAAGAAAGGGATGTATTCCAGAGATAAGACTATAATCCTTCCACTTTATAAAACTCTGGTCCGACCGCATCTGGAGTATTCTGTCCAGTTCTGGTCGCCAGTCCTCAGGAGGGATGTGTTGGAGCTGGAGAGAGTCCAGAGAAGGGCAACTAAACTGATTAGGGGATTGGAGGACCTTAATTATGAAGAGCGTCTGCAATCGCTTGATTTATTCTCCCTGGAGAAGAGACGTCTGAGAGGGGACATGATAGCAATTTATAAATATCTCAATGGTGATCTCAGCTTAGAAAAAAAGCTGTTCAATCGAAGGGATTGCATGAGGACTCGAGGGCATACAATGCGATTAGAGGAGAAGCGTTTTAACCTCAGGCAACGCAGGGGGTTCTTTACTGTTAGGGCTACAAGATTGTGGAATTCTCTACCACAAGAGGTGGTTTCTGCGGGAAGTATGGTGGCTTTCAAAAGACTCTTAGACTTACATCTCAAGGATCAGAACATTCAGGGGTATGAGAGATGATTACAGTCACACATACCTACACAGGGGGAACTGGACGGACTATTGTCTTTATTCAACCTCACCTACTATGTAACTATGTAACTATGTAACTTGCGTAACATTAAAATTTTGAGTTCTCAAATAAACAACACTTTTTTTTTTTATTTTAGTGTTTTTTGGCTGCCCTTCCCCTTTAAATCCCACCCCTAGTATTGTATATTTTTATCTTATTTCAACACGACCGTAACAGTAAAATCATGTGCGGCGAAATTCCTGGTATTTTCAAGGAAGTTTTTTTTTTTATAAATTGCTGAAAACATTTGGTTTACAGGAAAGCTTTGGGTCTGGTTGTGGATGCCAGTATCGCACTTATCTGAAATCCTTCTGTAATGGAGCGGGAACACATGTCAAAGCCCCACGGAAAAGATTCAGTGCACCAGAAGCTTCTATTATAAACATTGTGACTTTGTCCAATTTACAAAATGTTCTCTCAATTATACAATAAACCCCTTGACCCTATAGCTGGGTTGTCGGATTCTACCATTTGGAGAGAAGAAAAGGGGGGGGGGGGTGGACTTTGTTACAAATTAGCAGTTCAAAAGGTGAAACAAAACCCGTTAACTGTTTGTGTGGCGGAAGGAGAAGAGCGGAATTATAGGCGCCACTTACGTTTCCTTTTTCTTTTATGGAAGGACGGGACGGTCATAGATGACGAGGATAAACCGACCCCGAGATGTTGGGGAAGCTGAGCTCCAACGTGCCGCTGATTTTATCCGCTGGAATTCTCACTAATCCCGCAAGTTTTATTTTTTATTTTTTTGCAGCCTTCGCAGATGATAAACAGATCAATCCCGTAAATAAAATGAATGGCTTTGGCCCTGTGAGATGAATCTAGATGTGACCGATAATCTGATATTCACAACGAGATAAGATTTCAGCAGCTAGAGATAGTGGCGTCACTAGGGTTGGTGTCACCTGGTGCGGTAAAAAATGGTGTCAACCCCCCCCCCCCACTAGCCTGCCATTGTGCCACCCCCCTCCCCACTAGCCTGCCACAGTGCTCCCCCCTAACTCCTACCCCCTCCTAGCCTGGCACAGTCCTCCTCCTACCCCCTCACTAGCCTGCCACAGTCCTCCTCCTACCCCCCTCACTAGCCTGCCACAGTGCCCCCCCCCCACTAGCCTGCCACAGTCCTCCTCCTACCCCCCTCACTAGCCTGCCACAGTGCCCCCCCCCCACTAGCCTGCCACAGTGCTCCCCCCCCAACCCCCACCCCCCTCCTAGCCTGCCACAGTCCTCCTTGTACCCCCCTCAATAGCCTGCCACAGTGCCCCCCCCCCACTAGCCTGCCACAGTCCTCCTCCTACCCCCCTCACTAGCCTGCCACAGTGCCCCCCCCCCACTAGCCTGCCACAGTGCTCCCCCCAACCCCCACCCCCTTCTAGCCTGCCACAGTCCTCCTCCTACCCCCCCTCACTAGCCTGCCACAGTGCCCCCCCCACTAGCCTGCCACAGTCCTCCTCCTACCCCCCTCACTAGCCTGCCACAGTGCCCCCCCCCACTAGCCTGCCACAGTGCTCCCCCCCAACCCCCACCCCCCTGCTAGCCTGCCACAGTCCTCCTCCTACCCCCCTCACTAGCCTGCCACAGTGCTCCCCCCCACTAGCCTGCCACAGTCCTCCTCCTACCCCCCTCACTAGCCTGCCACAGTGCCCCCCCCCACTAGCCTGCCACAGTGCTCCCCCCAACCCCCACCCCCCTGCTAGCCTGCCACAGTCCTCTTTCTACCCCCCTCACTAGCCTGCCACAGTGCCCCCCCCCCCCACCCCAACCTCTAGGTGAAGAGATGGAAGGAGAGAGAGATGGGGAGATGGAAAAGTAGTGAAATAGAAGAAGGGGAAAGAGGTGGGAGGAGAGAGAGAAAAAGAGGGGGGTTAGAAAGAGAAGGGAGGGGGGTGAGAGAGAGAGAGAGAGGGGGTGAGAGAGGGAGGGGGTGAGAGAGAGAGGGAGGAGGGGTGAGAGAAAGGGGGGCTCCCCTACCCCCCCCATACTACACCAGAAGACTCTCCCACCCCACCCCCCAAAATAAAATCTACAAGGAGTCTCATTTTCCCTCAGCCCGCCGGCTCCTTTTTACCAGCTGTGTGTAGTGAGGCTGCCGAGGCAGATCACAGCCCGGAACTCCGACCTGCTCTGCAAAGTGAGCTAATTCCTGCTTCCGCTTCGCTCCAATGTCACCAAACGGTCAGTCCGCAACCACCCCTGGTGTCACCTCTCTGTTGGGTGTCACCCAGGTGTGGTCCGCACCCCCAGCCCCGTGGTGGCACCACTAATTAGAGATGGGTGTAAAGTGAAACTCCAGCTAAAGGTTTTTTTGTAGTAGGGAAGGGTTAAATTCTGTCAGGTGTTTGCAGCTCCATTGCTGCTCTCAGGTTGCTGTTCAATGCGGGTTCTAATATAGATCTGTGAACTGCACCCGACAGTGGCTCATACCACAGAAATACAGAAAGGGGAGCCAGACCAGAACCGACAAAAAAAGTTCAAGATAATTTTAATGGTTGGTAATAAAAAAAAATGTTTTATAAAATCATTAAACACGTTTCAGGGTCAAAATCTCCCTTCATCAGAGCTCAACACAGGCTAAAACCTGGATGGAAGACAGTGACCTCACATGTCTTTATATGAACCAGTATTATAACCTTTTCATGGAATAACAATGTAACAGTTACTGAGCAGTAATAGAAATTCATTGTTACATTGACTTTTGTTTATCAACAATTGAATTTATCTAGCAGTCTTTTAACCGGTTGTGGTCTGGCACTTCTTTCTGTATTTCTTTGGTTTGAGCGATTGTTAGGTGCTTGTTGATGGAAGTTTTTTCTCTGTGGGAACCGCCTCACCAGAGCTATTGAGCTTGTTTGATATTTTCCTTCATCGGACAGTAGGGGCTAACTGGCAACTTTTGGCCCAGGGGGCAAGTACAGCCCAGAGGCCCATGGTACAGTGACTCGGCCCTCCTCATTCCCCTCTTCCCTACCTCCTCCCGAAACCCATCCCAGGCTGAAGCTCTGCTCTAGGTGCTCTCTACTCACCTGGACGAGTCGAGCTTGATAGCGTCTGCTGTTCCTACCAGTTCCCGAACTGGCCAGCAAGGAATGTTAGAGGAGCAGGGCCGGCCCAAGACATTGTGCTGCCTGGGTCCAAGAATGAAATGCTCCCCCCCCCAAAAAAAAAAAACATCACGCCCAACAAAAGGCCCCCACATCCATTATTTTATATAAATATAACCTTCGGTAAGTATTATGTATACTTCTTCCATAACTCACCACCGGACCGGTCCACCAAACACCCACTGTCTGTCCTCAGTCCTCCTGTCACTCCTGTGTCTGCAGTGCCCACCGCCCTAGAAGATACAGACTTCCCTGTGTGAGATGGAGTGCGCTGATGTCTGATGTCATTGGGCACACCACGATCACGTGAGGGAAGTTCCCCCCGGAGGAGACACTCTGCCTTCTCATACTCATCAGTTTGCACTATGGGGGCAGTATGAGATGTGAAAATGCCACCCATAACACGCTGCAAACTGATGACGCACAAAACTGCTGTAAAAAAAATCGTGGGAGTCAATTTGCTGCCCCTCTCCATGTGCTGCCTGGGTCCAATGGACCCAGTGGGACCCATGGTAGGGCCGGCCCTGTAGAGGAGAGTCGGAGTGGTTCAGTCAGGGCTGGCCAGGGTAGGAGAACCACCGGTCGGGCACAGAGCCAGCCTATGCTTGGACACAGCATACAGCATCCAGCAGCCAGGGGGGACCCCGCGCTCTGTCCTTGTCCTCATCCCGCAATCGGTGGGACACTGGCGGTGACTTTTTACTCCTCTTCATCTGGAAGCCTTTCAGCATGTCTGCAGCGGAAGCGGGGCATTAGAGCAGTCCGGGGAGCAATTGCCTCTCTGCCCTCGGCCCAGTCCTCCCCTGTCTGACTGTATGTGCAAGTCTAAACGTCCCTAGCTAGTCTTTGGGTATCCTGTTCTGGGGTTTGTGTTGTTGTCTGTGTCCCCATTGGTGATATTTTCTCTCACTTGCTGTGAGCTAAACTCAAAGTAGGAGATTGCTTCACCAAAGATTGGTCTTTTGGTGCAGGAAATCCCAATACTGGAGAGGTAGGGATATGAAGTAGTCCTTACTCATATTCAGCTGGACTTGTTCTCTAATCTTTGAGACATTTTGTATCTTATCAGAACCACTCCTTTAGTTCTGATGAGTGTCAGGAAGATACCCCAACATTTATATCCACACAGGGAGCACCGACACCTTCACCAACCACTATGGATGTTGGTTGTTCAAAAACAGGGTGGGAGGTGTGAGAGTTCTGCACCCCCTGTTCTAGTTACATAATCACATCATTCGTGTCATGAAGGACTCAGCAGTTGTTCTACACCTTAAGGAAAAGGGACCTTCCTCCAAGGCATCGAGGTCACATTTTGGACAGAGAAGACAACTGGTCCAAAAGAGGTGTGAAAGAGGCCATCTATATCAGACTGGAACAACCATCTCTGAACAGAGGTTGGGGCCTTCAACATCACCTGTCTTCCACATAAAGAGCCATTCTAACATCTCTACAACAGCCATTTAATAAAAATGTCACACCTCCTGCCATGTGAGTTGCAGAATTAACACCTATGCAGACTAGGGATCTACCGATTATCGGCAAAGCCGATATATTGAGGGACGATATGCACTTTCCCCTATATATCGGATTTGGCCACCAAGGTGGCCGATGTTATCGATATTTCGGAAAGTGTTGTACCGGAGTGATGGCTGCAGCTAGAGGCATCACCCCGGTACCGGTGTCCATAGCCGACGGTTGGCTGTCTTGTAATGACAACCGATGTGGCTGAGAAGCTGCTCAGCTGTCATTACAAGGAGCGGGAAGAGACGTCCCTCCCCTCCCGCCGCCTTCCGTTCCACTGGAGACCTGGGCAACCAGCCTGCATGGCCGCCGAAGACTTGATCAAAGCCGCGTTGATCGGGTCTCCATGCAAAAAACATGACATCACTTCCGGGTACTCGGCGCCATAGCATTCAAAACAGCCAAATTTGGCGTTTTGAATGCTTTTGAGTGCAGAGGAGGGGTTTGGGGTCTTTTAGACCCCTAGATCCCTCCACAAGAGTACCTGTCAAGTAATCACTAATGCAGACTCCTGCCGCCAAGGAATGGGATGAGGTATCTAGAACAGGGAGAGGTTCACAACTTCTACACCTCCCATCCAGTTCTTCTTCATGTCAAGAAGATACCTCAACACTTATAGTATAGCCATAAAGGTAGCACAGACACATCCATCCAATCACCATGGAACATGTCAAGGCAGGTGTTGGTTGTTCAAGAATAGGATGGGAGATGTGAAAGTTGTGAACCCCCCCCCCCCCCCCCGTTTAAGTCACATAATTCTCCTTGATGTCTAAACTCTGGATTAGGTATGGAGGAATGCAATTACAAATTACAAAAGCTTGTTTCACTTAGTCTTTTTGAAAGGTGAAATACATCCAATGTGTTTGGGAGGAAAGGCCTCCTCTGGGCTCGAGCAATGGACGTTGTTAGGATCACAATGAGATGTAATAAAAGTCCTATAAAACCCGAACAGTTCCTCTCCTGACCGGCTCTGTGAACAGCCAGGTACGTTGGCTGTATTTGATGATTTTAACCAATAAATGGTTTTAAAGACTTTTTAGTGATTTGAGCTCTTTTAGGAGGCCCTTCTCAATACCTCAGAGTTCTGACACCGATCTTCCTGAACCGAAGAAGTCTCTTGAAGAAGCTTTCATAGTCCAGATGAATGTGGCCACCAACTACCAAGTATTCCATGATCCTGATACATGAGAACCGTCTCAGAAAGAGAAGAGGGGGTTACAACAAGGGGCTACATTTATATTAGGAAGGGTTAGTGTTAGGGTTACAGGAAATGATAGTTCTGGGTTACAGAAGGATTAGTGTTAGGGTTACAGGGAAGGTTAGTGTTGGGGTTACAGAAGGATTAGTGTTAGGGTTACAGGGAGGGTTAGTGTTGGGGTTACAGGGAGGGTTAGTGTTGGGGTTCCAGGGAGGGTTAGTGTTGGGGTTACAGGGAGGATTAGTGTTGGGGTTACAGGGAGGGTTAGTTTTGGGGTTACAGGGAGGATTAGTGTTGGGGTTACAGGGAGGATTAGTGTTGGGGTTACAGGGAGGGTTAGTGTTGGGGTTACAGGGAAGGTTAGTGTTGGGGTTACAGGGATGGTTAGTGTTGGGATTACAGGGAGGGTTAGTGTTGGGGTTACAGGGAGGATTAGTGTTGGGGTTACAGGGAGGGTTAGTGTTGGGGTTACAGGGGGGATTAGTGTTGGGGTTACAGGGAGGGTTAGTGTTGAGGTTACAGGGAAGGTTAGTGTTGGGGTTACAGGGAGGGTTAGTGTTGGGGTTACAGGGAGGGTTAGTGTTGGGGTTACAGGGAGGATTAGTGTTGGGGTTACAGGGGGGATTAGTGTTGGGGTTACAGGGAGGGTTAGTGTTGGGGTTACAGGGAGGGTTAATGTTGGGGTTACAGGGAGGATTAGTGTTGGGGTTACAGGGAGGATTAGTTTTGGGGTTACAGGGAGGGTTAGTGTTGGGGTTACAGGGAAGGTTAGTGTTGGGGTTACAGGGAAGGTTAGTGTTGGGGTTACAGGGAGGATTCGTTTTGGGGTTACAGGGAGGGTTAGTGTTGGGGTTACAGGGAAGGTTAGTGTTGGGGTTACAGGGAGGGTTAGTGTTGGGGTTACAGGGAGGGTTAGTGTTGGGGTTACAAGGAAGGTTAGTGTAAAGGTTACAAGGTAGGAAAACAGGGGGGGGGGGATCTACAAAATGGATCACACTGAGCATTTAACTCTTTCTCGTTCCACCAACAATTCAAAAAACTTTTAGTTAGAATTCCATATTAAAGGGGCGGGACAGAGTACACTACAATACAAAACCATACAATAAATACATATAAACATACACACACATATAAAAAAAACACATATATGAACACACACATATAGATACACACATATAAACGCACATACACTGTTAATTTGGGTTGAAAAGCAAAATGACCGAACATAAATACCCCCCCCCCCATATTATTATTATTTCCCCATCATTAGTACATCCTGACAGTGATTGGCTGAGTGGCCGGCCATCTGCTATATATTAGGCGTTTAGCAGAAAGAAAGAAACGCGTTGAACATATCCTCTATGGAAGTGACGCTGGGATATTGTGGCGGAATTTTCTGACATATTTACTCGCAGACTTCAGATAAAACATTTCTTCTCCTGAAATATTAGCAGCCATCATTAAAGCATTACCCAGAGAAGAGAAAGAGGAAAGTCGCGGGCCGGAAGCGGAATGTTCTAAAGAGCCATTAATGCGTCGGGGGCCCGAGGTAATCACATGTCACGGTTTTGATCTTGTCGGGTTCCACTCCGATAAAATAAACACAGCGACTTCTCCTGTAATGTTAGATTCCATTAAAAGCACTGGAAGAAAAACAAGACGGTGCGGCCGTGGCGGCCCCCGCTGAGCGCTGTAAACAAATCGGGGGAAGGGGGACGGCGGTCAGAGATCAGTGACAGACCTCTCGCCGTTGGCTGTTATTCCTGTTTAATGACTAAATAGTCATCGGGGAAGAATGCCGGACGGACGGGGCACCTGCACCCGCACCAACAGGGTGGACGTCCAACCTAAAGGGGAACTCTAGGAAAAACTCCTTTTTTTTTTTAAATATTTGGACAAAGTGGGGGAGGGTTAGACCAGGGGGGGGTCAACTTATTACAGATAGGAAGATGGGGGGGGGGGGGGGCGGGAAAACAAAGAGGGTAAAGCTGAACAGAAAATCAGTGCAGTTCTGTATTCTTTAACCACTTAAGCCCCGGAAGATTTTACCCCCTTCCTGACCAGGCCCTATTTTGCGATTCGGCACTGCGTGAATTTAAAGGACAATTGCGCCGTCGTGCGACGCTGTACTTAAATGAATTTGGCGTCCTTTTTTTCCCACAAACAGAGCTTTCTTTTGGTGGTATTTGATCACCTGTGCGATTTTAACTTTTTGCGCTATAAACAAAAAAAAAGAGCGTAAATTTTGAAAAAATAACAATATTTTTCACATTTTTTTATATGAAATTCCCCCCAAAAAAATGTAAAAATCAAAATTTTTTTACATTTTTGGCCAAATTGTTTTCTGCTACCTATGTTTGGTAAAAAAAAATCCCAATAGGCGTATTTTGATTGGTTTGCGCAAAAGTTATTGCGTTTACTAACTAAGGGAAAGATTTCTGTCTTTAACGAGTAATGGCGGCGATCTGCGATTTTTTTTTCGGGACTGCGACATTGCGGCGGACAGATCGGACCCCTGACTGACATTTTTGACACTTTTGGGGGGACCAGGGACATTACTACAGAAATCAGTGCTATAAATATGCACTGTTACTGTAAAAATGACACTGGCCGGGAAGGGGTTAATTTTATTGGAGAGGGAGGGGTTAATGTATGCCTGGTGCTTACGATCAGGGAAGAGCGGCGGCGATCGCCGCCTCTCCTCCCCTGGCCCGACACCCGCTGTGACTGAAAACAGCGGGAGCGAGCGTCCAGCAGCATGCACGCGCCGCCCACAAGGGGAGGAGTCCAGCGACGTAGGTCTACGTCGCTGGACGGGAACGAGCCACTTTGCCGCAGTACAGTCAACGTGACCGGTCAGCAAGTGGTTAATACAGGAGAAAAAATAGCAAATAAAAAAAAATGATATAACGTATCCTGTGCATCCGGAAAGTATTCACAGAGCTTCACTTTTTTCACATTTTGTTACATTACAGCTTTATTCCAACATGGATTAAATTCATTATTTTCCTCAAATTTCTACAAACAATCCCCCATAATGACAACGTGAGAGAAGTTTATTTAAAATATTTGCAAATTTATTAAAAATAAAAAAGGAATAAATCCCATGTACATAAGTATTCACACCCTTTGCTCAATACTTTGGTGAAGCTCCTTTGGCACCAATTCCAGCCTCCAGTATTTCTGAGTATGATGCTACAAGCTTGGCACTCCTATTTTTGGGCAGTTTCTCCCATTCTTCTTTGCAGGACCTCTCAAGCTCCATCAGGTTGGATGGGGGAGGGTCGGTGCACAGCCATTTTCACATCTCTCCAGAGATGTTCAATCGGGTTCAAGACTGGGCTCTGGCTGGGCCTCTGAAGGACTTTCACAGAGTTGTCCCGTAGCCGCTCCTTTGTTATCTGGGGGAGTACTAGTTACTTAACCGGTTGCCGACCGCCGCACAACTATATACTGCGGCGGTCAGCCCCGGCCAGGCAGAGTGACGTAGGGATACGTCACTCGCCTGTCACTGACTTGTGAGCCAATTGCGGGAGGGCGCGCGCCCGCCCACCCCGGCTCGTTCACTGACAAGTCAGTGCGTGTGACCGGCGGACCCGATCGTCCACCGGTCACTCACGATCGCTCCGGTGAAGGGAGAAAGGCAGGCGGCTAATGTAAACAAGCCGCCTGTCATTCTCCCTGGTGTAAAAATGAAGATCAGAAGGTTCTACTATGTAGGACCGTTGATCTCTGTTTTTACACCAATAGCCATGTCCCTATACAGTTAGAATCACGCCCCTAGGACACACTTAACCCCTCCCTCTCCAATACAGTTAACCCCTTCCCTGCCAGTGTCATTTTTGCAGTAACAGTGCATATATATAGCACTGATTACTGTAGTAATGTCACTGGCAACCCCAAAAGTGTCAAAAATGTCAGTCAAGGGTCCGATCTGTCCGCTGCAATGTCGCAGTACCGCAAAATAAAAAATCGCAGATCGCCGCCATTACGCGTTAAAAAAAAAACACCAAAAATGACAAAAATCTTTCCCTTTGTTAATAAACGCGATAACTTTTGCGCAAACCAATCAAAATACGCTTTTTGCGATTTTTTTTACCAAACATATGTAGCATAAAACGAATTGGCCGAAAATGTTAAAAAATTTTGATTTTTACATTTTTTATTTGGGGAATTTCATATAAAAAAATGTGAAAAATATTGTTATTTTTGCAAAATTGTCGCTCTTTTTTTGTTTATAGCGCAAAAAGTAAAAATCGCAGAGGTGATCAAATACCACCAAAAGAAAGCTCTGTTTGTGGGAAAAAAAGGACGTCAAATTCGTTTAGGTACAGTGTCGCAAGACCGCGCAATTGTCCGTTAAAGTCACGCAGTAAAAAATCGCAAAATACCCCCTGGTCTTTAAGCAGCCAAATCTTCCGGGGCTTAAGTGGTTAACCACTTGTCGACCGCTCACAGTAATATTACTGCGGCAGGTTGACTCCCCTGGTAGGTCTACGTTGCTTGACTCCTAGTGGTCTCGGTGGCCGGAGGCTTGCTCCCGCTGTGTTTAGACACAGCGGGAGTCGGGCCGGAGGAGGAGCGGCGGTGATCACCGCCTCTCTTCCTTGATCATCGGGGAAAGTGTGAGAAGATCCGTCTGCTTATGTAAACAAAGCAGGCGGATCTTCTCAGTGACAGGCAGGGACAGATCACAGGATTCAGCATAGCTCAACCTGCGATCTATGTCTGTGTCACAGAACCCCCCCTCCCCCCACACACGTCAGTAAGCATGAGGCACACATTTAACTCCTTGATCACCAACAGTGTTAACCCCTTCCCTGCCAGTGTCATAAGTACAGTAACAGTGCATATTTTTAGCACTGATTACTGTAGTAATGTCATTGGTCCCCTCAAAAGTTTCAAAAATGTCAGCTAGGGGTCCGATCTGTCCGCCACAATGTCGCAGTCCCGCTAAAAATGGCAGATCTCCGCCATTACTAGTAAAAAAAAAAAACAATAAAAATGATATAAATCTTTCCTGTAGATAGTAAACACGATAACTTTTGCGCAAACCAATCAAAATACGCTTATTGCAATTTTTTTTTACCAAAAATATGTAGCAGAAAACAAATTGGCCTAAAATGTTAAAAAATTTAGATTTTTAATTTTTTTTTTTTTGGGAATATTATATATCAGAATGTGAAAAATATTTATTTATTTTTTTTTCAAAATTGTCACTCTTTCTTTAAAAAAAAAAAAGAAAAATCGCACAGGTGATCAAATACCACCAAAAGAAAGCTCTGTTTGTGGGGAAAAAAAGGACGTAAATTTAATTTGGGTACAGCGTCGCACGACCGCGCAATTGTCTGTTAAATAACGCAGTGCCGAATCGCAAAATATGGCCTGGTCAGGAAGGGGGTAAAATATTCCGGTCTTAAAGCGGATAAAACTACACTCATTGAGAATTATTTTGTCAAAGACATGTAGCTAAATAAATTTTGGCCTAAATATATGACAAAAATTGAATATATTGGATATTTTTTAACTGTCAAAGTAGAAAATGACAATTTTTCGCAAAATTTTCGCTCTTTTTTTATTAATATCGCAAAAAATAAAAAGCGCAGAGGGGATCAAATACCACCAAAAGAAAGCTCTGTTTATAGGAAAAAAAGGACGAAAATTTCGTTTGGGTACGGCGTTGCATGACCGCGCAATTGTCAATTAAAGTCGCGCAGTGCCAAGTTGAAAAAAGTGGCCCGGACATTGAGCAGCAAAATCTTCCGGTCTTAAAGTGGTTAATAGCAGCAGAAACCAATCAGATCATCAGCCAGTCAGAGTTGTGCTGTGTGGCGGGGCTTTGTATATCTTAGGACTGGATGGACAAATCCTGTGGCCCCTAAATCAGCTCTCTTATATATACAGTGCCTTTTGCTGCGATTACAGCTGTATTTGCTATTTGTGCGCAAACTGCATTATAAGGCCATTATATGGCCAAGAACACATTTACTTTCTAAAAAATATATATTTTAGGCTTTAAGGAAGAAGTTTTATTTTAGTTTTCATGACCGTGTCCTGTTTCCTGTGTAGAACTTTGTCCCGTCTTCCTAGGTGGTGTCCAAGGCTTGCTATGAGGTCAGACAGGGCATCCCTCCACTGATGTCCGACAACGCAGCTAGCAAGGAGACGGCTTCTTTGATAGATGGCGCTTTCTCTATCTCCGAGAACTAACTGCTTGCCTGAAACAATTTATCTGACTAGCCCCCCTCAGACAGACAGGGGCCCCCTCCACCCTCCACTGATGTCCAACCACACAGCTAGCAAGGGGATATCTCCTTTAACAAATGCACTTTCTCCATCTCCAGGCACTTGTCTGCTTGCCTTGAACAATTTATATGACAACCCACCCTCGTTCGGACAAGAGGCCCCTCCTCCCTCCACAGCTGTCCGACAACACAGCTAGCAAGGAGATGGCTTCTTAGATATAGGGCCCTTTCACCATCTCCAGGCCCTTGCCTGCTTGCCTTGAACAATTTACCTGACAAGCCCCCCCCCCCCCCTCGACTGGACAGGGCGCCCATCCTCCCACCCCAGCTGTACAGCAACACAGCTAGCAAGGAGATGGCTTCTTTGATAGAGGTCCTTTTCATTATCTTCAGGCCTTTGCCTGCTTGCCTTGAGCAATTTACCTGACGAGCCCCCCCCCCTCAGCTGGACAGGGGCCCCTCCACCCTCTACAGCTGTCCGACAACACAGCTAGCAAGGAGGTGGCTACCTTTATAAATGGCCCTTTCACAATCTCCAGGTACTTACCTGCTTGCCTTGAACAATTTACCTGACGAGCC
This sequence comes from Pelophylax lessonae, assembly GCF_965119305.1. Lineage (NCBI taxonomy): Eukaryota > Metazoa > Chordata > Amphibia > Anura > Ranidae > Pelophylax > Pelophylax lessonae. The sequence goes on from NC_138780.1 coordinate 207,663,340, forward strand.
CCCCTCAGTCAGACAGGGCATCCCTCCACCCTCCACAGCTGTACAGCAACACAGCTAGCAAGGAGATGGCTTCTTTGATAGAGGGTCCTTTTCACCACCTCCAGGCCCTTGCCTGCTTGCCTTGAACAATTTACCTGAAGAGCCCCCTCAGTCGGACAGGGGCCCCTCCACCCTCCACAGCTGTCCGACAACACAGCTAGCAAGGAGATTGCTTCTTTGATAGACGGCCCTTTCTTCATCTACAGGTACTTGCCCACTTGCCTTGAACAATTTACCTGACAAGCCCCCCTCGGTTGAATAGGGTGCTCCTCCTCCCTCCACAGTAGGGTTGCACCGGCAGAGTTTGACCCGGACAGTTGAGGTTTGGACAGCTATGTCCGGGTTTCAGTCCACCTAAAACCGGAACTCATATACCTCCAGTGCAGTCCAACCAACCTGGAACAAATTCAAGAAATCTAATTCTGTCCCAGCCAGGGATTGAGCCAGCCAATGGCCAAGCAAATTCCGAGTGATTGGGAGGAAAACAGCGCTGGAGTAGAATCGCTCCGCTTCCGAGCCCCCCCAAACTCTGGCTCCCACATCTCCTGGCTCTGGCTAGCAGGTCCTGCCAGTAAGGCAATCTAAAAGGGGTCTTAAGGGACAGAGGGCGTTGATATAAGTGGGGCTTTTCGATCTAATGGAGGTCTCTAAGGGGGGCACTGATATAAGGGGACTCTGAGCTAATGGGGGTGGGGTTTCTAAAGGGGGGGTTTGGGCTTCTGATCTAACCAGTAGATTAGCAGTCATCACCCTTCCATAGAGATCCTCCAATACAGGGGTGTCAAACTCAATTTCATCGCGGGCTGCATCAGCATTATGGTTGTCCTCAAAGGGCCGGTTGAATCTGTAGGACTTTATAAATTTATGCAGGGCTTTTTTTCTCAGAGAATAGGTGCAGGAACTCAACCGCGCCCCCCACCAAACCGCATCGAACCGCATCGAATTATGGGTGTGGCCAAATTGCAGTAGGAAGATCCTAAAGGGGCAATAAATACCAGGAGTGTGTTGAGGAGTTCAGGAGTGCACTACGTATAGAGTTCAGAGGTGTGCTATGTACAGCGTGCAGGGTTCAGAGGTGCACTACGTACAGAGTGCAGAGATCAGGGGTGCACTACATACAGAGTGCAGAGTTCAGAGGTGCACTACGTACAGAGTGCAGGGTTCAGAAGTGCGCTACTTACAGAGTGCAGAGTCCAGAGGTACACTACGTAAAGAGTGCAGAGTTCAGGAATGCACTACGTACAGAGTGCAGAGTTCAGGAGTGCCTTACGTACAGAGTGCAGAGTTCAGGAGTGTGCTACGTACAGAGTGCAGAGTTCAGGAGTGCCCTACGTACAGAGTGCAGAGTTCAGGAGTAGACTACGTACAGTTTGCAGAGATCAGGAGTGTGCTACGTACAGAGTGCAGGGTTCAGGGGTGTGCTATGTACAGAGTGCAGAGTTCAGGAGTGCACTACGTACAGAGTGCAGAGTTCAGGAGTGCGCTACGTACAGAGTGCAGAGTTCAGGAGTGCCCTATTTACAGAGTGCAGAGTTCAGGAGTGCACTACGTACAGAATGCAGGGTTCAGGAGTGCACTACGTACAGAATGCAGGGTTCAGCAGGGCACTACGTACAGAGTGCAGAGTTCAGGAGTGCGCTACGTACAGAGTGCAGAGTTCAGGAGTGCCCTATTTACAGAGTGCAGAGTTCAGGAGTGCACTACGTACAGAATGCAGAGTTCAGGAGTGTGCTACGTACAGAGTGCAGAGTTCAGGAGTGCCCTACGTACAGAGTGCAGAGTTCAGGAGTGCACTACGTACAGAGTGCAGAGTTCAGGAGTGCGCTACGTACAGAGTGCAGAGTTCAGGAGTGCCCTATTTACAGAGTGCAGAGTTCAGGAGTGCACTACGTACAGAATGCAGGGTTCAGGAGTGCACTACGTACAGAATGCAGGGTTCAGCAGGGCACTACGTACAGAGTGCAGAGTTCAGTAGAGTGCTACGTACAGAGTGCAGGGTTCAGTGGTGCACTATGTACAGAGTGCAGAGATCAAGAGAGCACTACTTACAAAGTGCAGAGTTCAGGAGTGCATCACGTACAGAGTGTAGGGTCCAGAGGTACGCTACATACAAAGTGCAGGGTTTAGGTGTTTGCTATGCATAGTGTGCAGGGATCAGCTCTCTTTCACAGGCTGTTCACATCTCACTTTCTCCCCCTGTGCGCAAGGGCCACATGAAATGACCCGGAGGGCCGGATTCGGCTTGTGGGCCTTGTGTTTGACACATGTGCTCCATTAGATCAGAGATCTCTTATATCAGTACCCCCCTCCCTTACAGGCCCCCATTGGATCAGTGTCTTTTTACAATTGCAACCCCCCCTTCTTAGAGACCACCTACATTAGACCAGAGTCGCTTTATATTAGCACCCCCTCTTCCCTTAGAGATATCCCCCATTAGATCAGACTCTACTTATATCAGTGACCCCCCCCCCCCATAGAGACCAACGGTTATTTACCTCAAAGGGACTTTACTAGTTGGATATCATCACAACACATTCTGGAATGGATTGGAGGTTTCCACCACCATTCATATAGTATTATGTATATGAAGATTGCACATCATATACAGTATGTTTGAACTTGGATTACACTTGGAGGTTTCCACCATCACTCACATAAGAATTTAAATAATTATAAGGGGAGGCCACACCATATTTATTCCAATTTTTAGTTTTTTGGGTTTCTAAAGGGAGCACTGATCTAATGGGGGTCTCTAAGGGGAGCACTGATCTAATGGGGGTCTCTAAGGGGGGCACTGATCTAATGGGGGTCTCTAAGGGGAGCACTGATCTAATGGGGATCTCTAAGGGGGGCACTGATCTAATGGGGGTCTCTAAGGGGAGCACTGATCTAATGGGGGATCTCTAAGGGGAGACACTGATCTAATGGGGGTCTTTAAGGGGAGCACTGATCTAATGGGGGTCTCTAAGGGGGGACACTGATATAAGAGGGATTCTGATTTAATGGAAGGTCTCGAAAGGGAGCATTAATATAGGGGACTCTGATTTAATGGGGGGTCTCTATGGGGGGCCCCTGTATTATGAAAGGGAATGACACTGATCCCTGTATTATGGGGGGTGACACTGACCTCTGTACTATAAAGCGGGCCTACAGTAAAAAAAAAAAAAAATTGCTGTGCGCCGCTAAAGTGTTTGGGTTTGGCATGAAGAAAAGGTGACAACCTCACCCCACAGCTGTCCAACAACGCAGCTAGCAAGGATCATCACTGACTGTGGAAACTTCACACAGGACCTCATGGAACTTGGATTCTGTGCCTCTCCACTCCTCCTCCAGACTCTGGGACCTTGATTTCCAAATTAAATGCAACATTTTCCACAGTCAATGATGAAAATGAAATCTGCTTCTCCAAAAAGCTGGTCAGCAGAGGGAAGCATGAAGTGCTCTAGAATTTCCTGCTAGAGAACTTGAATTACTGAAATAAATGAACTTTTTGATGATATTCTAATTTTATGAGATACACCTGTATACAGTATTTCACAAAAGTAAGTACACCCCTCACATTTTTGTAAATATTTTATTCTATCTTTTCATGTGACAACACTGAAGAAATGAGACTTTGCTACAATGTAAAGTAGTGAGTGTACAGCTTGTATAACAGTGTAAATTTACTGTCCCCTCAAAATAATTCAACACACAGCCATTAATGTCTAAACCGCTGGCAACAAAAGTCAGTACACCCCTAAGTGACAATCTCCAAATTGGGCCCAATTAGCCATTTTCCCTCCCGGAGTCATGTGACTCGTTAATGTTACAAGGTCTTAGGTGTGAATGGGGAGCAGGTGTGTTAAATTTGGTGTTATCGCTCTCACATACTGGTCACTGGAAGTTCAACATGGCACCTCATGGCAAAGAACTCCCCAAGGATCTGAAAAAAAGAATTGTTGCTCTACATAAAGATGGCCTAGGCTATAAGAAGATTGCCAAGACCCTGAAACTGAGCTGCAGCACGGTGGCCAAGACCATACAGCGCTTTATCAGGACAGGTTCCACTCAGAACAGAGGTTGTCTTTTGGAAATAGACGTATGAGTGCTGCCAGCATTGCTGCAGAGGTTAAAGGGGTGGGGGAGGGGTCAGCCTGTCAGTGCTCAGACCATACGCCGTACACTGCATCAAATTGGTCTGCATGGCTGTCATCCCAGAAGGAAGCCTCTTCTAAAGATGATGGACAAGAAAGCCCGCAAACAGTTTGCTGAACACAAGCAGACTAAGGACATGGATTACTGGAACCGTCTCCTGTGGTCTGATGAGACCAAGATAAACGTATTTGGTTCAGATGGTGTCAGGCGTGTGTGGCGGCAACCAGGTGAGGAGTACAAAGACAAGTGTGTCTTCCTACAGTCAGGCATGGTGGTGGGAGTGTCATGGTCTGGGGCTGCATGAGTGCTGCCGGCACTGGGGAGCTACAGATCATTGAGGGAACCATGAATGCCAACATGTACTGTGACATACTGAAGCAGAGCATGATCCCCTCCCTTCAGAGACTGGGGGGCAGGGCAATATTCCAACATAACGACCCCAAACACCTCCAAGATGACCACTGCCTTGCTAAAGAAGCTGAGGGTAAAGGTGATGGACTGGCCCAGCATGTCTCCAGACCTAAACCCTATTGAGCATCTGTGGGGAATCCTCAAACAGAAGGTGGAGGAGGGGAAGGTCTCTAACATCCACCAGCTCTGTGATGTCATCATGGAGGAGTGGAAGAGGACTCCAGTGACAACCTGTGAAGCTCTGGTGAACTCCATGCCCAAGAGGGTTAAGGCAGTGCTGGAAAATAATGGTGGTCACACAAAATATTGACACTTTGGGCCCAATTTGGAGATTGTCACTTAGGGGTGTACTGACTTTTGTTTCCAGTGGTTTAGACATTAATGGCTGTGTGTTGAGTTATTTTGAGGGGACAGTAAATTTACACTGTTATACAAGCTGTACACTCACTACTTTACATTGTAGCAAAGTCTCATTTCTTCAGTGTTGTCACATGAAAAGATAGAATAAAATATTTACAAAAATGTGAGGGGTGTACTTACTTCTGTGAGATACTGTAATATATATAGCTCAGCGCAAACATCAGAAAACATGGCAAGTGCTCACTAGAGCTCCAATGATGACTGATGGTCCTACGGAGTAATCCAATGTAATATTCAGAGCAGGGCGTGCTACCAATTATATTATTGCAACATCCAGTTGTAATTCTTTGTAGCCTGTGTAGGCTGCAGCTCCGATAATGGAGCCTGACCATTGTTATCCCAGTGTGTGAAGAATTGAGGTCTTAGACCACGTTACACGCTTGCCACGTCCACTTTCCTCTTTGGGACTTCAGAAACTCTTGAAAAGAACCCTCTTTTGCCAGGTCTTAATTATCTGGAATTGCACACGGAGAACACGGGACGTAATAAAGCTGTCAGGAGTCTTTTCCCCTCTGTGGACTCTCCTGGGCTCCAACCCATAGAATGTTCCTCATTACAGAGGGCCCTTTCACCATCTTCACTCATTCTCCGAGACTCTCAAAGACAAGACTTCCACCATTGTTTAAGCAACAATAAAACAACTTGTCAGGTTGACAGAGTAACTGTAATAAATTGTCTAGCTCGAGTTAATTAAATCTTATTTTGAAGTCACGCACGTCATATATCATGGCCTACTGAGAGCTCGTCATTATCAGAGGGCGTCCCAGCTCTGGAGCTCCTAATAGATTGCAATGGAGATTTATCAGTCTCCTGGCTACTCCGCCAGTAAATGGGGCTCACGAGACAACTTTGGTTCGAATTAAAGCGTGACGTTGACTTTCGTATCTTTGCTGAGTGATCCTTATTTCCCAGCTATTGGCTATGTACCTATAAAGGGACACTGGAATGTATTTTTAACGACCTCCAAATTATAAAGGCAGTTATAAAAGGCATAATTAAAGCATATCTCCATCCAAAGGATATCTCTATAAAACGGATATCTCCATCCAAAGGATTTCTCCATCCAAAACAAAATGTTATATATTGCAGCTTACCAGTCCTGAGATGTAGCCACTTGCCGCCCAGGCTATAGCTGGAATACGGTTACAACGAGGCTCTCCAATTCTGTGAGGACGTCCTCCCACGTGCACACCTTCCATGCGCCCCCTACGGTGCACAAGGGAGCACTCTGTGACTGCTGTGTGCCTTGGACAGATCACAGATCAGGGTAAAGGGCCAATCTCAGCTGTCACAATGTAAACAGACTTGCCGGTTATCTGCTCTCCTTTTCTCACACAGAGACAGCGTGTGAGGAAAGGCAAACCCATCTGGGAGGGGCACAGTGAGTACAATATTTACACTAATAATCAGTGCAGCTCCATCAGTGCAGCTTATCAGTGCCCATTGGTGCCACTTATAAGTGGATTTTAGTCCTGCCTATCAGGGCCCATCAGTGCTGCCTCATCAGTGTAGCCTTGTCAATGCCTTCTCATTAGTGCACATCAGTGCAGCATCATCAGTCCTGCCTCATCAGTGCACATCAGTGCAGCCTCATCACTGCTGCCTCACCAGTGTACATTAGTTCAGCCTCATCAGTACACATTAGTGCAGCCTCATCAGTGCACATCAGAGCAGCCTCACCAGTGCACATTAGTGAAGTCTCATCAGTGTCCATAAGTGTAGCCTTATCAGTGTCCATCAGTGCAGCCTTAATCAGTGCACATTAGTACGGCCTCATCAGTGCCGCCTCACCAGTGTACATCAGTTCAGTTCATCAGTTCAGCCTCATCAGTACACATTAGTGAAGCCTCATCAGTACACATTAGTGTAGCTTCATCAATACACATTAGTGCAGCCTCATCAGTACACATTAGTGCAGCCTCATCAGTACACATTAGTGCAGCCTCATCAGTACACATTAGTGCAGCCTCATCAGTACACATTAGTGCAGCCTCATCAGTACACAACAGAGCAGCCTCATCAGTGTATATTAGTGCAGCCTCATCAGTGCACATTAGAGCAGCCTCGTCAGTGCACATCAGAGAAGCCTCATCAGTGCACATTAGTGCAGCCTCATCAGTGCACATTAGTGCAGCCTCATCAGTGACCATCAGAGCAGCCTCATCAGTGCACATCAGAGCAGCCTCATCAGTGCACATTAGTGCAGCCTCATCAGTGACCATCAGAGCAGCCTCATCAGTGACCATCAGAGCAGCCTTATCAGTGCACATCAGAGCAGCCTCATCAGTGCACCTTAGTGCAGCCTCATCAGTGCACATCAGAGCAGCCTCATCAGTGCCCATCAGAGCAGCCTCATCGGTGCACATTAGTGCAGCCTCATTAGTGCCCCATCAGAGCAGCCTCATCAGTGCACATCAGAGCAGCCTCATCAGTACACATTAGTGCAGCCTCATCAGTGTCCATCAGAGCAGCCTCATCAGTACACAACAGAGCAGCCTCATCAGTGTACATTAGTGTAGCCTCATCAAAACACATTAGTGCAACCTCATCAGTACACATTAGTGCAGCCTCATCAGTACACAACAGAGCAGCCTCATCAGTGTATATTAGTGTAGCCTCATCAATACACATTAGTGCAGCCTCATCAGTACACATTAGTGCAGCCTCATCAGTACACATCAGAGCAGCCTCATCAGTGTACATTAGTGTAGCCTCATCAGTGACCATCAGAGCAGCCTCATCAGTGCCCATCAGAGCAGCCTCATCAGTGCACATTAGTGCAGCCTCATCAGTGCACATTAGTGCAGCCTCATCAGTGCACATCAGAGCAGCCTCATCAGTGCCCATCAGAGCAGCCTCATCGGTGCACATTAGTGCAGCCTCATCAGTGCACATTAGTGCAGCCTCATTAGTGCCCCATCAGAGCAGCCTCATCAGTGCACATCAGAGCAGCCTCATCAGTGCACATTAGTGCAGCCTCATCAGTGTCCATCAGTGCAGCCTTATCAGTGTCCATCAGTGCAGCCTTAATCAGTGCACATCTGTATAGAAGAATAATTATTTGCAAAGTTTTATAACAGAAACTAAGAAAAGGTTTTTTGGTTCATAAATTTTTTTTATTTTTTTTATTTATTTAGAAAAAAATAAACACCCCAGTGGTGATTAAATACCACCAAAAGAAATCTCAATCTGTCTAAAAAAAAAAAATGATAAAAATTTAATCTGGGTGCAGTGTTGCTTGACTGAGTAATTGTCATTCAAAGTGTGACAGCGCTGAGATCTGAACATTTTCATGAGCAGGAAGCGGGTGAAAGTGCCTGGTATTGAAGTGGGTAGTGGCTGCATTCGTTTTCCCTTTTTTAGGCTGACACCATTTTTAGAAAAGACATAAATCACCTGTGGATCCTGCCAGAAATCCAGTGTCCTTGTCACTTCACGTAAGCTGAAAAATGCTTTGCAGGCAAAGCACAGCTCAGAGCAATAAATCATTAAATGGATGAAAAACAGCAGATAAAAACCGGCACCTGCTGCCGATAAATTGATACCCAACATGTCAACGCCAAAAATTGATGAAAAATGTCAGTACCCTATATTTTCTATGGGTGACACTTTAAAAGCCCCCTACAGGTCATCATTTTAATTCAAGTCATTTGAAGCCCTGATGAAGGGGACCCATTGAAACCCAAAACGCATTGGCTTTTTATGGTACCAGAGTCTAAATAATTCACATCTGGACTCTTCTGGTGCTTTCCTTACCAAGAAATAAAAACGTAACACATTCTATCCCTTTCACACTATCCACATCTAAAAAAAAAAAAAAGTTTTGGCTTTAGATACATTTTACAAATAGTAAAATTCTGCTTTTTGCTTTCTTATCAGATGAAATGGAAAAATGAGGTGTCAGGAGCCCCGGACCTCTGTGTAGGGTTTCCACATTGCTTCTAATCTAGATATCAGTTCACCTCCTCATTATTCATAGGGCAGCTCAGTTAAAAGCTGTGTTATCTGTTGGACAGGGACCACCAACCTTCTCCAAGTCCATCTAGTCACTTTCCCTTTCTTATAGTCCGAAAGAGCTTAATTCATTTTAAATTTGCTAAAACATTTCAGGTGCATCAAAACAAAAGATGTACAAAGTTACAGTTAATTTTCGTTAGAAAACAGCCACAGCCTGAGTAAGAAAAGCCTATACCCTGCCAGCATGCCGGCGGAGAGGGACTGTCAGGGAAATGGCCGTAGGAGAGCTGGCAACATTGCCAGTAATACCAATGGACACTCTTGTCGCATGCGGCGCATCCCTGTACACCCTGGCGTAAGAATGGCGAACGCGCATGCGCGAAGGCAAAAGGCGCGGATGCACAAACGAAATGCGTGACAGACGCAGCCTCCTGCTGGCCTATAAAAGGTGGCTGTGGGGTCCTACCCATTGCTGGGTTATCTTCAGCTTCACAGTGTTCCTGTGCCTCCTGTGTTCTGCTCTTGGATCTCCTGTTGTGACCCGGCTTGCTCCCGACTCTGCTTGCTCCTCCTGGTTTGACCCTTGGCTTCCTCCATTGACCTTGCTCCTGTTACCTTCCATGTATGACCCCGGATTGCTTCAAGACTTCGGCTATCCTGTCTGTCTCCTGTGCATGGCCTCGGCTTCCACCACGGTTCCCGATGCCTGCTCCAGTCCTAGACCTCGGCCAGTTCCTGTCTCTTCTACTAAAGACTATTCCACGGTACAAGGTTGTCCAGCTACCCTTGAAGACTTCCATTCTGCTGTGCTTCCAGCTCTTCCAGCACGCTCCTGGATTCCCCCAGGATCTACCCATCTGCCTCCAGCTGGTAATCTGTGCTACTTGGGGCGCTAACCCACACTGAGCCACAAGGGGAGCCCTCTCAGCACCTCGGCCTCGGATCAGGTACCCCCTGATAGGGACCCTTGCTCTTTCCGTGGAAGCAGTGGTCTCTCTGCAGTAACTTTTCCTAGACCTGAAACTATGTCATCAGTCTGCTGCAGGCAGGAGGAAACACCCTTATTTACATGATTGTGTCATCTCTAAGTAGGCATCTCAGACCAGGAAGCTGATAGTGAACCTGAATGATGCCTGAACAAAGATGAAGCAGGTGAAGACATTGTCGGGGTGTAGAGTTAAGGAGGGAAAACTAGGATTTAGTGGAGTTAGAATGTTATGTGAGCCCTTGTGGGAAAACTAGGGCCTCAGCCAGGAACATGTGAACCTTACGTAAATCGGCCTTTCCCTTCGGGGGGATGCTACCTGCACCATCCCTTGCTGGACCCACCAGGAAAACTCTATGGAGAGAGTGCACTGTCAGTAGGCAAGTGAACTGAACTTGACCAGCCATGATAAATAGAACTGTGCCACAAATTGACTGTTTTATAACAAAATTTCCCTCAGTAAAGAGGAATTCAGGGGAGAGCTCAGGGGAGAAGACTAGGTTAGGAAACTGGTGGTGGCCAGGAGAAGAAGGGTCACCCAGCCTGATGGTAGCCAGGAGAAGGAGTTTCGGCCAGCTTGATGGTGGCCAGGAGAGGGAGGGTCAGCCAGTCTGGTGGTAGCCAGGTGAAGGAGGGTCAGCCAGTCTGGTGATAGCCAGGAGAAGGAGGGTCAGCCAGTCTGGTGGTAGCCAGGTGAAGGAGGGTCACCCAGCCTGATGGTAGCCAGGAGAAGGAGTTTCGGCCAGCTTGATGGTGGCCAGGAGAGGGAGGGTCAGCCAGTCTGGTGGTAGCCAGGTGAAGGAGGGTCAGCCAGTCTGGTGATAGCCAGGAGGGTCAGCCAGTCTGGTGGTAGCCAGGTGAAGGAGGGTTGGCCAGCCTGGTAATGGTCAGGAGAAGGAGGGTCGATCAACCTGGTGGTGGCTAGAAGTAGCAGGGCTGTCCAGCCTGGTGGTCAGGAAAGTTTCTTCCTGCTTTCAGTAAAGAGGAGTTCAGAGGAGAAGTAAAGGGACTGGGTTAGGAAACCGGTGGTGGCCATGAGAAGAAAGGTCAGCCATTCTGGTGGTAGCCAAAAAGAAGGAGGGTCGGTGTCATGTACCTTAAGATTGAGCCTAAGGTGCAGAGGGAAAGCCTCATGTACAGCCTCGGCTCAGAGACCACTGATGTTGAGACAGTGGCCGGGAGAGCGCGGTGAGGTATGGGTGCCTATGCTGTCTTCTGTGTAGCAGATGTGTCCTTGGAAAGACCAGATAGCTGGAACAGCAGGTGTTGGCAGGAACAGCACACCCTGGGCAGGTGGCAGTCGACAGCAGTAGGCGGTTGCTAATATTAGGTGCAGGAAAACTGATGGCCCTGGTAGAAGACGATCCAACAGGGAACAGGCAGGTGCATGCAGAGCAGAAAAGCCACAGGATGCGTGGTCAGACAAGCCGGGTCAGCAACAGACGGTCAGATGCAGGCATAGACATCAGCGGGTAAGGAACGGTCCGGGTACAGGCAGGGGTCAGTAACATGGGATCAGGCAGTTAAGCAGAAGGCAAAGTCCAGATGCAGGCCAGGGTCAGGGCAGGAGATATTCAAGTGAAGTCAAAAGCAAACAGGGACGAATACAGAAGTCAGCGCCAGAGAATAGGTGGAGGAATTTCTTCCCCCTTGTCTCCGCCCTACCCACCTCTGAGCATCGTCTCTTGGTTACACCCCCTACCCATCTCCCAGTACTGCCCCTTTCAGTGAATACAGAACAAGTATCTTTTTATGGTGCTAAATAATTTGGATGGAATTTGTTAATGATAACAAGAAAAGCAGGAACATAGATCCCCTGCACCTAGAAACAATAGACCCCACCACAGCAACAGTAGATTCCCCCCACACAACAATAGACTTCCCCAGCAACAGAGGACCCCATCCCAGCAACAATAGGTCAACCCAGCAACAATAGTTCCCACACACAACAATAGACCCCCCCACACACACAAAAAAAGTTCAGGCGCTAGTCCTTGATACAGATTCCTGTTAGGTCATAAACCCAAATGCTGGAATACTATGGCTATGGTTAATTTTGATCAATTGCACCTAGGCTGCCAAATCCTTAACATGGGATGATGTTCAAAAACTGTCAATAACAAAAAAGAAGGATGGCGCTCTGTGGTGCACATAAAGAAAATCGCTGTGTAGCAAATGGACAAAAAAATTGTCTCAGGATGAACCATGAAAGTTTAATGACATAATGAAGAAATAGACATAAAATAAATAGTCATCCAAACCAGTCCTGGAGCCTCCGCATCTCCTTGGGGTGCTGGCCGCTTGGTCCAATCCCTCCTATGATTCCGGCTTTATAATGCTTCTGGTTGCCGCAACCAAAAGCTTGCGAGTCATCCCCAAGATCCAGCCCGGCTTCCTATGGAACTCCTGATCGTCACTTCCGGTCACTACGGAGGACCTGGCCACGGAGGACGTATCGGCTCTGGGTCTGTGTAGCGGCCCCACACAGGACCCAGTTAGCCTCCCATTACCGCGGTGTTGATTTGTGCTACCCAGGATTACCTTTCTTCATCTGGCATTACCTGATGTAATTGGATCCCCCCAATTTACCATCAGGGATCCCCACAGCACCCCAAGGAGATCCGGAGGCTCCAGGACTGGTTTGGATGACTATTTATTTTATTTTATGTCTATTTCTTCATTATGTCATTAAACTTTCATGGTCCCCCCCCCCCCCCCCCACACACACACAGCAACAATGGACCACCCACAACAAAATACCACCCCTAGCAACAAAAGAAAGATCCACCCTAGCAACATTAGACCCCCCAGCAGCTACAACTGATCTCCTAGCAGCCTGCATCAATAGACCCTCCAGCAGCCAGCAACAATAGACCTCTCCCTCAAAAGTAGATCCCTACCAGCAACATAAGCCCCCCAGCAACAATAGATCGACCACCAGCAGCAACTGACCCTCAAACAAAAACAGATCCCCACCAGTGACAAAAGACCCCCCCCCCAGCAGCAAGCATCAATATACCCTCCAGCGCATCCCACACATCTTGCCATTACATACATTCAGTGCTGGAGGTGCCGGAACTGCGTTCCCGCATGTTCCCACTGAAAAAAAGCCCTGGTTGTGGATATAGTAATTATTATTAAGAGGGTCCCTGAGGCCAGAGAGTTAATCTAAGGGTTCATCTGTGAAAAGAAAAGGTTGAGAAAGGCTGCCATTGGTGTTGTCTTATGACATTTATAATAGAAAATATCTTCGGATCTGCAGTGATGGGTTCTGCAGATAATTTGACTTCTTCACCCTCACCCACTGCTGCTTATTATATGCTCACCCATCCATTCTATTAGGTTCAATGCTGTTATTGCTCCCATGCATGGTTAGCCTGGTGGGACAGGAGTGTTACATCTCTTCATAGGGGTGTTCCAGCTGCTATTGCCCTATTTAGTGGGGTGCCATTAATCAGTGTTAGTCAGCGGGTCTGTGGGTAATGCCCTGAACTTTACCCAGCAGTTGGCCTCCATTTACCTATTGAGGTTTCCCCTGGAGGAGCTAAGATTGGTTTGGGACGTCTCCCACTGCTGGGGTTTAACTATATACTTAAGGTGCATTTAGGAGAGGGTAAGTGGGGGGAGGTAGGTAAGGGAGAATGGGCTCTCCAGCTCCCGCAAAACAGTTGGTGGGTGGGGAGTTTTGGGTGGGCGCGGGAGGGCATTGGGTATCTCCAGCCTTGGAGAGCTCGGTGGGTGGGGGTGAGTATTAGAACATGTGATGTAATGTTTTTACTTGTATGTCTTTTTGATACTAATAAACTTTTTCGAGGAGGTAGCCGTGTTGGAGTATGTTCCTTTTTTCCTCTTTTTTTGATGAATGTGTAGTTTTGGTTAAACCCCACCAAGATTGTCTTTGTGGAGGCCCCTCTTCATTTGGGTAGACATTTTGGTTGGGCTCCCTAGACCATTCTCTTGTTTCCAATCCTTCTTCCCATTGGCCAGCAAGCTAATGTATCATGAGTTGTAGATACAGTAATTACATAGGCATGCTCACAGGCCTAGGCACACCCTAATCACCCGGTATGGAGCGGATTCCCCCTGCGTTTAGACCCCTGATATTTCACCAAAGCCCACTAATGGGCTCCTAAAAAAAATTGTAAAGAAAAAATATAAAAAAATAAATAAAATTGTAAAAAATAATAATAAATAAAATAATAAAATTAAAAACAACTGACACCAGCCACTGCCTTACTGACACCGTCCACTGCTCTACTGACACCGTCCACTGCTCTACTGACACCATCCACTGCTCTACTGACACCGTCCACTGCTCTACTGACACCATCCACTGCTCTACTGACACCATCCACTGCTCTACTGACACCGTCCTCTGCCCTACTGACACCGTCCACTGCTCTACTGACACCGTCCTCTGCCCTACTGACAACGTCCACTGCTCTACTGACACCGTCCACTGCTCTACTGACACCATCCACTGCTCTACTGGCACCGTCCACTGCTCTACTGACACCGTCCTCTGCCCTACTGACAACGTCCACTGCTCTACTGACACCATCCACTGCTCTACTGACACCGTCCACTGCTCTACTGACACCGTCCACTGCTCTACTGACACCGTCCTCTGCCCTACTGACACCATCCACTGCCCTACTGACACCTTCCACTGCTCTACTGACACCGTCCACTGCTCTACTGACACCGTCCACTGCTCTACTGACACTGTCCACTGCTCTACTGACACCATCCACTGCTCTACTGACACCGTCCACTGCTCTACTGACACCATCCACTGACCTACTGACACCGTCCACTGCTCTACTGACACCGTCCACTGCTCTACTGACACCGTCCACTGACCTACTGACACCGTCCACTGCCCTACTGACACCATCCACTGCTCTACTGACACCATCCACTGCTCTACTGACACCGTCCACTGCTCTACTGACACCGTCCACTGACCTACTGACACCGTCCACTGCTCTACTGACACCGTCCACTGCTCTACTGACACCGTCCACTGACCAACTGACACCGTCCACTGCTCTACTGACACCATCCACTGCTCTACTGACACCAACAGTATATACAGAGCATCCGGAAAGTACTCACAGCGCTTCACTCTTTGCACATTTTGTTATGTTACAGCCTTATTCCAAAATGGATGAAATTAATTATTTTCCTCAAAATTCTACAAACAATCCCCCATAATGACAACATGAAAGAAGTTTGTTTGAAATTTTTGCAAATTTATTAAAAATAAAAAAGGAAAAGATCCCATGTACATAAGAATTCACACCCTTTGCCATGACACTCAGAATTGAGCTCAGGTGCCTCCTGTTTCCACTGATCATCCTTGAGATGTTTCTACAGCTTGATTGGAGTCCACCTGTGGTAAATTCAGGTGATTGGACATGATTTGGAAAGGCACATACCTGTCTATATAAGGTCCCACAGGTAACAGTGCATGTCAGAGCACAAACCAAGCCATGAAGTCCAAGGAATTGTCTGTAGACCTCAGAGACAGGATTGTATGGAGGCACAGATCGGGGGAAGGGTACAGAAACATTTCTGCAGCATTGAAGGTCCCAATGAGCACAGTGGCCTCCATCATCTGTAAATGGAAGAAGTTTGGAACCCCCAGGACTCTTCCTAGAGCGGGCCGCCCGGCCAAACTGAGCGATCGGGGGAGAATGTCCTTAGTCAGGGAGGTGACCAAGAACCCGATGGTCACTCTGACAGAGCTCCAGCATTTCTCTGTGGAGAGAGGAGAACCTTCCAGAAGAACAACCATCTCTGCAGCACTCCACCAATCAGGCCTGTATGGGAGTGGCCAGACGGAAGCAAAAGGCACATGACAGCCCGCCTGGAGTTTCCCAAAAGTCACCTGAAGGACTCTCAGACCATGAGAAACAAAATTCTCTGCTCTGATGAAACAAAGCTTGAACTCTTTGGCCTGAATGGCAAGCGTCATGTCTGGAGGAAACCAGGCACCGCTCATCACCTGGCCAATACCATCCCTACTGTGAAGCATGGTGGTGGCAGCATCATGCTGTGGGGATGTTTTTCAGCGGCAGGAACTGGGAGACTAGTCAGGATGGAGGGAAAGATGAATGCAGCAATGTACAGAGACATCCTTGATGAAAACCTTCTCCAGAGCACTCTGGACCTCAGACTGGGGTGAAGGTTCATCTTCCAACAGGACAACGACCCTAAGCACATAGCCAAGATAACAAAGGAGCGCCTACGGGACAACTCTGTGAATGTCCTTGAGTGGCCCAGCCAGAGCCCAGACTTCAACCCGATTGAACATCTCTGGAGAGATCTGAAAATGGCTGTGCACCGACCCTCCCCCATCCAACCTGATGGAGCTTGAGAGGTCCTGCAAAGAAGAATGGGAGAAACTGCCCAAAAATAGGAGTGCCAAGCTTGTAGCATCATACTCAGAAATACCGGAGGCTGTAATTGGTGCCAAAGGAGCTTCACCAAAGTATTGAGCAAAGGGGGTGAATACTTATGTACATGGGATTTTTTTGTTTTTTTATTTTTTAATAAATTTGCAAAGATTTAAAACAAACGTCTCTCACGTTGTCATTATGGGGGATTGTTTGTAGAATTTTGAGGAAAATAATGAATTTAATTCCATTTTGGAATACGGCTGTAACATAAAATGTGGAAGAAGTGAAGTGCTGCAAATACTTTCCGGATGCGCTGTATACACACTAGTGATCGGCCGATATCGGCTTTTTGTTGCTGATGCCGATATTTTGGCCAATGCATATTGGTATCGGCCGATATGCGCCGATATTTTATTTATTTTTTTTTCTTGACAGGTACCCTTGTGGAGGGATCTGGCGGTCTAAAACCCCTCCTCTGTACTTAGAAGCATTCAAAATGCCAAATTTGGGTCTTTTGAATGCTGTCATTTTTTTTAATCTGGTGCCGAGTACCCGGCAGTGAGGTCATGACATCACTTCTGGGTTTTTACATGGAGACCCGATCAGAGCTGAATGCGGCTTTGATCGGGTATTCAGCGGCCATGCAGGATGGGACGGGAGACCCGGGCAAGCTGCAGAAGGCATCAGGAGGGGGGGAGTCCCCTTCTGCTCCTTGTAATGACAGCCAAGTGGCTTCTCAACCGTATCGGTTGTCATTACAAGACAGTCAACCATCGGCTATGGACGCCGGTACCGGGGAGATGTCTCTAGCTGCAGGCATCACTCCGGTACAGCACTTTGCTGAAATATCGGCAATATCAGTAACCTCTGGGGCCGATTCCGAAATATTGACAATAAGGGTAACCTCCGGGGCTGATTCAGAAATGTCGGCAATATCGGTAACCTCTGGGGCCGATTCAGAAATATTGGCAATAAGGGTAACCTCCGGGGCCAATTCCAAAATATCTGCAATAACGGTAACCTCCGGGGCCGATTCCGAAATATCGGCAATAAGGGTAACCTCCGGGGCCGATTCCGAAATATTGGCAATAGGGGTAACCTCCGGGGCCGATTCCGAAATATCGCCAATATCGGTAACCTCCGGGGCCGGTTCAGAAATATCGGCAATATTGATAACCTCCGGGGCCGATTCCCATATATCGGGGAAAGTGCATATCGGCCCTCGATATATATTTATATATTTGCCGATAATCGGTCGATCCCTAATACACACACATCGTGTTTGAGCTTTGGGGTGCACACCCATGAGTAATTATTATC
Source organism: Pelophylax lessonae (assembly GCF_965119305.1). Taxonomy (NCBI): domain Eukaryota; kingdom Metazoa; phylum Chordata; class Amphibia; order Anura; family Ranidae; genus Pelophylax; species Pelophylax lessonae. The sequence goes on from NC_138780.1 coordinate 207,681,013, forward strand.
AGGGGGCTCCCTGAGGCCAGAGATATAATTTAAGGGTTCCTCTGTGATAAGAGTGAGAAAAGCGGCCATAGGTGACATTTATAATAAAGACAATATCTTCATATCTGCTGTGATGGATTCTCCCATCATAACTCACCCCCAACCGCAACATTGTATCCCTTTAAATCTTCTGCCGCTATTTTTGGAAGCGTTTTTTTTTTCTTCTCCTGAACTGCAGGTGACAAGACTTGTTAAAATGTGAGTTTTAAAAATTATCTCCAGCAGATGGGGATGACATCAGTTGCTCGCATGTAGGTGGAAAATCTGTGCTGAACTCATTAGCGCTCCCCTGTGTAATCCTACCTGTGTTAAGCAGAGGGGGGATCTGTTTTCTTACTGCGATCTGATATTGAGAAACAAATCAGCGAGGTAAGCGGTATCGCAGACCGGGAAATCGGTGTCAATGCATTTAAATAAGACATGCAAAGCAGACCATCGGCCCGGCTTCCAAGAAGGATGGTTTTCACATTAAAAAAAAAGAGAGAGAGAGAAAAAAATGAATATTCGGAGATGCTAATGGTTTTATCGACATGGAAAAAGAATGTAGTTTTTAGAAGGGATTTACTTGTGATTGTATCTTTCGTATCGTTTAATAGGTTGTTGGCTGAGCCGGCCGAAGAGAATCTGAAATGTGGCTTTTAATACTTGTCTGTTAATCTATGGCGCGGCGCTCTGAGAAAGAGGCGGATACTCTGGCAATTAATGTCAGTTATTTGGTTAAAATTATGACAGATTTATCAATAATCTTCCTATTGAATCTGAAGTCATTTTCAGATGCAAAGCTACAAAAAGGTGCAAATAATAATAACCCAACTTCTTCATTCATGCCAAACAACCAAAAATCTGCTTTATTCTAAATTATTTCACCGCTCTCTAGTGAATGGATAGGCTGCACTCTCAGTGATGTCACCGTTCTCTAGTGCAGTGGTTCCCAAAGTGGGGGTCGCGACCCCCCGGGGGGTCGCGGAGTGGGGAGCGGGGGGTCGCGAGATGATTTACAGAAACTTTTTTTTATTATTTTTAATGCGAGTTAATGCGAGACACGGCAGGCAAAAACATTGTTTTTTTTTTTACTGGTCAATTTTGAGATTTTTGGATATTTGTCTTCAATAACATGTCTTCTTTCAGACTGTGGTGAAAAAAAAAGTCCGAAATACACATTTAGGTCTTTATTTTATTACACTTTGTCTGTTTGCGTCTGTAGATTTCGCGTAAATAGGAAATAGAAACCCTTTATTATAAAAAAAATAGGTGGCTCTTAACATTTTTCTGGCATAGCGGTGCATGGCAAATATTTAATGCATTCAATGAAAATATTCAATGGTATTCAGTGCAAAACAAAAATGAAAAATACAATTAGCCAATAAAATAAACAAATTATTGTGGCATTAATTAGCCCATAAACAATATTTATTGTAAAGCCGAATTTGTTTAAAGAAAGAGGCCGCTCACTCTAACGTTAACCAGATAAATGTTAGCTTTTATGAAGAGCATATCCAAGTGTTTGTGCGGAGTGGAGCGCGCACTATATGACATGGATAGAGGCGCCGCTGCCATCACTCGCATTTTCCTATCAACAGTGGAAACAACTTAAAATACTTCATTTCTGGTCGGCAGCTTGTTCGTATTCTGTCTGTAAGCATTTCACAGTTATGGATGTATTTGTTTTTGTCCATAATTTGTTAATAAAATAGCCTGGCTTAGAGATTGTGTTCCTTTTTGTTTTAGCTCTGTCAGTATGTAACCAAATCGCAAATCTTACATACGAGGGGGAGGGGTCGGGGTCGGGGTCGCGGGTCGTCAGCAATCTAATATTGGGGGTCGCGGTCTGAAAAGTTTGGGAACCCCTGCTCTAGTGAATGGATAGGCTGCACTCTCAGTGATGTCACCGCTCTCTAGTGATTGGATAGGCTGCATTCTCAGTGATGTCACCGTTCTCTAGTGAATGGATAGGCTGCACTCTCAGTGATGTCACCGCTCTCTAGTGAATGGATAGGCTGCATTCTCAGTGATGTCACCGCTCTCTAGTGAATGGATAGGCTGCATTCTCAGTGATGTCACCGCTCTCTAGTGAATGGATAGGCTGCATTCTCAGTGATGTCACAGCTCTCTAGTGAAGGGATAGGCTGCATTCTCTGTGATGTCACCGTTCTCTAGTGAATGGATAGGCTGCATCTCAGTGATGGCACCGTTCTCTAGTGATTGGATAGGCTGCACTCTCAGTGATGTCACCACTCTCTAGTGATTGGATAGGCTGCATTCTCAGTGATGTCACCGCTCTCTAGTGATTGGATAGGCTGCATTCTCAGTGATGTCACCACTCTCTAGTGAATGGATAGGCTGCATTCTCAGTGATGTCACCGCTCTCTAGTGATTGGATAGCCTGCATTCTCAGTGATGTCACCGCTCTCTAGTGATTGGATAGGCTGCATTCTCAGTGATGTCACCGCTCTCTAGTGATTGGATAGGCTGCATTCTCAGTGATGTCACCGCTCTCTAGTGAATGGATAGGCTGCATTCTCAGTGATGTCACCGTTCTCTAGTGATTAGATAGGCTGCATTCTCAGTGATGTCACTGCTCTCTAGTGAATGGATAGGCTGCACTCTCAGTGATGTCACCACTCTCTAGTGATTGGATAGGCTGCACTCTCAGTGATGTCACCACTCTCTAGTGATTGGATAGGCTGCATTCTCAGTGATGTCACCGCTCTCTAGTGATTGGATAGGCTGCATTCTCAGTGATGTCACCACTCTCTAGTGAATGGATAGGCTGCATTCTCAGTGATGTCACCGCTCTCTAGTGATTGGATAGGCTGCATTCTCAGTGATGTCACCGCTCTCTAGTGATTGGATAGGCTGCATTCTCAGTGATGTCACCGCTCTCTAGTGATTGGATAGGCTGCATTCTCAGTGATGTCACCGCTCTCTAGTGAATGGATAGGCTGCATTCTCAGTGATGTCACCGCTCTCTAGTGATTGGATAGGCTGCATTCTCAGTGATGTCACCGCTCTCTAGTGAATGGATAGGCTGCATTCTCAGTGATGTCACCGCTCTCTATTGAATGGATAGGCTGCATTCTCAGTGATGTCACCGGTCTCTAGTGATTGGATAGGCTGCATTCTCAGTGATGTCATCGCTCTCTAGTGAATGGATAGGCTGCATTCTTAGTGATGTCACTGCTCTCTAGTGAATGGATAGGCTGCATTCTCAGTGATGTCACTGCTCTCTAGTGAATGGATAGGCTGCATTCTCAGTGATGTCATCGCTCTCTAGTGAATGGATAGGCTGCATTCTTAGTGATGTCACCGCTCTCTAGTGAATGGATAGGCTGCATTCTCAGTGATGTCACTGCTCTCTAGTGAATGGATAGGCTGCATTCTCAGTGATGTCATCGCTCTCTAGTGAATGGATAGGCTGCATTCTTAGTGATGTCACCGCTCTCTAGTGATTGGATAGGCTGTATTCTCAGTGATGTCATCGCTCTCTAGTACAGAAGAAGTAAGCGTCCTTGGTACAATCACAGGGCTCCCTGTGTGGATGTTAAGCTGAGTTTTCTGCTCATGTCCTCCCCCAGGTGTTTCTCCTCCTCGGATCCTCGCTCTGTATTCGTCTTCACTCCCTCTTATCACTCATGCGTTGCTTGGCACGGCCCGCTTTTCTTGCAGATTTAATGCAGAAGACGATGTCATCGGCCCCCTCCGGGGGGGTTTGGACAGCAGCTGGGTTCTGGCACTTTGCATCCACGGAATTGTTAACACAAACAGAAAATAAAAATTCTGGGAAAAAAGAAGCCGGCTCTTATAAATGCAGAAAATACATCGCCAGAAAACAAAACAGACAATCAAAGGAGCCCGACTCATGTAACAAAAGGTTTTCTATTTTTTCCTTTACATGAAGGATCTTTTAAACCTCATTTGAATAATTTCCCTGACGGAGATGTTTTCTTTGAAACCGCGCACAATGTAAATAGTTCCTATTACCGGGGAAGCATTTGTTTTTATTTGGTTGAAGTTTTTTCCTCTTTAGTTCTTGGCAGCTGAAACCTTCGATGATGTCATGCGTTGAGGGGATATTTTTCTGGTCTTCCTGCACAGTATGGGGCAGAGGAACTACAGAGGAGAAGAAGGGGAAGATTGCTGCACAACGCCGACCGTCTTCTGCCCAAATTTATTTGTCTTGGTCCGTTTTCTATTGCCCAGTTTTCCTTTCATTCTCCCAAAATGCCCTACAATGCGTTTTCACCTTTATTGTAATTTCTATCAGAAAAATATTTGATGGGCATTTTTTCAGTGAAAGTTAAAGCTGAACTCCAGAATGAGTAAATATCGGTCATGTGTTTTCTTCCGGAATCTCAGTGAGCTTTGAGTATTTCTTCCAGATCTGTGCAGTAATCCAGTGTGAGGCGTCCTGTAATAAAGACCGCTCACTGCTGCCCTCTCTCCTTGTGTAGGGGGACCGGTCTTGTCCCTGCCTCCTTATGTAGTGGGTGGAGCCTGCTGGGGACCTCCCACAGCTCTGCTTTCTCTCCTTGTGCAGGGGGACCGGTCTTGTCTCTGCCCCCTCCTGTAGTGGGTGGAGCCTGCTGGGGCCCTCCCACAGCTCTGCTTTCTCTCCTTGTGCAGGAGGACTGGTCTTGTCTCTGCCCCCTCCTGTCGTTTTCTGTGGTGGGTGGAGCCTGCTGAGCCCTTCCCACAGCTCTGCTCTCTCTCCGCTTGCAGGGGGACTGGTCTTGTCCCTGCCTCCTTATGTAGTGGGTGGAGCCTGCTGGGGCCCTCCCACAGCTCTGCTTTCTCTCCTTGTGCAGGGGGACTGGTCTTGTCTCTGCCCCCTCCTGTAGTGGGTGGAGCCTGCTGGGGCCCTCCCACAGCTCTGCTTTCTCTCCTTGTGCAGGAGGACTGGTCTTGTCTCTGCCCCCTCCTGTCGTTTTCTGTGGTGGGTGGAGCCTGCTGAGCCCTTCCCACAGCTCTGCTCTCTCTCCGCTTGCAGGGGGACTGGTCTTGTCTCTGCCCCCTCCTGTAGTGGGTGGAGCCTGCTGGGACCCTCCCACAGCTCTGCTTTCTCTCCTTGTGCAGGAGGACGGGTCTTGTCTCCGCCCCTCCTGTCGTTTTCTGTGGTGGGTGGAGCCTGCTGAGCCCTTCCCACAGCTCTGCTCTCTCTCCGCTTGCAGGGGGACTGGTCTTGTCTCTGCCCCCTCCTGTAGTGGGTGGAGCCTGCTGGGACCCTCCCACAGCTCTGCTTTCCCTCCTTGTGCAGGGGGACTGGTCTTGTCTCTGCCCACTCTTGTAGTGAGTGGAGCCTGCTGGGCCCTTCCAACAGCTCTGCTCTCTCTCCTTGTTCAGGGGGACTGGTCTTGTCTCTGCCCACTCTTGTAGTGAGTGGAGTCTGCTTGAACCCTCCCACAGCTCTGCTCTCTCTCCTTGTGCAGGGGGACTTGTCTTGTCTCCGCCCCGCCTGTAGTTTTCTGTGGTGGGTGGAGCCTGCTGGGCCCCTCCAACAGCTCTACTCTCTCTCCTTGTGTAGGGGGACTGGTCTGTCCCTCCTCTAGCTTCCTGCAGACAGCCTGTATTGGGTGGAGCCTGATTTGCCCCCCCCCCCCCCAGCTCTGCTCTCTCTCCCTAACCCTACCCTGCTGTACCTGTGGTAAGTCTATACTACACCTATAGCACACATCTACTGCATGCAGGTTCATTAAGACTTTTGTTAAGTGCACCAACACTTCTTAAAGGGCCCCAATGATAGCCGGAAGAAGAAACACCCTAAGGACTTTCCTGGTAATTTAACCTGCCCGTAAATCCCATTGCTTCCCTCACATCCATTCTTGTCATCTCTAAAGCTGATTGTGCTTACCACCGATTTTAGGCTTAGTATAATCACCATTAGTGCACTCTGGCACAAGTCTTATTACTGCTGCACTTCAGGTGGTGTTGTTACTGTTTATGCTGATCTGGACAGCAAGTGTCCTTCTATGCCTTGTCTTTAATACTAATCACTCTGTATGCCAAATTGTGATATTACCCTCGTTGTTCATTGTCTTTGCTAGCTTTATCGGGCAACATTATATCAGGTTTGTTTTTTACTAATTGATTTGGTTTGTTCCTGTTAAGTTGCATTATTGCTGGGTTACTGTCAGTGATTTCTAGTGATAGTGTATGTAGTGCAATCAACCTTGGTGTGTCAGAGAGGCTGAGGTCTTTAAGAAGGTCGAGGCCGAGAACTTAGAGGGCTCCTTTGGTGGTAGCGCTACATACATATAAGAGCTGTACCTAAAGTAATGCTAAAGTAGACATAACTTTTTTTACTAACTTACATAGTTATTCAAATTTCACATGTTGGTAGAGTAACTCTTCCTTTATAGCAAGGGTCTCCAAACTGTGGCCCAGGGGCCAGATGCAGACCTTTTGCTTGCCTTTATTCGGCCCTTGGGGCACTTTTCCTCCCAATGATGCAAGACACTATTCCTCCCATTGACACCAACAATGTAGCATAATTCCTGTTACTGACATCAACAACGGGGTACTATTCCTCCCACTGACACCAACAATGGGGCATTATTCTTCCCACTGTCATCAAGGATGGGGCACTATTCCTCCCACTGACACCTATGATGGGGCACTATTCCTCCCACTGACACCAATGATGGGACACCAATTCTCCAACTGACACCAACAATGGGTCACAATTCCTGCCACTGACACCAATGATGGGGCACTATTCCTCCCACCGACACCAATGATGGGGCACTATTCCTCCCACTGACACCAACGATGGGGCACCAATTCTCCAACTGACACCAACAATGGGGCACAATTCCTGCCACTAACACCAATGATGGGGCACTATTCCTCCCACTGACACCAATGATGGGGCACTATTCCTCCCACTGACACCAATGATGGGACACTATTCCTCCCACTGACACCAATGATGGGGCACTATTCCTCCCACTGACACCAATGATGGGGCACTATTCCTCCCACTGACACCAATGATGGGACACTGTCCTTCCTTTCACTGACACCAGGACAATTTCTACTCCCAATGGTCATAGTCTGGCCCCCCAAAATATCTTAAGTACAATTAACTGGCCCCTTGTTTAAAAGGTTTGGAGACCCCTGCTCTATAGTAACTCTGCTTCTTCTACTTCTTTATTGCAGGTACTGTAAATAATGGAGCAGACACAATGTGCTGTCATTGAGTTGTTGATGAAGGAGAGGGGGATGACACCATTGAGAAGAGCAATGTACACAGATGGATGAAGAATTTTAAAGAAGGGGAAACCAGCATTGAAGACTAACTACACAGCATGAGACCCTCTTAGAACTTTTAGACAGTTTTGTGAGCCAGTGGAAGAATGAAGTAAATGCTGTGGGGGGAAATAGGACCAAATTCTCCAACAGCTCCTTAGGAGGAGTGCTACACTATGTTGAGTAGAACCTTTGTACAAAGGAAGAGTTACTCTACCAACACAGAAAATTTGAACAACCTAAGTTAATAATAAAAGAAAAAAAAATTATGGACACTTCTGCCATATGTTTGGTACAGCCCTCGTATATATACTGCTCAAAACAATGAAAGGAACACTTTGGAAACACATCAGATCTCAATGGGGAAAAATATCCTGCTGGATATCTATACTGATATGGACTGGGTAATGTGTTAGGATCTATACTGATATGGACTGGGTAATGTGTTAGGATCTATACTGGTATGCTGGTATGGACTGGGTAATGTGTTAGGATCTATACTGGTATGGACTGGGTAATGTGTTAGGATCTATACTGGTATGGACTGGGTAATGTGTTAGGATCTATACTGGTATGGACTGGGTAATGTGTTAGGATCTATACTGATATGGTCTGGGTAATGTGTTAGGGTATATACTGGTATGGACTGGGTAATGGGTAATGTGTTAGGATCTATACTGGTATGGACTGGGTAATGTGTTAGGATCTATACTGGTATGGACTGGGTAATGTGTTAGGATCTATACTGGTATGGACTGGGTAATGTGTTAGGATCTATACTGATATGGTCTGGGTAATGTGTTAGGATATATACTGGTATGGACTGGGTAATGGGTAATGTGTTAGGATCTATACTGGTATGGACTGGGTAATGTGTTAGGATCTATACTGGTATGGACTGGGGAATGTGTTAGGATCTATACTGGTATGGACTGGGGAATGTGTTAGGAAGGAAAGGATGCCACATAGTTTGATAGAAAGGAAATTATCACCCTACAGAGGGCTGGACTCAAAGATCGCCCAAAAATCAAAGTGAAAACATGATGCAGCAGGCGAGTCCATTTTGCTGAAATTTCTTTGCAGGACCTCAGAATGGTACTCAGTAGTTTGTATGGCCCAAACGTGCCTGTATGTATGCCTGACAATGTCGGGGGGTGCTCCTAATGAGACGATGGATGGTGTCCTGGGGTATTTCCTCCCAGATCTGGACCAGGGCATCACTGAGCTCCTGAACAGACTGATAATGTCCCAGAGGTGTTCTATTGGATTTACAGTTGAGTGTGGGGGCCATTCAGTGGTTGCAATTCCTCCATCCTCCAGGAACTGGCTGCATACTCTCTCCACATGAGGCCGGGAATTGTCGTGCACCAGAAGGAACCCAGGACCCACTGCACCAGTGTAGGGTCTGACAATGGGTCCAAGGATTTCATCCCAATACTTAATAGCAGTCAGGGTGCCATTGTCTAGCCTATAAAGGTCTCCATGGATTTGCCTCCCCAGACCATCACTGACCCACCACCAAACCGGTCATACTGAACGATGTTACAGGCAGCATAATGTTCTCCATGGCTTCTCCAGACCCTTTCACGTCTGTCACATGTGCTCAGGGTGAACCTGCTCTCATCTGTGAAGAGCACAGGGTGCCAGTGGCGGACCTGCAAATTCTGGTGTTCAATGGCAAATGCCAATCGAGATCCACGGTGTCGGGCAGTGAGCACAGAGCCCACTAGAGGACGTCGGGCCCTCAGGCCACCCTCATGAAGTCTATTTGTGATTGTTTGGCCAGAGACATTCACACCAGTGGCCTGTTCGAGGTGATTTTGTAGGGCTCTGGCAGAGCTCATCCTGTTCCTCCTTGCACAAAGGAGCAGATACCGGTCCTACTGATGGGTTAAGGACCTTCTACGGCCCTGTCCAGCTCTCCTAGAGTAACTGCCTGTCTCCTGGAATCTCCTCCATGCTCCTGAGACTGTGCTGGGAGACACAGCAAACCTTCTGGCAATGGGACGTATTGATGGGCCATCCTGGAGGAGTTGGACTGCCTGTGCAACCTCTATAGGGTCCAGGTATGGCCTCATCCTACCAGTAATGACACTGACCCCCTCTATAGGGTCCAGGTATGGCCTCATACTACCAGTAGTGACACTGACCCCCCTCTATAGGGTCCAGGTATGGCCTCATACTACCAGTAGTGACACTGACCCCCCTCTATAGGGTCAAGGGATGGCCTCATACTACCAGTAGTGACACTGACCCCATCCAAATGCAAAACTAGTGATAAACAGTCAGAAAAGATGAGTAGGGGAAAATGTCAGTGGCCTCCACCTGTAAACCACGCCTGTTTTGGAGATCATCTCCTTGTTGCCTATCTAGTGCACCTGTTGTTAATTGCATTAACACCAAAGCAGCTGAAACTGATTAACAACCCCCTTTGCTACTTAACTGACCAGATAAATATCCAAGGAGTTTAATTGACTTGATACTCTGATTAAAAAGTGCTCCTTTAATTTTTTTGACCAGTGTATATATATATATATAGATATATATATATATACATATATATATATCTATATATATATACACACACACACACACACTATATTGCCAAAAGTATTGGGACACCGGCCTTTAAACACACATGAACGTTAATGGCATCCCAGTCTTAGTCCGTAGGGTTCAATATTGAGTTGGCTCCGCCCTTTGCAGCTATAACAGCTCCAACTCTTCTGGGAAGGCCGTCCACGAGGTTTAGGAGTGTCTATGGGAATGTTTGACTATTCTTCCAGAAGCGCATTTGTGAGATCAGGCACTGATGTTGGGCTCGCAGTCTCCGCTCTAATTCATCCCAAAGGTGTTCTATTGGGTTGAGATCAGGACTCACTCATCAATACCTTTACGGACCTTGTTTGCGCACTGATCCAAATCATTTGGTGAAGGGGGGATTATGGTGTGGGGGTGTTTTTCAGGGGTTGGGTGTGGCCCCTTAGTTCCAGTGAAGGGAACTCTTAAGGCGTCAGCATACCAAGACAAATTGGACAATTTCATGCTCCCAACTTTGTGGGAATAGTTTAGGGATGACCCCTTCCTGTTCCAACATGACTGCGCACCAATGCACAAAGCAAGGTCCATAAAAACATGGATGAGCGAGTTTGGAGTGGAGGAACTTGACTGTCTTGACCTCAACCTGATAGAACACCTTTGGGATGTATTAGAGCGGACACTGCGAGCCAGGCCTTCTCGTTCACATTAGTGCTCGACCTCACAAATGGTGAAACATTCCCATAGACACCACTAAACCTTGTGGACGGCCTTCCCAGAAGAGTTGAAGCTGTTATAGCTGCAAAGGGCGGAGCCAACTCAATATTGAACCCTACGGACTAAGACTGGGGTGCCATTAAAGTTCATGTGCGTGTAAAGGCAGGCGTCCCAATACATTTAGGAATATTACTTATATATATATATATATATATATATATATACATACAGGATAGATAGATAGATAGATAGATAGATAGATAGATAGATAGATAGATAGATAGATAGATAGATAGATAGATAGATAGATAGATAGATAGATAGATAGATAGAGATTAGCAAAAGTGGTATTTCCCTTGAAGCCACGTATAAATCTTCATTTGGGGTGAAGGGACGGATCCTAATGTACCAAGTGACAGTATTTAATCCAAACAGGATCAAACAGTTTATTTTGTTTAAGCCATTTAGCATCGCCCTTTCACCCCAAATTATTTGTTGCCCAATCCGTCACTCACCGGCTCCAGAAACAAATCTGAACTTCACAACATTCGCCAACAAAAAAGGTTCCAAAAGTACAACAAAAACAGGTCTCTCCGAAAACACGGCGAGTTCGATCCATAAATCATCGACGCAACCAAAAACAGAAAATTAATGATCTCCCCTATAGGACAAATAAACAGAAAGGTTAGCAGTGAAAGAAAAGTTTAAATATACAGGAAAGGCCCCATTTCACACATTGACGGAGCGCGGGACGGAGCGGAGGAATGGGAAAAGGATGGAAAAGGTATTTCATCTTGCTGTTGGCCCTTGACCTAAGGATTTTCCTTGGAATTAAAAATAATTTACGTGCACTGCAACCAGATTGTGACACAAATATATTGCATGGTAATTCTCCAGCTGTCCACCCATTGGTCTTTCTTGCTCAACGAATTGGGGGGGGGGGGGGGGTCACAACCTTCAATATTTTTCTAAATGCAAGTTTAATTTTCTTTTTTTAATTATTATTTGAGTAAATTGGAATATTTTTATTATTTATTTATTTTTATTTGTTTACTATAGCCCGCCCTCTTTACTCCATTCTCACTGTCACATGATAGCAGCCCCCCCCCCCCCCCCAAAAAAAAAGCTGTAGCCATTGGGATTCTCCATTCCTTAGCCACTCCTAACAAAGGGTGCTGGAGATGCTGGTGACATCGACTTAATGTATCCACGTGGTCATATTTAGGCCATGTCATTGGCCATGTGGCCATATTTGGTCAGTGATGTTACTTACCAGCCTCCCCCCACCCCACCCATTGTTACATGCAGCTGCAGAGCAGGGAATTCTAAAGCTATAAATTATTGGAACAGCAACTTAGTTAGTTCATCCCTACTCTTGTGACCTCTTGGTATATGCTAAGTCACATGTAGCACCCTCCTAGTTAGTGCAAGTTGCTTGGTAAATTTAGTTTAGCTCCACTGTAATCAGTGGAGCAGGGGCTGATTGCTCTAGCTCAGTGATGGCAAACCTTGGCGCCCCAGATGTTTTGGAACTACATTTCCCATTATGCTCATGCACTTTGCAGTGTAGCTGAGCATCATGGTAAATGTAGTTCCAAAACATCTGGGGTGCCAAGGTTTGTCATTACTGCTCTAGCCTGTTCATTGATGCACAGGCTGCTGGTCTGATTGCTTCCCCCTGAATCCTGGATGATTCTAGAATTACAGTGGGAGGAAGAATGGGAAAGCAATTTGAATATTTATGGGAATCCAGCCAATCCCTGGAGAGGTGTGCCCAGAAGGTGGTGGGAGAGCCCATAAATAGTCTAAAGCAACAGAGCAGAGGGTCTTTAGATCATAGGTGAGCCCTGCGAAAGGAGTCCTATGTTTGAGGGGCTCTGTCCCTCTGGACATTCTGCTGAGATGCTGTGTGGATCACTGAGGTTAGGCTGGGGACCTATTCCCTAAGTTATGGTGTTTCTCTTACATGGTCTGGAGGAGCACTCTGGAGGATATTCGGTGAAAGCTGGGGCGGAAGAGGGTCCAGTGGTTGGTGGTATCGTGAGTCTGTGCCTTTCTCACTAAGAAATGCCCAGTGGATGTCAGATGGAGGCATCTGATGATCCCAAGGCCTTTGAGTATTGACATAAGTCCTGAGCCCTACAGAGCTTCAGTTCTACAAAGAGACAAATCCAAAGCAAGTAGTGACTTTAAAAAATTTCACTGGAAGCATAGTGAGAAGAGTCCTCAATTACTTCAGTTCCTTTGTGGTATCTTATGCTTCCCCCATTCCTATCCAAGTTATGCTCAGCAATAAAAATACAAAAGATACCCCTAGACTGTTTATTTGAGCAGGTGAGAGAGAAGGAAACTCCGTGTGCCTGGCCATTTTTGCCCTAAGTGGGGAAAAAGGACCATTTAATACCAGCAGCTCTTGCAGGGGTGCACCAGTGCTGTATTTTGGCCTAGGCCAACAAGGCCCAGGCCTAGGGCAGCACTTTGCAGGGGGGCAGCAAAAAAGCCCCCCCTCCACCTGAGACTCTATTGGCCACTGGTTGCTAGAGCCACCTCTCGCACCCTCCTCCTCTCTTTCTCACCCCCCTCTTCTCTCTGTTTTACCCCTCTCTCTCTCATCCTCTCATTCCCCCCTCTCTCTCATACCCCCTCTCTCTGTCTCATCCCCCCTCTTCTCTCTGTCTAACCCCTCTCTCTCTCTCTCTCTCTTTCTCATCCTCTCATTGCCCCCCTCTCTCTCATCCCCCCCTCTCTCTCTCTCGTCCCCCCTCTCTCTCATCCTCTCTCTCTCATCCCCCTCTTTCATCCCCCCTCTCTCTCTCTCTCTCTCATCCCCCTCTCTCCCTCTCTCATCCCCCCTCTCTCTCTCCCATCCACCCTCTCTCTCTCTCCCATCCCCCTCTCTCTCTCTACCCTTCTCTCACCCTCTCTCTTACCCCCCCCTCTCTCTCTCTCATCCCCCCTCTCTCTCACCCCTCCCTCCCTCACCCACCCCCTCTCTCTCTCTCTCACCTCCCTTCTCTCTCTCCCTCCCTCACCCACCCCCCTCTCTCTCCCACCCCCTCTCAACCCCCCCCCATGAGATCTCAGGGGTTCATGCTGGGACTTGTAGTCCTTAAATTTTGGAGGGAGTCACATCCGTTAAAAAGGAAGGAGTGGGGCAAATTTACATAAAAGGGGGGGGGGGCTCAATTTTAGTCTTGCCTAGGGCAGCACAAAACCAAAATACACCACTGGGGTGCGCTACACACATATCCCAGGAAGCACCAGTTTCCACACTGCAGATGGAGGAGGAAGGACCCAGAAGTGCGTGGTCAGGAGGCTGGCTGCAATAACCTGGGAGTAAGGAACATGGCGGCACAGGACTTGGCATGTGGCTCTGGAGTGGTGGTTACAGCTAGACAACACTGGGTTCACTAGGCACATCCTATCAATTTTTATTGGGCACAGCGTGAGCAGAAAAGGTAAATGGGGATTGTTATGATTCAAATGCCACTTTATGCACTGACATACCTTGAGGAGCATCTCCAGAGGAACGAGAGGAATGCCCAATTCTTCCGCCTAGCTGCCCCCGAGTCCACATATGTAGATACTTCATATGAGTTTAGGACCCAATAAATGGAGACAGGCATGATGAATCAAGGGAAGGTGGTGGAATTCAGGTTCAGGTCTAGATCACCTCCCTCTGAGTGACCCAGACCTGAGAGTTTCCCGGGCGGACAAGGCAAGGATATGGCCCAGCCAGCTAATTCGTCCTTTAAACCATCTGCCAAGCCCCACCAAAGTGTGACATGTGTAGAATAGAACTCCAGCATTGACCCAAGCCTGCTAGACCATCCCCTCAAACCCCAAACTATACAATAAAGGACACCACATGGTTTTGGTGTAAAATGGCCATTGCAGCATTTTAACATTCCTTAGAATAGAAACTGAGAAATGAAGCTTGGTGGTCTTTGAAGACAACAACACACAAACTATTCACTGGGAAAACCTTTTCTTAAACTTAGTCCTCAGGCCGCAACACACCGGCTCGGAGACTAACCTCATTATCCGCAGTGACCTCCATTTATATAGTCCGAGTTAACCCCACGTCAACAGGAATGTACCCGAGAACCCCAGACCACCGTTGGGCCCCCGACCATTATCCAGAACTTTTTCCTCCTCCAAAGACCCACCACTGCCAGGTTGCCACTACAACCACATAGAAAGAACCCTACAATAGGGAGGGCAGGTAGGAAGTTTCCTCTTCTCCGTGCTGCTAACATAGTTACATAGTTACATAGTTACATAGTAGGTGAGGTTGAATAAAGACAATAGTCCATCCAGTTCACCCCGTGTAGGTGTGTGTGGCCGTAATCATCTCACATACCCCTGGATGTTCTGATCCTTGAGATGTACGTCTAAGAGTCTTTTGAAAGCCACCATACTTCCCGCAGAAACCACCTCTTGTGGTAGAGAATTCCACAATCTTGTAGCCCTAACAGTAAAGAACCCTCCTCGTTGCCTGAGGTTAAAATGCTTCTCCTCTAATCGCATTGAATGTCCTCGAGTCCTCATGCAATCCCTTCGAATAAACAGCCTTTTTTCTAAGCTGAGATCCCCATTAAGATATTTATAAATTGCTATCATGTCCCCCCTCAGACGTCTCTTCTCTCTGGCCCCTCGCAGTTCACCACTCCCCCTAACCTTCCTGGGACTCCTCCCCAACACAGACCACTACCAATGAGGTGAGGCCATGCTAAACTGCCCTTGTCCCTAACCCCTTCCTTGCTGCCCCAACTATCCACACCGTCATTCTTCCCCTATGCTTATTTTTTATTTTTTTTCCTCCGGGACTCCCTTTGCAGTAAGAGCCTTTATTATTTCATGGCAAGGTGCGAAACGGAACCGCGTTTTGATCAACAATCATTCTTCCTTGAAGAAGGATGGTATGGTCACCTGCTGACTTGGCACCATCCACAGTTGATTCCAATTAGGGATCGACCGATTATCGGCAATGCTGATATATCGAGGGCCGATACGCACTTTTCCCGATATATCGGAATCGGCCCCTGAGGTTACCGATATTGCCGATATTTCGGGAAAGTGCTTGTACCAGAGTGATGCCTGCAGCTAGAGGCATCGCCTGGGTACCGGCGTCCATAGACGACAGTCGGCTGTCTTGTAATGACAACCGATGCGGCTGAGAAGCCGCTAGGCTGTCATTACAAGGAGCGGGAGGGGATGCCCCCCCTCCCGCCGTGGCTCGCCCGGGTCTCCCGTCCCACCGGGAGACCCGGGGCATCCTACTTGCACGGCCGCTGAAGAGAAGACCTGATCAAAGTCGCATTCGGCTCTGATCGGGTCTCCATGTAAAAAACCCGGAAGTGATGTCATCACTTCCTAATACTCGGCAGCAAATTTAAATAAAATGCGAGCATTCAAAACAGCCAAACTTGGCTTTCAGGCACAGCGTTTCTCAATGATACCTCAGAGGAAGCCCTAAGGAGGGAGGGATCACTGCTCTGCATAATTTACTTGTGAATGTCAATTTAGTCTTGAGCTACTGAGGTCTGCAAACAACATACAAATGATCCGAGGAGATACAGGAAAACGTGAATAGAAACCTAAATCAAATTTTGTAGTCTTGGCTATAACAAAGAAAATATATACAAATCTACTCAGGGCCGGGACAAGGGGTGGGCAGGAAGGGCGGCTTCCCTGGGCGCAATGGTTTATTGCAGGAATGGGGGCTCCCTGACCCTAACCTTAAGGAAAGGGGTGGGGCATTTTGGCTTTTTTTGCCCTGGGCGCTGGATGAACTTGTCCCGTCTTGGCTATAACAAATAAAGAAAATATAACCATTACTCAGGGACAAGGGGTAGGTAAGGGAAAGGGGGATGGGGGAAAATGGAATCCCGGAGCACTATGTGTTATCTTATCTAAAGAGACAGTGCAGCAGTAGAACTTTCATCCTTTTAGCCACAGCATTTCTCAATAAAAATTCAGAGAAAGCCCTAAGGAGGGAGGGATCACTGCTCTGTGTCATTCCCTTGTGTATGTAAATTTAGTCTTGAGCTACTGAGGTCTGCAAACAACATACAAATAATCCGAGGAGATACAGGAAAACGGGAAGAGAAACCTAAATCAAATTTTGTAGTCTTGGCTATGACAAATAAAGAAAATATATACACATCTACTCAGGGACAAGGGGTAAGTAAGGGAAGGATGGGGGGTGCAGTTTGGCATCTTTGCCCTGGGCGGCGGATGAACTTGTCCCGACACTGCAACTACTACACAACCCCTTCATTGGGCAGCACACTGCTTCAGCTTTATCCCGCAATCATCATCTCAGCGGTTTAATGAATTGCACACCCCACCCCCGCTCTCTCTGACAAAGGAATCCCATGTGTTATCTAAAGAGACAGTGTAGCAGTAAAACTGTCCTCCTTTTAGGCACAGCGTTTCTCAATGAGACCCCAGAGGAAGCACTCAAGAGGGAGGGATCGCTGCTCTGCTTCATTTACTTGTGTATGTAAATTTAGTCTTGAGCTACTGAGGTCTGCAAACAACATACAAATGATCTCAGGAGATACAGGAAAACGGGAAGAGAAACCTAAATCAAATTTTGTAGTCTTGGCTATGACAAATAAAGAAAGTATATACACATCTACTCAGGGCCGGGACAAGGGGTAGGCAGAAAGGGCGGCTACCCTGGGCACAATGGTTTATTGCAGGAAGGAATGGGGGCGCCCTGACCCTAACCCTAAAGGAAGGAGGGGGCAGTTTGGCTTTTTTGCCCAGGGCGCTGGATGAACTTGTTCCTAGACTGCAATTACTACAAAACCCCTTCAATGGGCAGCAGAGTGTTTCAGCTTTATCTCACAATCATCATCTCAGCGGTTTAATGAATTGCACACCCCGCCCCCGATGTCTCTGACAAAGGAATCCCAGAGCACTATGTGATATCTAAAGAGACAGTGCAGCAGTAGAACTGTCCTCCTTTTAGGCACAGCGTTTCTCAAAGAGACCCCAGAGGAAGCACTCAGGAGAGAGGGATCGCTGCTCTGCTTCATTTACTTGTGTATGTAAATTTAGTCTTGAGCTACTGAGGTCTGCAAACAACATACAAACAATCCGAGGAGATACAAGAAAATGTGAAGAGAAACCTAAAATCGAATTTTGTAGTCTTGGCTATAACAAATAAGGGCAATATATACACTACTCAGGGCCGGGGAAAGGGGTAGGCAGGGGGGGGGGGGGGGCGACTGCCCTGGGCGCAATGGTTTATTGCAGGAATGGGGGCGCCCTGACCCTAACCCTAAGGGAAGGAGGGGTGGAAGCATTTTGACTTTTTTGCCATGGGCGCTGGATGAACTTATCCCGGCACTGTAACTTCTACACAACCCCTTCAATGGGCAGCACACTGTTTCAGCTTTATCCCGCAATCATCATCTCAGCGGTTTAATGAATTGCACACCCCACCCCCGCTGTGCGATGAGTGTCATACACAGACAGGGAGCCGTTAGCAGTCTTCCTCCTCTGCAAACCCTTCAAATCAAATACATGTCGACATCAAAAACGCGATAATCCCCGACCAGGAAACAATGGAGGGGCTGCGCGGCAGAAGCAGCGAACATGCGATCACAGCGAGGGTCCTAATAACATATCCGCCCCCCCCAATAAACGTTTTCTGGCCCATCTCCACTATTGTCTGCTTTTATTTCTTAATGTATCTGTTTATCCCCGATTGGTTACATATGGCCATCCAGCCGCTACCTCCTGATTTTTTTCTTATTTCCCTCCAATAAAGGTTCTTTATGGGTCTTCATTTAAATAATTATTTTTAGCATGCCGTTTTTTTTTTTTTTGTTTTTGCCCTCTTTTGTTGTTGCGTGGCCCCCAGTTTAAAGGTTTCGCCTGCTCCTCACATGTGAACTGTAAACAGAATGACAGATGGAATTCGATGGTATAAACAGTTTCAGATACGTTCCTCTTCCCCGGTTCTGTCAGTTGTTTATGGATTGAGAAAGCCGCAGATATGCCTACAAGTCAGGAAACTCGCCGTCGCTGCCAAACATTTGCACAACAGCCCCACGGAGCTCGCAGGCCGCCGCTGCGCGGAGTGTCCGCTGATAAAAGTCCGATCCCTAATGGAGGATTGGGAGATGGTCAATGGGACCGTTACCACCCACGGGGCCGGCGGGGGCTTTCATCGGGAAATGGGGGCTATTTATAGCAGGTGTTGGTTCTAATGAGCCGAGGTTGCGAAAACGGCGGAATTCTGCGGAGAGGATAAAACGCAAGACATTCATCACGTCTCTATTAAGCCGCCTCTCTGCATCGCACGCCATAAATGTACACGTCTCACTCCTTCATTCCTAAATGTGAGCCCTAAACTAATGATCTCCTAAAGCAGTGCTCCCCAAACTGCGGCCCAGGGGCCGAATGTGGCCCTTTGCTTGATTTTATCCGGCCCTTGGGGCGTTACTGACACCGTGAATGGGGCACTATTCCTCCCCCTGATACCAATGATGGGACACTATTCCTCCCACTGACACCAATGATGGGACACTATTCCACCCACTGACACCAATGATGGGACACTATTCCACCCACTGACACCAATGATGGGGCACTATTCCTCCCACTGACAACAATGATGGGACACTATTCCTCCCACTGACACCAATGATGGGGCAGTATTCCTCACACTGACACCAATGATGGGACACTATTCCCCCCACTGACACCAATGATGGGGCACTATTCCTCCCACTGACACCAATGATGGGACACTATTCCTCCCACTGACACCAATGATGGGACACTATTCCTCCCACTGACACCAATGATGGGGCACTATTCCTCCCACTGACACCAATGATGGGACACTATTCCTCCCACTGACACCAATGATGGGACACTATTCCTCCCACTGACACCAATGATGGGACACTATTCCTCCCACTGACACCAATGATGGGACACTATTCCTCCCATTGATACCAATGATGGGGCAGTATTCCTCCCACTGACACCAATGATGGGACACTATTCCTTCCACTGACACCAATGATGGGGCACTATTCCTCCCACTGACACCAATGATGAGGCACTATTCCTCCCACTGACACTAATGATGGGACACTATTCCTCTCACTGACACCAATGATGGGGCACTATTCCCCCCACTGACACCAATGATGGGACACTATTCCTCTCACTAACACCAATGATAGGGCACTATTCCTCCCACTGACACCAATGATGGGGCACTATTCCCCCCACTGACACCAATGATGAGGCACTATTCCTCCCACTGACACCAATGATGGGGCACTATTCCTTCCAATGACACCAATGATGGGGCACTATTCCTCCCACTGACACCAATGATGGGGCACTATTCCCCCCACTGACACCAATGATGAGGCACTATTCCTCCCACTGACACCAATGATGAGGCACTATTCCTCCCACTGACACTAATGATGGGGCACTATTCCCCCCACTGACACCAATGATGAGGCACTATTCCTCCCACTGACACCAATGATGAGGCACTATTCCTCCCACTGACACCAATGATGGGGCACTATTCCCCCCACTGACACCAATGATGAGGCACTATTCCTCCCACTGACACCAATGATGAGGCACTATTCCTCCCACTGACACCAATGATGAGGCACTATTCCTCCCACTGATACCAATGATGGGGCACTATTCCTCCCACTGACACCAATGATGGGGGACTATTCCTCCCACTGACACCAATGATGGGATACTATTCCTTCCACTGACACCAATGATGGGGCACTATTCCTCCTACTGACACCAATAATGGGGCACTATTCCTCCCACTGACACCAATGATGGGACACTATTCCTCCCCTGACACCAATGATGGGGCACTATTCCTTCCAATGACACCAATGATGGGGCACTATTCCTCCCACTGACACCAATGATGGGGCACTATTCCCCCCACTGACACCAATGATGAGGCACTATTCCTCCCACTGACACCAATGATGAGGCACTATTCCTCCCACTGACACTAATGATGGGGCACTATTCCCCCCACTGACACCAATGATGAGGCACTATTCCTCCCACTGACACCAATGATGAGGCACTATTCCTCCCACTGACACCAATGATGGGGCACTATTCCCCCCACTGACACCAATGATGAGGCACTATTCCTCCCACTGACACCAATGATGAGGCACTATTCCTCCCACTGACACCAATGATGAGGCACTATTCCTCCCACTGATACCAATGATGGGGCACTATTCCTCCCACTGACACCAATGATGGGGGACTATTCCTCCCACTGACACCAATGATGGGATACTATTCCTTCCACTGACACCAATGATGGGGCACTATTCCTCCTACTGACACCAATAATGGGGCACTATTCCTCCCACTGACACCAATGATGGGACACTATTCCTCCCCTGACACCAATGATGGGGCACTATTCCTCCCACTGACACCAATAATGGGGCACTATTCCTCCCACTGACACCAATGATGGGGCAGTATTCCTCCCACTGACACCAAGACATTTTCTACTCCCGCTGGCCACAGTCCCGCCCCCATACAGATTGAAGGACAGTAAACTGGCCCTTTGTTTGGAACGTTTGGAGACCCCTGTGCTATAGCAATGTTACTTTAACACAAATATACATTTTTGTTTTTGCCTTTTTTATCCTTTGTTGCAGCTCAGTGCTGCTGATCTCCTGCAGCCTCCTTGCAGCCACTTCCTGACTACACACCCTCCCAGTATTGGCTGCATAGCATGGGTTCCTGATGGTGACAACAGTGCTCCATGTCTATGCAATGTGTGCTGGAATGGCCACTTGTAGTCTCCATCAGAAGTCCATGTGACAAGGCAGGAACACTATTGATACCCTATAACAGGAAGTGCCTGAACCTTTGTGGCAGGATCAGCAGAAAATATTTTATTGGTAAAAAAATATTGAAATGACATAAAGCTTTACCGTCATCCCCTGCTGCCTGCACATCCTCTTCCATGTTGAATGATGTCCAGTATCATATAATGCACTTCCTGTGAGTGCGGGCCGACATGGACCCGCCCCCGAGGGGTTCCATTCTCATGCAGCTTTGGCTCACAGTGTAAGGGCTGTTCTCTGCAGACAGACAGGACCGCCCCCTCACTGGCTGCAGCGGTGCTGACATCGGACTTCTCCAGACTTACCTCAAAGTGGAACTTGCAGTCCAAAGCATTTATGGCTTTAGAATACCCCCCCTCCCCCTCCTCCTCCTCCCCCATCTGATTTATTTTTAAGGAACAATTCCCACCTTGGAGCTCAGCTTCCAGCCAGCTGACCGGGGAGACATCTTGCAGGATCTCTAATTCAAACTGTAATAAGCCTTCCTGCCAGGACCAAAGACGTTTTACAATTGCCAAACCAATTATAATTATTATACAGGATTTATATAGCGCCAACAGTGTGCGCAGCGCTTTACAATGTAGAGGGGGGGGGGGGGGGGCGACAGTACAAATACAATACAGTTCAATACAGAAGGGGCAGGAGTTATTATGGTTGGATGGGGGAGGAGTTGGGGTGGAAGGAATTTGTCATTATTAGGGGGTAAAGGATGTTACAAATAAGGATAAGAGAGTGGACCGGGGACATTCTCTCTCTGTCCCTCCCTCTCTCTCTTTAGCTGCCTATATATGGTTCAAAATGTGTCAGGTTCAGCAGGGATCGGCTGGATTTCAATCCATGCGCAGGCAGGGAGATTGTACAGAAGTTGATGAAACGACCAATTTTTTGTACAACTTCTCTGTTGGATTTTCCCGCTCGATCAGCTCTGTAGGCGATAGTCTGCAATACTGATCAGTGTGTTCTGACTGCTGGGAAGTCTCCTTCCTTACAGAATACAATAAATCAATGGAGAGGTCTCCTCCATACACATTGGGGGGGGGGGGAATCAGGTCAATCAACTCTGTTACTCATCTATAGGCTGCCCCCCCCCCTCTATCTCTCCCTCCATCTCTCTCTTCTCTCGCTTTTTCGCTCCCCCCAATCCCTTTTTACCCCCTTTTACCCCTCCTCTCCCCCCCTCCCCTCTCTCTCTCCCCTCCTCTCTCCCCCTCCCCTCTCTCTCCTCCCCCCCTCTTCTCTCTCTCTGTCTCCCTCCTCTCTCTCTCCCCCCCTCCTCCCTCCTCCCTCTCCCCCCTTCTCTCTCTTCCTCCTCTCCTCTCTCTCCTCCTCCTCTCTCTCTCCCTCCTCTCGCTCTCCTCTCTCTCCCCCTCCTCTCCCCCCCCCTTCTCCCTCTCTCTCTCTCCTCTTCCTCTCTCCCCCCTCCTCTTTCTCTCCTCTCCCCCTCCTCTCTATCTCCTCTCCCCATCCTCTCCCCCCTCTCTCCCCCTGCTCTCCCTCTCTCCCCCTCTACCCCTCCTCCCTCTCTCTCCCCCTCCTCTCCCTCTCTCCCCCTCCATCCCTCTCCCCCTCCTCTTCCTCCCCCTCTCCCCCCTCTCTCTCTCCTCTTCCTCTCTCCTCCCCCTCCCTCCCCTCTCTCCCTCCTGTCTCTCTCTCTCTCTCTTCCCCCTCCCTCCCCTCTTCTTTCTCTCCTCTTCCTCTCCCCTCTCCTTTCTCTCTCCCCACCCCCTCTTCTCTCTCTTTCTCCCCCCTCTCTCTCTCCTCTTCCTCTCCCCCTCCCCCTCATTTCTCCTCCCCCCTCTCCTCTCCCCCCCCCCCCCCCCAATCTGTTCATTGTTAGAATCCCTGATGCTCTTCTGATGATATCATGGAAGAGTTGTGGCATTTTACATCTCTGATTGCTGTAAATCTCCAGCAGAATTGGGTGAAGTTGATGAAGAATGTTGGATGGAGATGTTGGGTGGTGATGTTGGGTGGTGATGTTGGGTGGTGATGTTGGATGGAGATGTTGGGTGGTGATGTTGGGTGGAGATGTTGGATGGAGATGTTGGGTGGTGATGTTGGGTGGAGATGTTGGGTGGAGATGTTGGGTGGAGATGTTGGATGGAGATGTTGGGTGGTGATGTTGGGTGGAGATGTTGGGTGGAGATGTTGGGTGGAGATGTTGGATGGAGATGTTGGGTGGTGATGTTGGGTGGAGATGTTGGGTGGTGATGTTGGGTGGAGATGTTGGGTGGAGATGTTGGGTGGAGATGTTGGATGGAGATGTTGGGTGGTGATGTTGGGTGGAGATGTTGGGTGGAGATGTTGGGTGGAGATGTTGGATGGAGATGTTGGGTGGTGATGTTGGGTGGAGATGTTGGGTGGAGATGTTGGGTGGTGATGTTGGGTGGAGATGTTGGATGGAGATGTTGGGTGGTGATGTTGGATGGAGATGTTGGGTGGTGATGTTGGATGGAGATGTTGGGTGGTGATGTTGGATGGAGATGTTGGGTGGTGATGTTGGGTGGTGATGTTGGATGGAGATGTTGGATGGAGATGTTGGATGGAGATGTTGGATAGAGATGTTGGATGGAGATGTTGGGTGGAAATGTTGGATGGAGATGTTGGATGGAGATGTTGGGTGGAGATGTTGGATGGAGATGTTGGGTGGAGATGTTGGCTGGAGATGTTGGGTGGTGATGTTGGGTGGTGATGTTGGGTGGAAATGTTGGGTTTTCGCTGATTGCGTTCTTCAGCTGTAATTCCCAGGCTGGCTCACAGGGAGCTCATAGAAGGTTAAAGGGGGACTCTGACCACGAGAAGACCAGCATGGCATTCACTTTCCTCGTCATCTGCTGCGCCTAAACTGCAGGTCAAAGGTCATCTCCCAGCAGGTGAAGGCAGAATTCTAACCAATCCTATAGCAGGATGACCTTTCTGGAGCAGGCTGAATTTCAGGCTACACTTTCTTTACCCGGAAAATATTGGAGGAGGGGCACATAGGGGTTCTCTTTGATATCTGGAAAACGGCATTAGAGTTTCTGAGTCAAAGAACATAAAGTGGAACCAAAGTGCCCGTTATACCCGTCTGCCATCCAATGACGTGACATCGGTGAGCTCCCTCGCAAACATCTTCAGTCAGTCATGTTCCAGGTCCACCATTTCAGCCGCCTTGATTGGCTGGCCCAGGATGTTGTAACGAATGTGCGGGAGGAGGGTGAGAAAGTTTGGGAGAAGGCAGGGATGACTGACACTATATTGTCAAAAGTATTGGGACGCCGGCCTTTACACACACATGAACTTTAATGGCATCCCAGTCTTAGTCCGTAGGGTTCAATATTGAGTTGGCTCCGCCCTCTGCAGCTATAACAGCTTCAACTCTTCTGGGAAGGCTGTCCACAAGGTTTAGGAGTGTCTATGGGAATGTTTCACCATTCTTCCAGAAGCGCATTTGTGAGGTCAGGCACTATCAGGACTCTGTGCAGGCCAGTCAAGTTCCTCCACCCCAAACTCGCTCATCCATGTCTTTGTGGACCTTGTTTTGTGCACTGGTGTGCAGTCATGTTGGAGAAGGAAGGGCCCCCCTCCAAATTATTCCCACAAAGTTGGGAGCATGAAATTGTCAATAATGTCTTGGTATGCTGACGCCTTAAGAGTTCCCTTCACTGGAACTAAGGGGCCAAGCCCAACCCCTGAAAAGCACCCCCCACCATAATCCCCCCCTCCACCAAATGATTTGGACCAGTGCACAAAGCAAGGTCTATAAGACATGGAGAAGTGAGATGGGGTGGAGGAACTTGATTGGCCTGACCTCAAACCGATAGAACACCTTTTGAATTAGTGCAGAGACTGCAAGCCAGGCCTTCTCGTCCAACATCAGTGCCTGACCTCACAAATGCTCTTCTGGAAGAATGGCCAAGCATCCCCATAGAAACACTCCTAAACCTTGTGGACAGCCTTCCCAGAAGAACTGAAGCTTTAATAGCTGGAAAGGGTGGGGCAACTCAATATTGAACCCTACGGACTAAGACTGGGATGCCATTAAAGTTCATGTGTGTGTAAAGGCCGGCGTCCAATACTTTTAAAAATACAGTGTATATCAGTGGCGGCTGGCGCCCAAATCCACGCGTCTGGTCCCCTACGCTACATGCAGGGCGCCGGGCGCATGGACTTGAATGGGGCTTTTTTTTTTTTTTTTTTTAGCCATGTGATTAGAGCCAGAGGCTCTAATAGGCTAAAAAAAAAGGGTGGGCTCTGTGCCCCGTGCCCACCCAGTTGTGTAACAATAGCGAATGAAAATTCGCTATTGTCACATGGATCCTCCTCCTGGCCAACCAGGAAGCAGGTTCTGAGACCTGTTTCTCAATTGGCCGAAAGGAGAAGCCATGCCATTGGGCTTGGAAGAGGAGGAGGGAGGAGACGCAGAAGACAGGGGGAAGAAGCTGCCACCGCCGTCGCTGATGTCCAGGCAGGGTGAGTGAACCGGGGGTCCTGTCCTGGGTGTCCTGTTCTGTCCTGAGGGTCCTGTCCTGTCCAAGGGGTCCTGTCCTGGGGGTCCTGTCCTGGGAGTCCTGTCCTGTCCAAGGGGTCCTGTCCTGTCCTGGGGGTCCTGTCCTGTCCTGGGGGTCCTGTCCTGGGAGTCCTGTCCTGTCCTGTCCTGGGGGTCCTGTCCTGGGGGTCCTGTCCTGGGGATCCTGTCCTGGGGGTATTTTCCTGGGGGTCCTGCTCTGTCCTGGGGGTCCTGTCCTGCTGTGGTCCGGGTGTGTGCGGCCTGATGTGGTCCCGGGGGGGGGGTATGTGGTGTGGTCCGTCTGCTGCCCATGGAGCACCAGCCGCCACTGGTGTATATAATACAGTAGACACATTGTATGACTTGTTAGCAATAAAAGGCCCCCCTGCTTGAAAATGTTGTATTTCAGGGTGACGTTACACTTGAAAATAATGCATTTTCTGTTTAACTTTTAAATCTAATCTGGGAAAAAATGACAGCTGGAATCTGATTGGTTGCTATCATAAGAAAAAGAAACTTCTCTTTGATACTTTGTAACTTTTTATTGCAATCAGTTGCAATCACCTGGACATATAGTATATCACTCCATTAGAGCAACCTGCAGCTCCCCCTAGTGGCCAGCACTCATAATATCATGAACAAGGAAGGGTTGTAGGAAATTTGACGAAAGCCCACCTGTCCCTTCTTCAACCGAACCCACAAATCAGGCCGCTTCCAGCGCCCCTGTGATCGCTGGCGTGACCGGGAAAAAAATCACCTGATCCTGAAAGTCAGTTCTTACTCCTGTTCAAAAGTGGCATCACACAGACGTGGTGATTGGCCCCCAGGGGCCCCATCACTGCATCGCATATACAGAAGTAAAAGGGTTTAAAAGGGGGCTGCGGAGGTGATTGGGGCAGGAGATAGGTGTGGGGGGTGATCAGTTTAAGCTGAAAGCCGTATTAAACCCCAAAGCAAACATTAATTATATTGCAGATTTCCAGTTCTTAGATGTGGTGGCCGCATTTGTTTTTTTTAAACTTTTCTTCTTCCATTTTCACCTAGTGATCCAGAAAATAAGTCTGTTGTTTTTTTGTTTTTTTTTAAACAAGCAGTCCTGCATATGTAGCAGTTAGATGGATGAGAAAAACCATTTACCACTGACAGGGTTGCTTACAATGATCAGCTTTTATTTATAATTATGAAACCTTTGTCCAGAAAAGCAAAAAAAACTGTTACTGTAACTAATTATTAAAGTGATTAGAAAAGATCATCTTGTAAAGCAACCCATTCAGTTTAAAATAGAAATGAAGGGCAAAACATTTGTGTATAGATGTAAAAATACATTAGATAGTAAATACCTTTTTTTATAAGTGATCACATTCCCTCTGTTCTCAGCTGCATAAGAGCTGGGGGGGGGGGGGGGAAGAGAAACAGCAGCACACTGAGCTTCCCAGTGAATGGCTGTGCAGTGGGGGCGTGTCAGGACAACAAGTCTGATCATTGGAGGAGAGCAGGCCACATCCCTTTAAACCAGGACAGGTTCTGGGGCTGATTAGGGTGGTAATTAAACTCACTTGGTGCCTTTTGTGCATTATATCAGCCTCAGAACCTGTGTAATTAATATGTGTCCTGGATTAAAGGGATGAAGTGGCAACCCTACCCAGCATAAGTAGAGAACTGACCACACTTTTCTTTCCTGCTTAGTGTGGTCAGTTTTTATTAGGAAAGCAGAGGGACTGGCAGGATCACCAGGGATTTCACACAAAGGAAGCAATGCAAAGAGAAATTCCTCATACCAGTACATGGTAGAGCAGCCACCTATCAGGAATATGAAGTGTTGGGGTAACAAACGCTTGAAGGGTTAGCTGAAGTTTGGCTTCTATTTGTTAGTGTATTAAAATCTGCTAGTTTATCTAACACTCCCCTCCCTCCAGGCTGACAATGCTGCTGTCCAAAGGTGCCCCCTGTGCTCCTTCACCCATAGTGGGGGGGGGGGGGGCTCCAAGACAGGAGGTGTGTTACTGGCGAGATCTCCAGGTGAAAACAGAGGGGGGAAAAGCCTAAAAATAAATAAAATGAATGCAGCCGCCACATCTGATGATTGGGAAGCTGCAATTTATCACATTTCTGGTTTTGGGTTTAATAGCGCTTTAAGTTTAGGTCCAATAGAAGTATGTATGTGTCATACCTGGGGTTGGTTCTGATCTCCAGGGAGAAGGAAGGACGTAGGAGCTGCCACCTGCCTTGGTCAACAGAAAACTAAGGACAAGATACCTACCCCCCTTTTAAAGCCTAATAGGCTTAGATGGGACCACCAATAGGCATCAGATAACGATTAAGTTGCGCTTGAATCAATCCTGGTCTACATATTGGAATCACCTGCAGACCCAGATGGGACCGCCAACCATATCCTTAAACGATCCAATTGGAGCATGAACCATCCCGGTTGCTCAGCTAATCTTTTTCTAAAGCACATTACTGACGCTCCCCAAAGGTTCTCGCTGCTTAGTGAAGGGCAAAGGAACCATAAATGGAACAGAAAATAACTTATAAATGGAGATAATAATCCTTGAAAAAGGCTTGAAAAAAGCCGAAACGCGTAGGACACGCATCAGGAATTATCTCTGATCAAACTTCCAAGCCCCACAGCATGGAGGGACAGAGACAGTTATTCCTATAAACAGTCACCTTATGACATGTCACAATATTTCCAGCCTTCTAGCACTTATCCACTTTGGGTCTATAACCCATCACAATGAATATGTATAAACATCTCTTATGTTTGATGTAACGAATTCTTTATCTATTAACCACTTAAGCCCCGGAGGATTTGGCTGCTAAACGACCAGAGGGTATTTTGCGATTCGGCACTGCGTGACTTTAACGGACAATTGCGCGGTCGTGCGACGCTGTACCTAAACGAATTTGGCGTCCTTTTTTTCCCACAAACAGAGCTTTCTTTTGGCGGTATTTGATCACCTGTGCGATTTTTTGATCACGCGCTATAAACAAAAAAAGAGCGTAAATTTTGCAAAAATAGCAATATTTTTCCCTTTTTTTTATATGAAATTCCCCCCAAAAAAAATGTAAAAATCAAAATTTTTTAATATTTTCGGCCAATTTGTTTTATGCTACCTATGTTTGGTAAAAAAAATCGCAAAAAGCGTATTTTGATTGGTTTGCGCAAAAGTTATTGCGTTTAATAACAAAGGGAAAGATTTTTGTCATTTTTGTTGTTTTTTTTTTTAACGCGTAATGGCGGCGATCTGCGATTTTTTTGCGGTACTGCGACATTGCGGCGGAAAGATCGGACCCTTGACTGACATTTTTGACACTTTTGGGGTTACCAGTGACATTTCTACAGTAATCAGTGCTATATATATGCACTGTTACTGTAAAAATACACTGGTAGTGAAGGGGTTAACTTTATTTGAGAGGGAGGGGCTGTGTGTGTCCCTAGGGGCGTGATTCTAACTGTGATTGGCTGTGGCTTCAACTGTATGCAGAGTGATCAATGGATCTACATAGTAGATCCATGTGATCAGCTCTCATACAGAGAGGAGAATGACAGGCAGCTTGTTTACACAAGCTGCCTGACTTTCTCCCTCTCCCCCGCCGATCGCAGAGTGGCCGGCGGCGATCGGGTCCGCCGGTCACACGCGCGGGGGGGTCCGTGACCACGCGGGAGCGGGAGCGCGCCTCCGGCGGCGCGCGCTCGCTCCCTAAACCCTCACAGGCGAGCGACGTAGACCTACGTCACTTTGCCTGTGAGGGGCTGACCGCCGCCGTAGATAGTCGTGCGGCGGTCGGCAAGTGGTTAAATACGAATAATTTTATCTTGTGTCATACCTGGAAGCTAGAAATCACATAGGGGGCGCTGCTACTATAGTGATGGCCAGTGGCTTCCAGGTGACCGAAGGGCCATCCTTAGTATTGATTGGACCCTGGGCAAACATTTTCTTGGGCCCTCCCAAATCCTCGTATCAACTATTTGTGGGCAGTGAGGGTTCAAAGGGCAGCTGCTTCGGACCTTACAACAATGACTGAGCCCAGGGCAGCTGCCCCTTTTGCCCTGTGTTAAAGATGGCCCTGGGTGACGGTCCTGCATCCCCCACCTCGTCCAATCAGAGAACGCATTCATTGCGAAAATTCTAAATGTTCTCTAAATGGCCCCTGTGTTGAGGGAGTGACCTCCTCTGTTCACAATGCAGCAAGCACAACAGTCAAAAAGTGAGAGCGACAACTAAGTGGGTGTAAACCTCAGACATGAAATCTGAACAAAGCATATCCCTCTATAGTGTTTACTTGTCTCAGTCTGGAGCACTAAGCGTAATTTCTGTCTGCTGCCTCCTTCCTCTGCTATCTGCATGAGTCACTTCTGACACCAAGAGATAAAAGGTGACAGGGGAGGGAGCACCAGCACACAGCCTGTGATTGACAGCCTCAGCTCTGTTCCTATGTGCTGTGTGAAGGGGGGTGTCCCTTCCATCCAATCAGCTCTCACTGAGCTCTGCTCAATTTGTTTTTTCCGATACAGGGATGGAGACGCTGGGCATACCTGCCGGTGTCTCAATTAAAGTCCCACATAGCCCATATTTTCTATGTAACCAGGGATGGAGGCACCTTGCCTACAGGCTGGTGCTTCATTTAAAGTCCCACCGTGCGATTCTCGTGCGTTTTTGGTGGATGCAGTCTAATTTGACCCCAGTTTTTTCATATACAGGGATGGAGACCATAGCATGACCTGCTTGTCTCATGTAAAGTCCCAAATATTTTATGAAATTAGGGATGGAGGCACTGAGCTATACAGGCAAATTGCCTCATATAAAGTCCCAATCTGTGTTTTACACTGCATCCGCCAAGGGATTGGAGGTGTATGCTTCTCAGCCGGTCCTTTTCAGTTTGTACCATCTTAAGAACATTGCTATTAGAGCATTGAGATACCAGACCAGTCATGGATGGGGGTGGGTTGGAGGAAGTTTGGGCTGCTCCCTCCCACCTGCCTCCTATCCACCCATTAGCAGCCATGTGCTCCCAGAGTGGAGACACTCAAATTTAAAAGTGTTAGGGACTGCAGATAAAACAGGGTGCCATGTCGTGGCTCTGCAGCTTACACATGCATTTGCAAATGCGTGTCAACTAAACCTCTGTTCTTTATTTATATCGAGACAGGTCTACTTGGTTGGTGCATCAGACTGGGGGCTGGTTGGCTTCCATGCACCTCTTTTAATCCTTTTCAATTAGTTTTTTTCCGATACAGGGGTGGTTATACCTGCTAGTGTCTCATTTAAAGTCCCACATAGCCCACATTGTATATGCATGAGTCACTTCTGACAAGTTTTCCTGACACCAAGAGATAAAAGGTGACAGGGGAGGGAGCACCAGCACACAGCCTGTGATTGACAGCCTCAGCTCTGTTCCTATGTGCTGTGTGAAGGGGGGTGTCCCTTCCATCCAATCAGCTCTCACTGAGCTCTGCAGAGTGTAACTTCAGCTCTCCGTCCCCCTGTTTTCTGAACTCTCAGGCAAGGTTTATAAATTCTGCACTTTGAATTAGTGAACGACCGATATCGGTTTTTCTTGCCGATACCTATACCGATATTTTGGCCAATGCATATATCGGTATCGGCCGATATGGGCCGATATTTTGAACATTTTAAAGTTTTGAAAAATAAAGACAATTTTTGACACAAATCTGTTAGTCTCCATTCACACTAGTACTTGGTCAGCCTGACAAGTCACGCACCGTTGCGTTCCATAGTGTAGTACAGGACCGGTTCTAATAGGAACGTCACAAGTCGCTCCGACTTAGAAAAAGGGCCCTGTACTACTTCGGGGCGACCTCGGAGCGACTTACATAGATATTCATTTTATGAAGTCCGTGCAAGTCGCGCCGAAGTCGCGCTGCACGCGACTTCACAGGTCGCCCCCTAAGTTGGAGCGACGTAGCGTGAACCGAGCCTAACTGAACATGTTAATGTTTATTTATTAACTTTTTTAACATTACGGGATCGTTCTTCACACCTTAACTGTATGAAAACGGATACGAAAACCGCACTTGCAGGGGCCTCAAAAATTCACATCATCTGATTGTGAATGATGCATAAACTGCTGCAGTATTTTACTCACTCACTGCAATCATTTTAATCACTACTGCAGTGCAAAACTGCTACAAAATAAAACTAGACAAAAGCTAGACAGTGGGCTGGAGTGGACACACCAGTACTACTACACTTTTCAATACTCCCAGTTAAGTAGAACAATATTATACTGCAGAAAGCAGAACATTTCAGCATGTCCATGGTCACCTGTTAGACAGCTTCTTTTATTTCATATAATGCTGCCCCTTCATTAACATGCTCACTTGGTACAGGAGGAGAAGAGGACAGAGGAGCAGAGAGAGAGAGAGGTATCTTCTAGCATGGGAATCAAGTCTTTTGTAGCGTGCCTCATTTTCTTTCCACCACTGAAGAGGATCACCACTTCTTCTGTCAATTACTGGTTCCTTCACATAGAGATGAAGTTCATCGTCCACGCTCAGTTTTTGCAGATTCAGAAGAATCCTCCGCATGAGGCCCCAATAAAACACTGAAAATGTCCTGATCAATTTGACCATGATGAAGAAGATTCTCTTCTGTTCGTTGTCGTCTTTTTGGACATTTTTCTGTTTTTGCAGCATGCTGCTCTTTCAGATTATAAAAATGCTGTTCTGGACTTGTCTTTTCAGCAGGAACCTCCTGCACCTCCTGTTGAATATTTTCTGTCAGCCATTATTTTGCCTTGGCCAATACATCATCAGAAGAGAAAGCATGGTTCTTGTATCGAAGGATGCAAAAGACTTGCAAGCACAACATTTTTAATCTCTTCATGCTTCTCAAAACATATATCAAGCAAAGCTCTTTGGTTTGACAGACCATCATTTGAAAGTTGGAGGGTGTTGTGTGCCATGCGATGAGGTCTGACATATCAGCAAGCCTCATTCCTTTCCGCATGTTTGCTCCGCTGTCTCAAAGGAGCACAAGCATCACTCGGTCTTTGTTGATTCCCCATTCTTCAAGCATGCCTGGAAACATTTCTCTACTGTACTCAGTGTGGGATCCTTGCATTACTTTTGTATTCAACACCAATTGCCTTTTTGTCCATCCGCTGTCAATGAAGTGGCATGTAAGACTCATTATTGACTCTGTTTGTCCTGACCAGCAGTCAGTGGTTAATGAGAGTGAGCATTGCCAGCATTCTCTGGTTGCAGCATAGCCTTTACTTTCTCAACAAACTTTTTGTGCATCTTTCCCAGCATTTCTGTTCGATAATACTTCTCTCACTCTTCAGTGTGTAGCTTGGCTCCAGTTGGGACATCAACTGCTTAAATCCAGAGTCAGACACCATTGTAAACGGCTGGTTATCAGTTACCATCATCTCTGTGATTACTCTGTCCAGCAGTTGGGATCTTCCATCTGAATCTAGACAGTGACATCTGTTTTTTTCAGAAACATATCTGTTATTGTTGCCTGGGATAGTGGAGGAGGTATTTCAAAATCACATTCATATTCGTTTTGTTTTTTCTGTGCTGCATGATACAATTGAATATGATGAACTCTTAGATGGGCCCAAAGATTTGACGTATTTTTGTTTTTTGCAGTTACTGATCCCATGCTTATAATGTTTGTACATGTGTTGCACACTGCTGCTTTTCCTGGAGAAGGTTGAGGCGAGAAATAGTCCCGGACCACACTTTTACTTTTTCTGTCTTCATCCATCTCCACTGCAATTTGAAAGAGACAATAAGGTTAAAAAAATGGCTGGCTGGCTGCTGGCACCCCACCCTGCTGTGGGTGGCTTGCTGGAATCCTGTTGTGGGTGGCTGGCTTGGTGTTACCCTGTTGAGGGTGGCTGACTTGTTGGAACACTGTACTGGGTGGGTGGGTGGCTGGCTTGGTGTCACCCTGTTGTGGGTGGCTGCCTTGCTGGAACACTGTGGTGGGTGGGCGGGTGGGTGGGGGGGTGGCTGGCTTGGTGTCATCCTGTTGTGGGTGGCTGGCTTGGTGTCACCCTGTTGTGGATGGCTGGCTTGGTGTCATTCACCCTGGTCTGTTGTGGGTGGCTGGCTTGCTGGAACACTGGGGTGGGTGGCTGGCTTGGTGTCACCCTGTGGGTGGCTGGCTTGCTGGAACCCTGTTGTGGGGTGGGTGGCTGGATGCTGGCCTGGCACCCTGCTGTGGGTCGATGGCTGGCAGCTGGCACCCTACTGTGGCTGGCTGACTGGCACCCTGTGGTGGGTGGCTGTCTGGCACCCTGTGGTGATTGGCTGAGGCCAGGGCCTGTGGGTGGCTGGCTGGCACCGTGACCGGACTGCAGCTGCACACACTGTCCGAGGCTGTCCGAGGCGTGGGAAGTGGTCTTAGAAGGCAATGACGTCACGTGTGCGCCACGCACAATATCGGCAATATCGATAACTTCCGGGGCTGTTTCCGATATATCGGGGAAAGTAGAATTATTGCTGTCGCTCTGATGTTCGCGGTGATACCTCACATGTGTGGTGTGAATACTATATACATATGTGGGTGCGATTTACGTATATGTTCTCTTCTGTGCGAGAGCACGGAGGGAGGGAGGCGCTTTCAATTTTTTTTTCTTATTTATTTTACTTTTTATTTTTACACTGTCCCTTCATTTTTTTTTCTTTTTTTATTAATATATATATATATTTTTTTTTATACTGTCCCTTTATTTTTTTATCACTTTTATTCCGATTACGAGGAGGATCTGTCATCCTTATTAAGAGAAATAAGGATGACAGGTCCTCTTTATGGAGAGATCTGAGCTCAAAAAGACCCCAAATCTCTTCTTTACCTTTAAAAGCAAAAGATTAAAAAAAAAAAAAAAAAAAAATTGTGACATCATAAAGGTCCCCCGGTCCTCCAAGGCCATAGGCTTCCACCCTACCTCATGGAACTGAGGCATACCTCCACTCTACCCCATGGAACTGAGGCATGCCTCCACCCTACCTCATGGAACTGAGGCATACCTCCACTCTACCCTATGGAACTGAGGCATACCTCCACCCTACCTCATAGAACTGAGACGCACCTCCACCCTACTTCTAGGAACTAAGGCATACCTCCACCCTACTTCATGGAATTGAGACACACCTCCACCCTACCACATGGATCTGAGGCATACCTCCACCCTACCTCATGGAACTGAGACACTCCTCAACCCTACTCCATGGAACTGAGGTATACCTTCACCCTACCTCATGGAACTGAGAAACACTCCCACCCTATATCATAGAACTGAGACGCACCTCCACTCTACTTCTAGGAACTAAGGCATACCTCTACCCTACCTCATGGAACTGAGGCATATCTCCACCCTACCTCATGGAACTGAGACACACCTCCACCCTACAACATGGAACTGAGGCATACCTCCACCCTACCTCATAGAACTGAGACATACCTCTATTCTACCTTGTGAAACTAAGGCACACCTCCACCCTACCTCATGGACTGGGGCACACCGGAACCCTACTTCTAGGAACTTAGGCCAACCGCCACCCTACCTCATGGACTGAGGCACAGCTCCACCCTACTTCTAGAAATTGAGGCACACCTCCACGTTACCTCATGGACTGAGGCACACCTTCCCTACATTGTGGAACTGAGGAGCACCTCCACCCTACCTCATGGAACTAAGGCACACCTCCACCCTACTTCTAGGAACTGAATGAATTCTGAATGATCTCAGAAGCATCTCAAACCGATATCAAACTGATGCCATCCACACAAACCCAAAGCCTGTCTCTCTCTGCTTGCTGTAACTAGTGGTGTCACTAGGGTTGGTGTCACCTGGTGCCATAAAACATGGTGTCACCCCCCATCTCCAGTATAGTCCTGGAAACTGATGGGTAAGTACTCTAGCATAGTCCTAATCATTGATCAGTAAGTACTCCAGTATAGTCCTATCTGTTAAATACTCCAGAACAAATACTCTAGTCCCGGTGACTTATTGGTAAGTACTCCGGAATATTCTTGGTAAGTACTCCGGTATCATCCTCTGTCTGTCAGTCCCGTACAGTCCTCTCAGGGTAATATGGGGGGTAGTACCAGTTGGGGGAGGCGATTGGTACTCGCAGGACAGGACAAGGTCCCTGAAGGCAGCGTGCTGTGTCTGGTCCCCGTGGCGAAGTAGGCAGACGATGTGCCACTATCATCGGATCCCAGGGTCTCCCCCAGGCCGCTGCATCCCTCCGACACAAATTACAGGGGAGGGGCCACACTTCACTAGCTGGCCCGGGAGGGTGGAGCGGAGAGTGTAGGGGCGGAGGCTAATGCTGGGGGAATCCTGGCCAGTGACAGGAGAGTGCAGAGGGGGCAGTGACCCTAGACCAGTCCCTGTAAATGATACAGTCCGTGCCAGCATGCCGATCTGTGCGCTGTCCTGGATGGGGGTGACACCATTCCAGTTGGATATCACTTCCTACTTGTTGGTGTCACCCCTCTGGCGGGTCCCCCCCGCGCTACCCCATATTGACGCCACTGGCTGTAAAAAAACAATCTCATATAAATTTCCACCGAGGGGTAGGTATTGAGGAGCACCTACAACAAAAGTTCATATAACTAAAGGGACTCTGTGCAGGCCAGTCAAGTTCCTCCACCCCAAACTCGCTCATCCATGTCTTTATGGACCTTGCTTTGTGCACTGGTGCAAATCATTTGGTGGACGGGGGGATTAAGGTACGAGGTTGTTTTTTCAGGGGTGGGGATTGGCCCCTTAGTTCCAGTGAAAAGAACACTAAAGGCGTCAGCATACCAAGAGATTTTGGACAATTTCATGCTCCCAACTTTGTGGGAGGAGTTTGGGGATGACCCCTTCCTGTTCCAACATGACTGCACACCAGTGCACAAAGCAAGGTCCATAAAGACATGGATGAGCGAGTTTGGGGTGGAGGAACCTGACTGACCTGCACAGAGTCCTGACCTCAACCCAATGGAACACCTTTCGGATGAATTTGAGCAGAGACTTTGAGTCAGGCCTTATCTTCCAACATCAGTGCCTGACCTCACAAATGCACTTCTGGAAGAATGGTGAAACATTCCCATAGACACTCCTAAACATTGTGGACAGCCTTCCCAGAAGAGTTGAAGCTGTTATAGCTGCAAAGGGTGGGCCAACTCCATATTGAACCCATTAAGACTGGGATGCCATTAAAGTTCATGTGTGTGTAAAGGCAGGCGTCCCAATACTTTTGACAATATAGTGTACTAAAGGTGTACCTGTTTATCTGCAGCACTATCTCTTCTACATCCACTCAAAAGCCCAATTTTTTACAGCATCTGAAGGCAGGAGGTTTGGGATCTGATGTCACACGATGATGTCACACGCTGCACAGCATAGAGCACAGAGCTGAGGCTAATCTGCAACCTGAGTGGAGAGAATGGAAACCTCTACACAGTCTCACAGGGGAACATGCATACCAGAGGCAATCATTCACCTGCTGTGTGCTGGGAGGGGGGCAGGGCAACCTCCTCATA
The DNA here is from genome assembly GCF_965119305.1 of Pelophylax lessonae. NCBI lineage: Eukaryota > Metazoa > Chordata > Amphibia > Anura > Ranidae > Pelophylax > Pelophylax lessonae. Next base: position 207,718,461 of record NC_138780.1, read on the forward strand.
TTGTACAGTGTTGGCAAAGCTTGTCATAGGTGACTCTTGCAAAGAGCAGAGAGAAATCAAATTTGGTGCTTTGGATTGAGGTAAGTACACACTATAGAGACACGTTGTTCATTTTGATTTCAGAGGTCTACAACCACTTTAACTACTTCCGGTCCGCGCTATAGCCGAAAGACGTCTTTAAACGGCCTCCCAGAAACAGGCTCCCCGCACGCTCCCGCGAGCACGCATCGGGGAAATTCTGTGTCGGGCCGTGTCCCTTGGACACAGCCAATCACAGATCGTGGTAAATGGCCAATCACAGCGGCCATTTACCATCATCTCTCATCGCCAGCTCTCCTTCCTCACACAGAGACTGCAGTGTGAGGAAGGAGGAGAGCCGATCAGCCGCCGGGGACACAGAGGAATTTAATCAGGGCACTGATCACCAGTGCCCTGATTACACAAGGTACATAAAATACACTAACTGCCCACCATTAGTGCCCACAGTGCCCGCCATCAGTGCCCCCCATCAGTGCCCACAATCAGTGCCCATAGTGCTGCCAGTCAGTGCCCATCAGTGCCTGCTCATCTAGGCACTGATGAGCACTGACTGGCAGCACTATGGGCACTGAGTGTGGGCACTGATGGTGCTGCCCGTCAGTGCTCATCAGTGCCGCCCATCAGTGCTCAACAGTGCCACCCGTCAGTGTCCATCAGTGCCATCCGCCAGTGCCCATCAGTGCTGCCTATCAGTGCCCATCAGTGCCACCCATCAGTGCCGCCTCTCAGTGCCCAGCAGTGCCACCTCTCAGTGCCACCTCTCAGTGCCCAGCAGTGCCACCTCTCAGTGCCCAGCAGTGCCGCCTATCAGTGCTCATCAGTGTCGCCTATCAGTGCTCATCAGTGCCGCCTATCAGTGCCGCCTATCAGTGCTCATCAGTGCGGCATATTAGTACCTCCTCATCAGTGCCCATAAGTGCCACCTCATCAGTGCCCATAAGTGCCACCTCATCAGTGCCCATAAGTGCCACCTCATCACTGCCCATCAGTGCAGCCTATCAGTGCCCATCAGTGCTGCCTCATCAGCGCACATCAGTGAAGGAGAAAAATTTATTTATTTTCAAAATTTACTCGCAGAAAATAAGAAAAACTTTTTTTTTTTCAAAATTTTCTGTCTTTTTTCTTTTTTTTTGTAAAAAATAAAAAACCCAGAGGTGATTAAATACCACCAAAAGAAAGCTCTATTTGTGTGAAAAAAAATGATAAAAATGTCATATGGGTACAGTGTAGCATGACCGCGCAATTGTCATTCAAAGTGTGAGAGCGCTGAAAGCTAAAAATTGGTCTGGATGGGAAGGGGCTTTAAGTGCACAGCAGGCAAGTGGTTAAGTTCTATCCAGCAGGTAAAAATCCAAGCTCCTCCTCCCCCAGCTCCATTCAGCCAACTTCTGGGGATCTCAATGCATTAGGGACACACCCAAGGGAGGGACATTATCAGTCCCCCATGGGCTCACAGGAGAATGCAGCAGTGCCATGCTGTTACGTGGTGCCATTTCTTGCAGCATTTAGGATCTGCTCACCAATGGAGAAAGAAGAGGTCCCTAAAGTGTGGAACAAAGGGGTAAGGTAACAAAGATAGAGGGGGGGGTTAGGAAATGGGTAGGGTGCAGGGGCAGACTGGCAACTTTCGGCCCAGGGGGCAAGTACAAACCTGTGGCCCATGGTGCAGCGACTTGTTCCCCCTCCCACTCTCCCTCTTCCTGTCCTCCTCCTGATTCCCATTCCAAGCTGAAGCCCTGCTCCAGATACTCTCTACTTACTGGCTGAATCCGGGGTCCCGACCTGACCAGCAGGGGACGGTTGGAGGGAGCTGGGACAGCTTGGTTGGGGTTGGCCGGGGGAGAATAGTCTTCAGTAGGGCATGGAACCGGCCTCTGCTCAGACACAGGGTATACCATCCATGCTGGGGGGAGGCCTGCGCTCTGTCCCTGTCTTCATCCCGCACCCAGTGGGTCAGCGGCAGGGACTTTTTACTTCTCTTCACCAGGAATCCTTTAGGCATGTCTGTGACAGAAGCAGTGCAGCCTTTTTACGGGGCATCAGAGTGGCCCAGGAGGCAATTGCCCCCCTGCCCCAGTCCTCCCCTGGAACTGGGCTTTAACACTTATGTGATTAGAAGTGATGAAATTAATGGAGATTCATTTCTCATAGTGGAAAGTGTAGCCATTTAGGAAAATTTGAATTCCAGTTATTTACGGGAAAATATCACTTTGTGCTCCCAACATTGGATGTTTTCACCATCTTCAACCTATAAACAGACAAAACTATTTTAACAATGTGGAACCTGCAAGATAGAACAGAACCTAAAAAGCCGTGTTTACTAAAGCTGTATCTGCTGATCGGTGGAAATAATATTGATGTTACCTTAATTTGCCCCGCTCTACGCAAACCGCTAAAGGTTCTTTGTATGCTGAAGAGTCTTTATTTTGTTCACCAAGATTAAGAAGAGGAATGCCAGGAAAGTAGAACTCCAGTCAAACATCTGAACAGCTTTTAGTTTACTTGTTGGTGCTTTTAGCATCTTGTGAACTTACAATGAGCTGTTACAAGCTGAAATCAGGCTTGCAGTGAGGGCAGAGCCATCACAGCCGATTGGTCAGGAACACATTTCAGTGTATAATAAATGGTTGTAGGAGTCCAGCTGGGTCCTCGTGGTCGCTCTGTCTGCAGAATTTGTACATTTTTGTTGGTGGAACAATATACTGCCCTGGTGTGCAAACTGTGGCCAGAGGGCGGAATGCAACTCCTTAGGACATATTGTGAGATCCTCAAATCCCAATAGGAATATTGGTTTGTAAAGGCATTATAATGACAGGGATCTCTAGCAGCCTCATATAACAGTCCCCCGATCTCTGACTCTCTCCTATAGTATATCCCCAGTCTCCAATCGCATCTGTACCATGTCTGCAGCCTCTGACCCTCTTTGGCACCATATCTTTAGCCTCTAAGCATCCACTTCCAGTACCATGCCTGTAGTTCTGACCATCTACTGAAGTATGCCCCCAGTCTCTGACCTTCTCTGGTACCATATCTGTAGTTTCCGGCCATCTCTTGTACTGTAGTATGCCCCCAGTCACTGATCAGTGCTAATAAATATTTTGTAGTCCCTAACCATCTACTGAAGTATGCCTCCAGTCTCTGAGCATCTCTGGTACCATATCTGTAGTCTCTGACCATCTATTGTAGGATGGCTCCAATCTATAGCCATCTCTGTCTATCTACTGAAGTATGTCCCTCTGACAATCCCTGGTACCAAATCTGTTGTCTTTAACCATCGAATTAAGTATGCCCCTAGTCACTGAATATTTTCAGTACCATGTCTCTAGTTCTAACTAGCTACTATGCCCCCAATGTTGTTTTCCATGTCTGCATTCTGTGACCACCTACCTAAGCATGTCCCCAGTCTTTGACCATCTCTTGTACCATGTCTGTAGTCTCTGACCATCTACTGAAGAGTGTTCCCAGTCTCTGACCATCTCCTGCACAACATCTGCAGTCTCTGACCATCTAGTGAGGTACTGTATGTCCCCAGTCTCTGACCATGACCATCTTTGGTACCATGTCTGTAGTCTCTGACCATCTACTGAAGTATGTTCCCAGTCTCTGACCATCTCCTGTACCATATCTGCAGTTTCTAACCATCTACTGAGCTATGCCCCCAGTCTCTGATCATCTCTGGTACCAGGTCTGTAGTCTCTGACTTTCTATTGATGTATGTCCCCAGTCTCTGACCATCTCCTGTACCATATCTGCAGTCTCTGACCGTCTCCTGTACCATATCTGCAGTCTCTGACCATCTACTGAAGTATGTCCCCAGTCTCTGACTATCTCCTGTACCATGTCTGTATTCTCTGACCATCTACTGAAGTATGTCCACAACCTCTGACCATCTCCTGTACCATATCTGCAGGCTCTGACCATCTATTGAAGTATGTCCCCAGTCTCTGACCATCTCCTGTATTATGTCTGTAGTCGCTGACTATCTACTGAAGTATGTCCCCAGTCCTTGACCATCTCCTCTACATGTCAGTAGTTTCTGACCATCTACTGATGTATGTCCCCAGTCTCTGACCATCTCCTGTACCATGTCTGTAGTCGCTGATCATCCACTGAAGTATGCCCCCAGTCTTTGACCATCTCCTCTACATGTTAGTAGTCTCTGGCAATCTACTGGGATTTATCCCCAGTTTCTGATCATCTCTGGTACCAAGTCTGTGGCTTCTGATCACATACTGATATATGTCCTCAGTCTCTGATGATCTCCTGTACCATATCTGCAGTCTCTGAGCATCTACTGAGGTATTTCCCCAGTCTCTGACCATCTCCTGTACCATATCTGCAGTCTCTGACCATCTTCTGTACCATATCTGGAGTCTCTGACCATCTACTGAGGTATGTCCCCAGTCCTTGACCATCTCCTCTACATGTCAGTAGTCTCTGACCATCTACTGATGTATGTCCCCAGTCTCTGACCATCTCCTGTACCATGTCTGTAGTCTCTGATCATCTACTGAAGTATGTCTCCAGTCTTTGACCATCTCCTCTACATGTCAGTAGTCTCTGACCATCTCTGGTACCAAGTCTGTTGTTTCTGATCCCCTACTGACGTATGCCCTCAGTCTCTGATGATCTCCTGTACCATATCTGCAGTCTCTGAGCATCTACTGAGGTATTTCCCCAGTCTCTGACCATCTCCTGTATCATATCTGCAGTCTCTGACCATCTTTTGTACCATATCTGCAGGCTCTGACCATCTATTGAAGTATGTCCCCAGTCCTTGACCATCTCCTCTACATGTCAGTAGTCTCTGACCATCTACTGATGTATGTCCCCAGTCTCTGACCATCTCCTGTACCATGTCGGTAGTCGCTGATCATCTACTGAAGTATGTCCCCAGTCTTTGACCATCTCCTCTACATTTCAGTAGTCTCTGATACTAGGGTATGTCCCTAGTCTCTGACCATCTTCTGTACCATATCTGCAGTCTCTGACCATCTACTGAGGTATGTCCCCAGTCTCGAAACCATCTCCTGTACCGTGTCAGCAGTCTCTGACCATCTACTAAAGTATGTCCCTAGTTTTTGACCACCTACTGTACAACATCTGTAATCTCTGTCCATCTACTGAAGTATGCTCCTGGTCTTTGACCATCTCTTGTACCATGGCTGCAGTTCTGGCAATCCCCCATCTGGCAAGTTGATCACCTATGGTATACTACGTATGTAATACAGCCCACCCTCTCTGTGTCTGTACACCTAGAAGGTGACATTTTGTCTACTGCTGTAGCTATTGGTTCAGTGTGTAGTCTCTCAGAACTTGCAGACATTGTCCTTCAACCTCTCCATTAGGTGGCTGCGATGTCTGATCTTAATAGTCTGATACTAAAGCCAAGCGAGGTATGAGAGGAGAAGCAAGGGACAGCTGGCCTGGGGGGGCAGAAAGTACAACTCTGACCCTGCTTGCAGTAAATGCTCTGAGGCAAGTGGGTGGGTAAGAATAGAAGGTATATTGATGGGCCAGCAGGAATTTAGGGTGCTCCTGATCCTTATAAATACACAGCAGGTAGGAAGTGGATCAATGGCAGAGTCTATCAGTTTATTATTGGGCCTTGCAATGGGCGTACCCATCGAGGGATCCCTGCTTTCCCTCAGTATAATAAGGATTCCACTTTTAAACTTAGTATATAAAGGGGTCAATAAAACTGTGACACTATTGGTCAATCGTTGGAAGGCTAACTGGTTTTGGATCTCGTCAACAGCAATAAATCAGGTTCATTGAAATATGAACTGGTGGTCCCAGGCTCAACCAGTCAAATTCACTGCAAATTCTGTTCTGCACAAATGTATTTATTCATCTTAAGTCGAGAAAAAAAGAAGAAAGTGGCCATGACTGACTATTTTTTTTAGGGTGCTGGCACATATTCTTTAGTAGGTCATAGGCAGGAGGACATTTAGACCACCAAAGACAAAGTAAAGCCAAAGCCCATGGCCACAACTTATAAACAGGCAGTATTCTGGGTCAGTGATTAAGTACAGAAGACCGGGAGCCCCAAAGACTGCACCTTCAAAGACAAGTCAGCAATGACCGCTCCCATATTGTTTTGCTTCAAGCTAATTTATCCCGCCATCTTCTCCTGCTGCCTGTCTGTCACATACCTGATCCGAGGCCGAAATGCAGAGAAGGCTCCCCTTGCCGCTTAGTGCGATACACCCCTGAGGATGGAACAGGAGGTGTAGCGCCCAAAGAAGCACTGGTTGCCAACAGGGTCAGTGGAGTAGACCGGTGGTCACCTGAAGGATGCTGGGCAGAAGTCTTCTGGGAGTCTTCAGATGAACTTGACAACTAGTGCAGCCAGGAAACAGGTGTAGAAGCAAGCTGAGGGTCAAACAACTAACGAACTTAGCCAAGGTCACAACAGGAAGGCAGGAAGAAGGCAATGGCAGAGTCCGTGAAACAAGCCTAGGTCATATACTGGAGAGCAGGCAGATAGGTAACAAGTCCGTAGGCCAAGCTGAGGTCATACACTGTAGAGCCAAATGGAAGCGAGGTAGGCGAGACAAGCCAGAGGGTCAGAGCCAGGAGAGGAGAGGAGAGCAGACAGGTCAGGAACAAGCCGAGTCACAACAGGGAATCCAAGGTAGGTTAGTAGATGCTCAGGACACAGGAAGGCTGACGACACTCCAGCAACTTGATGGGCTGAGCAGACGTCTTATATAGGCCAGCAAATGGTCGCATCGAAGACGTCATGCGTGTGCCATTGCGCATCCGCGTTTGTGAACACACGCCCCCAGTGAACCTGCGTACGCCCATTCGCCAATCCTCTGCCGGTGCGCATGCGTGCGGGAATAGGCCTGATGCGCCCATCACGAGTACTGGCGGAAATGCCAGTCTCACCACAGCTATTTCTATGACACTGTCCAAGTTAGTCCTTATAGTTGCCAGTATTTTCTTAAACAGAGGTTAATCTGGACTTGGAAAAAATACTCGTGCTCCCTGTTTTTGAGAGAAAGATTGTACTGCAAGAGGTTCCAGTCTGTCCAAAAAGCCAACTGAATCAATTCTACAAGGGTGGCACCAAAAGCAATGCAAAAGTGAGCATAACTTTTTCATTAACTTACATAGGTCATTCAAATTTCACATTTTGGTAAAGTAACTCTTCCTTTATAATTCTTCTTTTTCATTACAGGTAAATAACGGATTCAAAGTAGAAGCAACGTGCCGTCATTGAGTACTTGATGAAGGAGGGGTGCAGGCTGTCCGACATCCACAGAAGGCTACAGTTATGGAAATGACACCTTTGGCAAGAGTCACCAATAGCAAGACATTACTCTTGTCAATGGTGTCATTGCCCAAAACCAGTGTTCTCCAAACCGCAGCCTGGGGACTGGATGCGGCCCTTTGTTTGACTTCATCTGGCCCTTCATATGCTTTTCCTCCCACTGATGCAAGACACTATTCCTCTGACTGACACCAACAATGTGGCATAATTTGTGTTACTGACATCAATAGTGGGGCACTATTTCTCCTATTGACACCAATGACAATGTACTATTCCTCCCACTAACACCAATGATGGGCACTATTCCTCCCACTGACCCCAATGACGGGGCACTATTTCTCCAATTGACACCAATGACAAGGCACTATTCCTCCCACTGACCCCAATGATGGGGCACTATTCCTCCCACTGACACCAATGATGGGGCACTATTCCTCCACTGACACCAATGATGGGGCACTATTCCTCCCACTAACACCAATGATGGGGCACTATTCCTCCACTGACACCAATGATGGGGCACTATTCCTCCCACTAACACCAATGATGGGGCACTATTCCTCCACTGACATCAACAATGGGACACTATTCCTCCCACTGTTACCAATGATGGGACACTACTCCACCCACTGACATCAGTGACGGAGCATTATTCCTTTATTCCTGCCACTGAGATGAACAATGGGGCACTATTCCTTTCACTGACACCAATGATGGGGCACTATTCCTCCCACTGATACCAATGATGGGGCACTATTCCTCCCACTGATACCAATGATGTGGCACTATTCCTCCCACTGATGCCAATGATGGGGCAATATTCCTCCCACTGACACCAATGATGGGGCAATATTCCTCCCACTGACACCAATGATGGGACACTATTCCTCCCACTGACACCAATGATGGGGCACTATTCCCCCCACTGACACCAATGATGGGGCACTATTCCTCCCACTGACACCAATGATGGGACACTATTCCTCCCACTGACACCAATGATGGGACACTATTCTTCCTACTGACACCAATGATGGGACTCTATCCCCCCCCCCCCCCCCTAATGCCAAAGATGTTTACTCCCACTGACACCAGGACAATTTCTACTCCCAATGGCCACAGTTCAGCCCCCTAAAGTCTGAAGGACAGTAAACTGGCCTTTTGTTTAGAAAGTTTGGAGACCCCTTGCGCTAAACATTCTGTAGCCTTCTGTAGATGTTGGCCAGCCGGCATCCCTCCGTCATCAATGACAGCGCATTGCTTCTGTTTGTAATCCAGAGTTACTATAGAGGAAGAGTTACTATGGAGGAAGAGTTACCATAGAGGAAGAGTTACCATAGAGGAAGAGTTACTATAGAGGAAGAGTTACTATAGAGGAAGAGTCTCCATAGAGGAAGAGTTACTATAAAGGAAGAGTCTCCATAGAGGAAGAGTTACTATGGAGGAAGAGTTACTATAGAGGAAGAGTCTCCATAGAGGAAGAGTTACTATGGAGGAAGAGTTACTATAGAGGAAGAGTCTCCATAGAGGAAGAGTTACTATGGAGGAAGAGTTACTATAGAGGAAGAGTTACTATAGAGGAAGAGTTACTATAGAGGAAGAGTTACCATAGAGGAAGAGTCTCCATAGAGGAAGAGTTACTATGGAGGAAGAGTTACTATAGAGGAAGAGTTCCCATAGAGGAAGAGTTACTATAGAGGAAGGGTTCCCATAGAGGAAGAGTCTCCATAGAGGAAGAGTTACTATGGAGGAAGAGTTACCATAGAGGAAGAGTTACTATAGAGGAAGAGTTACTATGGAGGAAGAGTTACTATAGAGGAAGAGTTACTATAGAGGAAGAGTCTCCATAGAGGAAGAGTTACTATAAAGGAAGAGTCTCCATAGAGGAAGAGATACTATAGAGGAAGAGTTACTATGGAGGAAGAGTTACTATAGAGGAAGAGTTACTATAGAGGAAGAGTCTCCATAGAGGAAGAGTTACTATAAAGGAAGAGTCTCCATAGAGGAAGAGATACTATAGAGGAAGAGTTACTATGGAGGAAGAGTTACTATAGAGGAAGAATTACTATAGAGGAAGAGTTACTATAGAGGAAGAGTTACTATAAAGGAAGAGTCTCCATAGAGGAAGAGATACTATAGAGGAAGAGTTACTATGGAGGAAGAGTTACTATAGAGGAAGAATTACTATAGAGGAAGAGTTACTATAGAGGAAGAGTTACTATAAAGGAAGAGTTACTATAGAGGAAGAGTTATTATAGAGGAAGAGTTACTATAGAGGAAGAGTTACTATAGAGGAAGAGTTACTATAGAGGAAGAGTTACTATAGAGGAAGAGTTACTACGGAGGAAGAGTTACTACAGAGGAAGAGTTACTATAAAGGAAGAATTACTATAGAGGAAGAGTTACTATAGAGGAAGAATTACTATAGAGGAAGAATTATTATAGAGGAAGAGTTACTATAGAGGAAGAGTCTCCATAGAGGAAGAGTTATTATAGAGGAGGAGTTATTATAGAGGAAGAGTTACTCCATCTGCATATGAAACGTGAACAATCTATGTAAGTTGATAAAGTTTTGCCCGCTTGTGCATTACTTTCGGTACAGCCCTGGTATAAAGCTCGGTCTAAGCAGACTCTCAGATTTGCACCGAGCTGATATAAGGATGTTGCACTTGTGAGTCTCGTTTTCCTCCATAATTGAATCCTCAGCAGACAGAAGCCCTATAGGTTCTGATTTCTCCCATCTTATGCACATTAGGTACAGTGCTGGGGCCAAGGACATGTACCTGCAAATAATGGGATCAGGCCAAGAGAACAAAGCTCAGGCCGGCAATCTTAATGCAGGTGTGGGAGACGTGAACCAGGTGGCTGAAAGGTTTCTTTGTTTGAAGCTGTCAGGAGGAGAAGCTGATTAATCCCTGGCCCCATCCCTAAACTCCCTTTTAACCATGTCAAGACATCTCCTGGCTGCAGGAAGTCTCGGCTGACAGGGCTATGTGCTAAGCTCAGTTAATGTGGTCCTGAGTTTAAACACTTTAGGTTGAAAGTGGATAATTGGTGGTAGTAGATTTTAAAAGCTTGCACAGGTGCCTTTGAAAAGAGGTTAAAAGTCAAGTGCAACCTCCCCCCCCCCCCCCCTCCTCCCCACCTCCTCTCAGCCACCCCTCCTGAGCAATGGGGAGCTTTTCCTTAGGAGATCAAAATTCCTTCGCACAAACCCCCGAGGGTCTTGTAAGAGCTGTTATTAATTTAGATCTGTATGTTCCACATAATACAAAAACGATACCACATGTCTTTATTACCATTAACCTGGCCGTGTCCTCACTGTGGTCCCTCCCTCCTTCCAGGCTCAGTTTGGAGCGGACATACATCAGCTGAAGCACTTGAAACATGAGTGTGAACTGGTCGTTAACATTCTGCTTTAAGATTCATTAACATTCCTGGCTGTTGGGAGAAAGGTGGAAATGGGGCCTGTTACATGCAGACAAGTCACTCTTCCATCACCAAAAGTGATTTAAGCCTTGCGAGCGCTAGACGAGGCAGCCGCGCTTCCTTCCACCCATGATTGGATGTCTTTGTGTCTCAATGGTAGGCCAACTAGGGGTGAGCGGACAACAGAGATGTCTACACCACTTCATTACCCACACCTGTCTAGTGCTTGTGTAAGGGTATCTTCAAACTCATACACCACACAGAAAGGCCCAAAAGAGGTCCTCCACCAGGACGACACTTTATTCTCAGCTCAAATCAGAAGAGCAGTAAGGATGGCTTTCTCCTGAAACTCAACAGCAACAACATGAATGGTCTGGTTCTGATTCCAGTTGGTTAATGGTCATGAATGGTCTGGTTCTGATTCCAGTTGGTGAATGGTCATGAATGGTCTGGTTCTGATTCCAGTTGGTTAATGGTCATGAATGGTCTGGTTCTGATTCCAGTTGGTTAATGGTCATGAATGGTCTGGTTCTGATTCCAATTGGTTAATGGTCGTGAATGGTCTGGTTCTGATTCCAGTTGGTTAATGGTCATGAATGGTCTGGTTCTGATTCCAGTTGGTTAATGGTCATGAATGGTCTGGTTCTGATTCCAGTTGGTTAATGCTCATGAATGGTCTGGTTCTGATTCCAGTTGGTGAATGGTTATGATTCCAGTTGGTGAATGGTCATGAACAGGACAGGGACAAGGGTTGGGCAGAAGGGGGGCTGCCCTGGGTGCAGCATGTACTGTAGGGATGGGGGCACTGCAAGTTCCTTCTACTATAAGGCTGACAGGAGTAGTGACAGCGTCATCAATACTGCTGGCAGTGGCAATGAGAAGAGGAGAGAGCTGGAAGATAGTGTGGCCTGTGCTCTCTCTAGACAGAGATGTCTACACCACTTCATTACCCACACCTGTCTAGTGCTTGTGTAAGGGTATCTTCAAACACATACACCACACAGAAAGCCCCACAAGAGGTCCTCCACCAGGAGGACACTTTTTTCTCAGCTCAAATCAGTCTGGTTCTGATTCCAGTTGGTTAATGGTCATGAATGGTCTGGTTCTGATTCCAGTTGGTGAATGGTCATGAACAGGGCAAGGACAAGGGGTGGGCAGAAGGGGGCTGCCCTGGGTGCAGCATGTATTGTAGGGATGGGGGCACTGCAAGTTCCTTCTACTATAAGGCTGACAGGAGTAGTGACAACATCACCAATACTGCTGGCAGTGGCAATGAGAAGAGGAGAGAGCCGGAAGATGGTGTGGCCTGTGCTCTCTCTCCTCCTTCTCCTCATAAGCTAGCACATAATGAAGAGGAGGAGGGCAATTGGGCATTTTTGCCCTAGGCACCGGATGATATTTTCCCTGCACCAGTCTGGTTCTACTTCCAGTTGGTGAATGGTCTGGTTCTGATTCCAGTTGGTGAATAGTCATGAACAGGGGTGGGGCAAGGGGTGGGCAGATGGGATGGCTGGCCTGGGTGCAGCCTGTATTGTAGGGATGGGGGTGCCCCAAGTTTCTTCTACTATAAGGCTGACAGGAGTAGTGACAGTGGTATCATTACTGCTGTCAGCCCAGTGCTGGAAGCAGCAAGGAGAGAGCCGAGAGAAGGTATGGCCTTTGTTCTCTCTCCCCCTCCTCCTCATAACCTAGCACATATTAAAAGGGGAAGGGGGGCGATTTGGTATCTTTGCTCTGGGCACTGGATGATCTTTTACCAGCAACAGTCTGGTTCTGATTCCAGTGGGTAAATGGTTATGATCTGGTCCTGATTCCAGTTGGTGAATAGTCATGAAAGGTCTGGTTCTGGTTGGTATTGGCAGGGAAGGCCACTTCACTAGAAGTTAGGCAGTTCCAGTCAGAGATTATGAGCAGGCAGCAGGCAGAAAGCAGTCAGGTCCAGGCAGTGATCATGGGTAGGCAGCAGACAGAAATAAGCAGGTCCAGGCAGTGATCATGGGCAGGAAGCAGGCAGAAAGTAGTCAGGTCTAGGCAGAGGTCATGGGCAGGCAGCAGACATGAGAATAGTGAGGTCCAGGCAGTGGTTGTGGGCAGGCAGCAGGCAGAAGTATTCAGGTCCAAGCAGAGGTCATGGGCAAGGCCTTTCTAGAAAAGTCCTTGCCCCCCAGGCTTTGCCTTATGAGGATTTGTGCTTAGAAGGGTAAATCCCCCCCCCCCCAGGCTCTAGCCGAGGGGGGGGGGGCAGAGTGAAGAAGGGGTTTGTTTTCCTAGCTGCCTCATCATTATCAGTGGGAGGAATAGTGCCCCATTATTGGTGTCAGTGGAGCAAATTGTCCGTTCTCATTGGTGTCAGTGGGAGGAATAGTGCCCCATCATTGGTGTCAGTGGGAGGAATTGTCCCCCATCATTGGTGTCAGTGGGAGGAATTGTCCCCCATCATTGGTGTCAGTGGGAGGAATAGTGCTCCATCATTGGTATCAGTGGGAGGAATAGTGCCCCATCATTGGTGTCAGTGGGAGGAATAGTGCCCCATGATTGGTGTCAGTGGGAGGAATAGTGCCCCATCATTGGTGTCAGGGGAGGAATAGTGTCCCATCATTGGTGTCAGTGGGAGGAATAATGCCCCATCATTGGTGTCAGTGGGAGGAATAGTGCCCCATTATTGGTGTCAGTGGAGCAAATTGTCCGTTCTCATTGGTGTCAGTGGGAGGAATAGTGCCCCATCATTGGTGTCAGTGGGAGGAATTGTCCCCCATCATTGGTGTCAGTGGGAGGAATTGTCCCCCATCATTGGTGTCAGTGGGAGGAATAGTGCTCCATCATTGGTATCAGTGGGAGGAATAGTGCCCCATCATTGGTGTCAGTGGGAGGAATAGTGCCCCATGATTGGTGTCAGTGGGAGGAATAGTGCCCCATCATTGGTGTCAGGGGAGGAATAGTGTCCCATCATTGGTGTCAGTGGGAGGAATAATGCCCCATCATTGGTGTCAGTGGGAGGAATAGTGCCCCATTATTGGTGTCAGTGGGAGGAATAATGCCCGTCATTGGTGTCAGTGGGAGGAATAGTGCTCGACCATTGGTGACCATTGGAGAAATTGCCTCAAGAGCCAGAAAAAGAAAAGCAAAGGGCCACATCTGGCCTGGGGGATGTTGTTTGGAGACCACTGATCTAGATCTACCAATCTTAGCTGTCCTGTGACAGAAGCCTAGAGAATCTTGCAGATAGTTGTCCATGTGGACATAAAGAATTATTGGAGAAGTTTGCTGTGTGGAGGGATTTTCGCTGCTGTTTTCGGCTATCCTGAACCCCTGACTCTCTGACCCATTGATCCAATAATTTGCAGGAAAGGTATTGAAAATTGTTTTCCTGTCTGCTCCCTGTGGGTAGGTGCGTAGCTGGGTGCAGTTACAGCAGAGGCGTAACTAGAACCTTCAGGGCCCTGATGCAAGAAACCATGAAGGGCCCCCCAGACCCCTGGCCGGGGCCCTTACCTTCAAGCCCAGGGCTCTTCCCACTAATCCTGGGGCTCTTTACACTCGTTGCATGGCCTTTTATTACGGTCCCGCAGCAGGATTCTTTCACAGGTTCTACAGTGGGCCCCCTTCCTGCAATCTTGGGGCCTCCCCACAGTGGTGCAATGCCAGGGTCCGGTCGCAAGTGTGACCTTTGCGATCCTGGAAGTTCACCCACTGGTTTGCTACCGGGCCCCCTGGAGCATGGGGCCCGGTAGCGATTGCAACCCCTGCATCCCCTGTAGTTACGCCCCTGAGTTACAGTGTGGGTCACCAATGGGAAGACTAAGGAGACCATAAAAAACATCAATCCCCTCCAATAGGGGTGAGTGCTATCACTGCATTATATATATATATACTATGTTTGACTGTAGGAAGACACACTTGTCTTTGTACTCCTCACCTGGTTGCCCCCACACACGCCTGACACCATCTGACACCAAATAAGTTTATCTTGGTCTCATCAGAGCACAGGAGATGGTTCCAGTAATCCATGTCCTTAGTCTGCTTGTCTTCAGGAAACTGTTTGCGGCTTTCTTGTCCATCATCTTTAGAAGAGGCTTCCTTCTGGGACGACAGCCATGCAGACCAATTAGATGCAGTGTGCGGCGTATGGTCTGAGCACTGACAGGCTGACCCCTCCCCCACCCCTTCAACCTCTGCAGCAATGCTGGCAGCACTCATACGTCTATTTCCCAAAGAGTTCTTTGCCATGAGGTGCCATGTTGAAATTCCAGTGACCAGTATGAGAGAGTGAGAGCGATAACACCAAATGTAACACACCTGCTCCCCATTCACACCTGAGACCTTCTAACACTAACGAGTCACATGACACCGGGGAGGGAAAATGGCTAATTGGGCCCAGTTTGGAGATTGTCACTTAGGGGTGTCCTCACTTTTGTTGCCAGCGGTTTAGACATTAATGGCTGTGTGTTGTCACTTAGGGGTGTACTGACTTTTGTTGCCAGCGGTTTAGACATTAATGGCTGTGTGTTGAGTTATTTTGAGGGGACAGTAAATTTACACTGTTATACAAGCTGTACACTCACTACTTTACATTGTAGCAAAGTCTCATTTCTTCAGTGTTGTCACATAAAAAAGTTAGAATAAAATATTTACAGAAATGTGAGGGGTGTACTTACTTTTGTGAGATACTGTATATACAGTATATAGATTGGTGTGCTCTTTCTGCCTTTCTCCCATGTGATATCTTTCAGTATGGCAGCCTGTGGGTACAGTGATCCCTATCAGCTCCCTATCTCTTATCTACTGTCAATTTTCCAAAGAATTTCTTATCTCTCTGAGTTTCCGGCGGGGTGGTGTGGGGGGGGGGGGGGTGGCGGTGGGGGGGGGGGTAAAGTGCTCGGGAGAAGCTCAGCAGATCCCAGGAACTGAGCGCAGCCGATTGCAGAGGGAAATGAAACCTGCATTAGATTCCTGAGCTCTGCCATGCGGGATGTACGATCGATGCTGCAGATAGAACCCGCCAAATTCTTATTCCTCCGATGAAAGCTGATAAGATTTTGCTATCCTTAACAGAGTTTATATAAGTTTTAATCTGTGGGCCGAAGCCAGGTACAGGAATGGTGACTTTCAGTGCTGGGGGGGGGGGGGGGGGGGGGTTATTAAAGCCTGATATCGGCTTTTCTTTTCTTTTTCCATCGTTGGCTCATGCCAGAACATTCAACCATAATCTAAAGCCTCTGTCCACCTTAAATTAGACCTATCAGCAGATATACGCTATATTACCAAAAGTATTGGGACGCCTTTACACACACATGAACTTTAATGGCATCCCAGTCTTAGTCCGTAGGGTTCAATATTGAGTTGGCTCCACCCTTTGCAGCTATAACAGCTTCAACTCTTCTGGGAAGGCCGTCCACAAGGTTTAGGAGTGTCTATGGGAATGTTTGACCATTCTTCCAGAATCACATTTGTGAGGTCAGGCACTGATGCTGGATGAGAAAGCCTGACTCGCAGTCTCTACTCTAATTCATCCTAAAGGTGTTCTATCGGATTGAGGTCAGGACTCTGTGGAGGCCAGTCAAGTTCCTTAACCCCAAAGTTGCTCATCCATGTCTCTATGGACCTTGCTTTGTACGCTGGTGCGCAGTAATGTTGGAACAGGAAGGGGCCATCCCCAAACTCCTCCCACAAAGTTGAGAGAAAAGTAGTGCCCCATCCTTGGTGTCAGTGGGAGGAATAGTGCCCCATCATTGGTGTCAGTGGAAGGAATAGCGCCCCATCATTGGTGTCAGTGGAAGGAATAGCGCCCCATCATTGGTGTCAGTGGGAGGAATAGTGCCCCATCATTGATGTCAGTGGGAGGAATAGCGCCCCATCATTGGTGTCAGTGGGAGGAATAGTGTCCCATCATTGGTGTTAGTGGAGGACTAGTGCCCCATGATTGGTGTCAGTGGAAGGAATATCGCCCCATCATTGGTATCAGTGAGAGGAATAGTGCCCCATGATTGGTGTCAGTGGGAGGAATAGTGCCCCATCGTTGGTGTCAGTGGAGGACTAGTGCCCCATGATTGGTGTCAGTGGAGGAGGACTAGTGCCCCATCATTGGTGTTAGTTGAAGGAATAGTGCCCCATCATTGGTGTCAGTGGGAGGAATAGTGCCCCATCATTGGCGTCAGTGGGAGGAGTAGTTTCCCATCATTCAGCTTTGGGTGTGGCTGCTGGAAGGTTCTCTGGCTGTGTGTCTGGAGCTGCTCCAGGTGATCTGTGTGAGAGGGGAGTGAGGTGAAATCCCTCCCAGCCTTGCTGGGTCCTTCCTGGGGAGGCCATGCAGGCCAGTGGGGCCTCTCCTGCTGGAGGCTCTCAGCCATCCCCTTGAGCGGATGGATGGCATGCCTGCTCCTGGACAAGCCGTGGTTGGTGATCTCTCTGCACCTGGTGATGATGAAGATGCTGGATCCATTCGGGAGCGAGTGGTGGCCGGGATCAAGGTCCTCAATAAGGAGAGAGACAAGCTCTACAAGCTTAGAGCGGATTTAAAGCGCCTGAGAAAGCAGTGTGAAGGCTTGTTCAGCAGGATCCATGGATTCAGAGGTCCAATTGGCTAAGGTCCGTGTGGAACATCAAGAAACCATCGTGGCCATGATGGAAGGGAGAGCTGGTCCTTTCAAGGAAAAGTTTAGCAACGACCGAAGGTTTGCAAAGATGGAGGTGGAGGAGGAGACCCCCAGTTCTGACCCCCTTCCCCCTCAAGGTGAGGTAAGCAGCCCATTGCCATCTCAGGGCTCAGGAGGCATGCTGAAAGTTATCCAGGTAATAGAGTCTCCAATGCGGGAAGATCAGCTGGTGTTTGGTGGTGTGGAGGACTTACCTGAGAGTGTGCCTGATAAAGTAAAGGCTATAAAGCCCCAGGTAAAAATATAAAACTGTTTTTGTGCCTTTTAGCACCTTGCCTAGTGATGGGTTTTCTAATGACACTCAGTGTGATTCCCCTATGCTCAGCAATGTTGTGCCTGCTGCTGATGTCTCTAAACAGTAAAAGTTTTGTCACAGTTGAACAGGACTCTACAGCGCAGCAGCAGGAAGCACCTGGTACTGCATCAGAAACAGTGACTACACCTAATAACATTGCAGGTGTGGTGGGACCCACCATTGTATGTGCAACTGATAATGCTGCTGGTTTAGGCCAAGCTGAAAATAATAATAGTAATATACCTGATAATGTGACATCAGTGTGGGGTCTTGGCCCTAATATACCTACATTTGCACAGCTGGTAAGCTGTGCTCCTGACAATATCATCAAGCCAGGGCTACAATCCAGAAGGAGCTCTGCTTCAAATCGCGGTTTTCCCTTACAGGCTGCCACTATGAGCACCATTGGATCTGGTCTTGGGGGTATGGCTTTGCTGGGGGTCCAAGGCGGAACGTAGTCCTCCTTAAATGGGAAGGTGGTGCAGTCCCTGTAGCACGGCGTATGGTGGTGGACCTGATTTTAGATATGGGTTTTGGGGCTAATGACCTATATGCCTTGATACATGTGGCTGGAAGCTGGGAGTACACGGTTAGTTTCACCAGACCAGAGGGTCTTGACTTGTTCTGGGAACGATATATGGCTCGGTGCAGGTCAAGACCCGAATGGGAAGGTCTGGTGCCAGTGGCAGTTTCCCAAAGGGCAACAGTAAAGAAAATTACTATTATCCTCACAAATGAGAGTGTTCCTGCTCTGGACTTAGAGGTCTGGTTGAGAAATTATGGGGATGTTTTGACCAGGCCAGATAAAATTTATGATGAGCGTGGCATCTGGACCGGGGGTTGGTCGGTAACGGTCAGGTTGGCTAGGGATGGGAATGTTGTCCGTCACCTGCCCTCCTCTGCCTTTATAGGGAGGGATAGGATGACTATTTTTTATCCCGGTCAGCCAAAACGGTGTCATCGCTGTGGAGAAAAGGGGCATTTTAGATCCTCTTGTTCAGCACTGATCTGTTCAGGACAGGGTCATGTGGCCAGGGACTGCACCCAGGCGATAAGGTGCAACCTGTGCCTGCGCCTTGGCCACCCCTACAGCCGATGTCCTGAAGCCTGGAATAATATGGATAGAGAGGTTATAGATGATCTGTTAAGGCTGGACAGGTTGGAGGATCAGGCCCCTGGTGTACCACCCTCCTCTGCTGGGACTGACTTCCCTGGTCTTGTTCAGGATGCAGATATTCATATGGCCAAGAGAGAGTGGAGGTATGGTCCATCTTACTGGTCTCTTGCGGCCGAGCCTTACGGCGGGGTGGCGGTGTTGTTTAAAACCGGCATGGTAACTGTCTGGCGGGTTATTGAGGTGGAGATTGGGAGATGTATGGTCTTAGACGTCCTTGTGGGAGGGCAGGACCTGCGCCTAATTAATATTTATGGGCCGCACACAAAGTGGGACAGGACATGCCTTTTTACAAGGATCAAGCCATTTCTTTTTACATCCCGGCAAGTGGTTTTTGGAGGTGACTTTAATACTGTGACTAGGCCCAAGGACAGGAAGGACTTCAATGACAGGCTGGGATATGATAGCGTTTTTTTAAATAGTATGGTTAGGGATGCTGGTCTTGTGGATGTGCACATTAAGCACCTTCCGGATGACACTGGGTTCACCTTTCATCGAGGTAATAGTCAGAGTAGGATAGATAGGTTTTTTTTGAAGGAGGCCTCTGCTTTCTCACCCCCAGTGGTGCAGGCAGTGGAGTTCTCTGATCACTGTATGCTATCTGTGGTCTTGAATGCTTCAGACTTCCCTCAGAGGGGCAAAGGCATCTGGAGATTAAATTCGACTCTCCTTGAGGAAGAACATGTTAGACAATCCTTTGAGGAATTCTTTCAGGCACAGGTGACCATCCTGGACTTTTGTAGCAGCAAGGCTGAGTGGTGGGAGCTGACCAAAAAGAGGATTGCTGGATTCTTCAGGGGCCTAGCCAATAAAAAACAGTTTAATAGATACATGACCTACCAACGTTTGCGGAGGAAGCTGGATATTCTTGTCTCAAGAGGAGGAGATCCTGGGGCAATCTCTGAAGTGAAAATCCTCCTCAGGAAGTGTCAATATGACCGGCATACCTCTTTGGTTCTGGAGCGGGACTATGGGAAATACCACTCACCTGACCCTTACCAGAACTGCAAACAAGGTGTAGCTGTTAAGATGGTCGTTGGCGTTAAGGATAGTACAGGTTCCTTGACAAAGTCCAGGTTAGGGATCCTGGAGGTCGTGAGGTCTTTTTATGCTGAACTTCTTGGGAGGAAAGAACTTGACCGAGACAAGATGGAAAGCTTTTTGGACTCTATTCCAGGTCTAAATGGTGGAGATGTCCCTTTGATGAATTTGACAGAAGGGATCACAGTTGAAGAGGTGACGAGGGCAATTGAACAGCTTGCCATCAAAAAGTCACCTGGACCGGATGGTCTGACGGCTGAGTTTTACAAAGCCTTTAAGTCTTTTCTGGCCCCACATTTGGTAGAGATTTTTAATAGTTGTCTTGCTGAGGGGATGCTTCCCCCTTCCATGAGACTCTCAGCTGTGATTCTTCTTTCAAAAGGTAAAGATCCTTCGATGATTGAGAATTGGCGCCCCATCAGCCTTCTCAATGTCGATAGAAAGGTGCTGGCGAAGATACTTTTCTGGCGCCTATCGGCAGTAGCAGAGTCTTTGCTTTCTCGCCATCAGCAATGTTCGATCCAGGGTAGGAGCACCTTCACAGCGGTTTTAGCTGTCCGGAAGGCCTTGGAGCAGTGCAGGGCTGCAGGCTGGGGAAAGTATTTACTGGCATTGGATCAGGCAAAGGCTTTCGATCGTGTCAACCAAGAGTACCTGTGGTTGCTCTTTAGTAAGTACGGTCTGCCGGGTGGTTTTGTTGATTGGTTAAAAGTCTTGTATAAGGGGGCAGAAAGCTTCCCTCTTGTTAATGGTTGGGTTGGACAGTCCTTTGAGGTTGGTTCTGGGGTGCGCCAGGGTTGTCCCCTGAGTCCCCTGCTCTATGTGTTTGCAATCGACCCCTTCATCAGGAGGCTAGAGAGCGGCATGTTGTGTGGGGTACCAGTGGGAATCCCGGGTGAGCCGCCTTTGAGGGTTGTTGCCTATGCGGATGATGTGTCAGTGATTGTCACTGGGACGGATGAAGCGGAGGAGGTGGTCTCTCTGACATCACGATACTCTGAAGCATCAGGCTCCAAGATCAATCAGGAAAAGAGTGAAGTTTTTTGGATGGGAAAGGAAGGTGAGGGGTTTGATCTCCTGGACACCTTTCCAGTGCCCCAGGAAAAAATTAAGATATTAGGCATTGAATTTGGACCTGGCGATTATGGCCTCAAAAACTGGGAAGGCAGGCTGGAAGTTGCCAATACTAAGGTGGTCAGCTGGAAGAGATGGAAGTTATCTCTGAGGGAAAGGGTTGATCTGATTAAGACTTACCTGATACCGATCTTCTTGTATGTCAGCCCTGTCTGCATCTTGTCAGTGTCTCTCTATGCTAGGATCTATAGTGTGTTCTTCCAGATGCTGTGGGGGAACAGACTGAACCCCATCAAGAGGAATGTCACCTATCTATCCAGGAGGGAGGGTGGCTTAGGTATGGTCAACCCCGTTCTTTTCTTTTCACTGCTATTTCTCAAGTTTAACATTGGTAGTATGCTTGCAGTGGAACCTCCTGGATGGGCAGGCATGTTTTGATCTTGGTTTAGGCCCTTTCTGCGACTTTGGGAAGAAGGTGGCCAAGTGAAGAATCTCAGGGGTCATCGTGGTCAGCTTCCAGCCTATGTCGCTCCGTGTCTGAAGTTGCTGCGGCAGTGGCGACTGTCAGCTGAAGATCTCAGATCCGCTCCGAGGACAGTCCTTATGAGCCGAGTCTTGAGCGAAGTCTTTCATGACCCGCTGGCCTTAAGGGATTGCCCAGGCCCAATTTTGAGGGAAGGGTTAAGACTGATTAATTTGTCTAGAGTCCCCCTTAAATTCAGGGATCTGGCCTGGTTGTGCTTCCACGGGAGGCTATATGTTCGGGGCAATTTGAAATTCCGCAGTGGGATGGATCGTGGTTGTCCTCAGGAGGAATGTACAGGTGAGGAGGAGACTATGGACCATTTTCTGCTTCGTTGCCCTTTTAACATAGAGGTATACAAACAGGTGGGGCGGGCCCTCGGTGTTCCTTTCCTCTCCAGGCTGGGTTATGCTGAGTGGGTGTATGGAGCATTCAATACTGGTGGGGGCTTTTGTTTAGATACACTTTTTTTAGTTAGCTTAGTAGTCCGTTATTACACATGGAACGCACGGTGTCAGGTCACCCTTTGGCGTAAAATCCTTCCTGTTCAGGTGGTGGTGTGTGACATTCTGCATGAGGTGGGGAAGATTCGAGCGCTTGAGAGAGACAAGTGGGGTCAGAGGGCTTGGTTGAAGGCGTGGAGGGGTTTCAAGCCTCCCTGACTGCCAGGAGTCTCTTTCCCGGGTGTGGCTTTCTGTCTCTTATCACCCTAGATTTTTTCTTAATGCTCAGTTTTTGATAAATGGCTGCATACATAGGTGATGGGTTGTGCCTCTTAGGCCCTCTCTGCTGCTTTATGTAAATAGTTTTCTAAGAATGTTGGAAGTGGATTATGTATATATTGTATATATTCTGCACATGGATGTGTATTCCTTTGTTTTTGTTTGGAATATTGTACTATAGTTCTGTTTTTTACTTTTGTATAAAATATGTTGCTTGATTCTTTTCAATAAAAGATCAATAGTGCCCCCTCATTGGTGTCAGTGGGAGGAATAGTGTCCCATCATTGGTGTCAGTGGGAGGAATAGTGTCCCATCATTGGTGTCAGTGGGAGGAATAGTGCCCCATCATTGGTGTCAGTGGGAGGAATAGTGTCCCATCATTGGTGTCAGTGGGAGGAATAGTGTCCCATCATTGGTGTCAGTGGGAGGAATAGTGTCCCATCATTGGTGTCAGTGGGAGGAATAGTGTCCCATCATTGGTATCAGTGGGAGGAATAGTGCCCCATCATTGGTGTCAGTGGGAGGAATAGTGCCCCATCATTGGTATCAGTGGGAGGAATAGTGCCCCATCATTGCTGTCAGTGGGAGGAGTAGTTTCCCATCATTCAGCTTCGGGTGTGGCTGCTGCAAGGTTCTCTGGCTGTGTGTCTGGAGCTGCTCCAGGTGATCTGTTTGAGAGGGGAGTGAGGTGAAATCCCTCCCAGCCCTGCTGGCCCCTATCTGGGGTGGCCATGCAGGCCAGCGGGGCCTCTCCTGCTGGAGGCTCTCAGCCATCCCCTGGTCGGATGGATGGCACCCCTGCTCCTGGACAAGCCGTGGTTGGTGATCTCTCTGCACCTGGTGAGGATGAAGATGCTGGATCCATTCGGGAGCGAGTGGTGGCCGGGATCAAAGTCCTCAATAAGGAAAGAGACAAGCTCTACAAGCTTAGAGCGGATTTAAAGCGCCTGAGAAAGCAGCGTGAAGGCTTGTTCAGCAAGAACCGCGGATCCATGGATTCAGAGGTCCAATTAGCTAAGGTCCGTGTGGATCATCAGGAAACCATCGTGGCCATGATGGAAGGCAGGGATGGTTCCTTCAGGGAGAAGTTTAGCAACGACCGAAGGTTTGCAAAGATGGAGGTGGAGGAGGAGACCCCATGTTCTGACCCCCTTCCCCCTCAAGGTGAGGTAAGCAGCCCATTGCCATCTCAGGGCTCAGGAGGCATGCTAAAGGTAATCCAGGTAATGGAGTCTCCAGTACAGGGAGATAAGCTGGTGTTTGGTGGTGTGGAGGACTTGCCAGATCATGTACCTGATAAGATAAATGCTATCAAGTCTCAGGTAATAGACAAAACTGTTTTTGTGCCTTTTAGCACCTTGCCTAATAATGAGGTTTTTCCCAGTGACACCCAGGATGATACCCCTGTGCTCAGCAATGCTTTGCCTGCTGAGAAAATGTTACGTTTAAAAAATGACATTTCTGCTCAGGAACTACAAAACCCAGAAGAGCCGATTAACCCTGCTTCTGCTGAGCCCAAAACTGTCTCAGTAATAACTAACCAGGACTCTACAGCGCAGCAGCAGGAAGCATTTGGTACTGCATTAGAAACAGTAACTACACCTAATAACATTGCAGGTGTGGTGGGACCCACCATTGTATGTTTAACTGATAATGCTGCTGATTTAGGCCAAGCTGAAAATAATAATAGAAATGTACCTCATAATGTGACATCAGTGTGGGGTCTTGGCCCTAATAAGCCTACATTTGCACAGGTGGTAAGCTGTGCTCCTGGCAATATCATCAAGCCAGGAATACAATCAAGGAGGAGCTCCGCTTCCAATCGGGGTTTTCCCTTGCAGGCTGCCACTATGAGCACCATTGGATCTGGTCTTGGGTCTATGGCTCCTACTGGGGGTCCAAGGCGGAACGTAGTCCTCCTTAAATGGGAAGGTGGTGCAGTCCCTGTAGCACGGCGTATGGTTGTGGACCTGATCTTGGATATGGGTTTTGGGGCTAATGACCTATATGCCTTGATACATGTGGCTGGAAGTCGGGAGTACACGGTTAGTTTCACCAGACCAGAGGGTCTTGACCTGTTCTGGGAACGATATATGGCTCGGTGCAGGTCAAGACCCGAATGGGAAGGTCTGGTGCCAGTGGCAGTTTCCCAAAGGTCAACAGTAAAGAAAATCACTATTATCCTCACAAATGAGAGTGTTCCTGCTCGGGACTTAGAGGTCTGGTTGAGAAATTATGGGGATGTTTTGACCAGGCCAGATAAAATTTATGATGAGCGTGGCATCTGGACCGGGGGTTGGTCGGTAACGGTCAGGTTGGCTAGGGATGGGAATGTTGTCCGTCACCTGCCCTCCTCTGCCTTTATAGGGAGGGATAGGATGACCATTTTTTATCCCGGTCAGCCAAAACTGTGTCACCGCTGTGGAGAAAAGGGGCATTTTAGCTCCTCTTGTTCAGCTCTGATCTGTTCAGTGTGTCGGGGACAGGGTCATGTGGCCAGGGACTGCACCCAGGCGATAAGGTGCAACCTGTGCCTGCGCCTTGGCCACCCCTACAGCCGATGTCCTGAAGCCTTGCATAATATGGATAGAGAGGTGATAGATGACCTCTTAAGGCTGGACAGGATGGAGGATGAGGCCCCTGTTGTACCACCCTCCTCTGCGGTGACTGACCCCCCTGGTCTTGTTCAGGATCCCTCCCCAGTCCCTGTGCCCATTCCTCCTGTATCTGTAAGTATTCCTTCTGTGTCTGTCCCTGTGTCCCCCCAGCCTACTGTCCCTGCTCCTCTTGTGTCAGAACCTTCCAAGTCTGTGCCCCCCAAGTCAGTTATTCCCGATAAATCTTCCCTTCCTAAGTGTGACCTTAAAGAAGCCCCCCACCCACCAGGAGTGGTAGAGGGTACCAAAAAGGGTGCTGCTGCGGCTTCCTCTGTAAAGAAGTCTTCTGTGAATACTTCAAAGAAGAAGAAGAAAACAAGAGATGAAAGCATCTCTGAATCTGACCTGCAGTACCTGGAGGAGAGAAGGAGGGTTGTGAGGCGGAAGAGACAGACGGTGAGGACGGAACAGGGACAGGATGCCCCAGTGTCTGTCCCCAACCGTTCTAGGACTTCTGCTTGGGATATCTCCTCATCTGGGGATTCTTCTGAGCAGAATTCAGAAATTGAAATGGAGTTGGAGGAGGCTTCAAGAAAGAGAGAGGCTTCTGGTGATGAGCAGCAGAGGGGAGCTAAGAAGCAATCCACTCAATAACCCAAATGGCGGTTCCCCCTCCGTTAAAAGTGGTGACAATAAATGTCGCCAGTATTAAGTCAGTAAGAGCTCGTTCTATGGCCTTCTTTTTGTTCAGCCAATTAGATGCTGAAATTTTATTTTTGCAGGAGACTAGGCTCACCTCCTTGGCAGATATTCATATGGCCAAGAGAGAGTGGAGGTATGGTCCATCTTACTGGTCTCTTGCGGCCGAGCCTTACGGCGGGGTGGCGGTGTTGTTTAAAACCGGCATGGTAACTGTCCGGCGGGTTATTGAGGTGGAGATTGGGAGATGTATGGTCTTAGACGTTCTTGTGGGAGGGCAGGACCTGCGCCTAATTAATATTTATGGGCCGCACACAAAGTGGGACAGGAAATGCCTTTTTACAAGGATCAAGCCATTTCTTTTTACATCCCGGCAAGTGGTTTTTGGAGGTGACTTTAATACTGTGACTAGGCCCAAGGACAGGAAGGACTTCAATGACCGGCTGGGATATGATAGCGTTTTTTTAAATAGTATGGTTAGGGATGCTGGTCTTGTGGATGTGCACATTAAGCACCTTCCGGATGACACAGGGTTCACATTTCATCGAGGTAATAGTCAGAGTAGGATAGATAGGTTTTTTTTGAAGGAGGCCTCTGCTTTCTCACCCCCAGTGGTGCAGGCAGTGGAGTTCTCTGATCACTGTATGCTATCTGTGGTCTTGAATGCTTCAGACTTCCCTCAGAGGGGCAAAGGCATCTGGAGATTAAATTCGACTCTCCTTGAGGAAGAACATGTTAGACAATCCTTTGAGGAATTCTTTCAGGCACAGGTGACCATCCTGGACTTTTGTAGCAGCAAGGCTGAGTGGTGGGAGCTGACCAAAAAGAGGATTGCTGGATTCTTCAGGGGCCTAGCCAATAAAAAACAGTTTAATAGATACATGACCTACCAACGTTTGCGGAGGAAGCTGGATATTCTTGTCTCGAGAGGAGGAGATCCTGGGGCAATCTCTGAAGTGAAAATCCTCCTCAGGAAGTGTCAATATGACCGGCATACCTCTTTGGTTCTGGAGCGGGACTATGGGAAATACCACTCGCCTGACCCTTACCAGAACTGCAAACAGGGTGTAGCTGTTAAGATGGTCGTTGGCCTTAAGGATAGTACAGGTTCCTTGACAAAGTCCAGGTCAGGGATCCTGGAGGTCGTGAGGTCTTTTTATGCTGAACTTCTTGGGAGGAAAGAGCTTGACCGAGACAAGATGGAAAGCTTTTTGGACTCTACTCCAGGTCTAAATGGTGGAGATGTCCCTTTGATGAATTTGACAGAAGAGATCACAGTTGAAGAGGTGACGAGGGCAATTGAACAGCTTGCCATCAAAAAGTCACCTGGACCGGATGGTCTGACGGCTGAGTTTTACAAAGCCTTTAAGTCTATTCTGGCCCCACATTTGGTAGAGGTTTTTAACAGTTGTCTTGCGGAGGGGGTGCTTCCCCCTTCCATGAGACACTCAGCTGTGATTCTTCTTTCAAAAGGTAAAGATCCTTCGATGATTGAGAATTGGCGCCCCATCAGCCTTCTCAATGTCGATAGAAAGGTGCTGGCGAAGATACTTTTCTGGCGCCTATCGGCAGTAGCAGAGTCTTTGCTTTCTCGCCATCAGCACTGTTCGATCCAGGGTAGGAGCACCTTCACAGCGGTTTTAGCTGTCCGGGAGGCCTTGGAGCAGTGCAGGGCTGCAGGCTGGGGAAAGTATCTACTGGCATTGGATCAGGCAAAGGCTTTCGATCGTGTCAACCATGAGTACCTGTGGTTGCTCTTTAGTAAGTACGGTCTGCCGGGTGGTTTTGTCGATTGGTTAAAAGTTTTGTATAAGGGGGCAGAAAGCTTCCCTCTTGTTAATGGTTGGGTTGGACAGTCCTTTGAGGTTGGTTCTGGGGTGCGCCAGGGTTGTCCGCTGAGTCCCCTGCTCTATGTGTTTGCAATCGACCCCTTCATCAGGAGGCTAGAGAGCAGCATGTTGTGTGGGGTACCAGTGGGAATCCCGGGTGAGCCGCCTTTGAGGGTTGTTGCCTATGCGGATGATGTGTCAGTGATTGTCACTGGGACGGATGAAGCGGAGGAGGTGGTCTCTCTGACATCACGATACTCTGAAGCATCAGGCTCCAAAATCAATCAGGAAAAGAGTGAAGTTTTTTGGATGGGAAAGGAAGGTGAGGGGTTTGATCTCCCGGACACCTTTCCAGTGCCCCAGGAAAAAATTAAGATATTAGGCATTGAATTTGGACCTGGCGATTATGGCCTCAAAAACTGGGAAGGCAGGCTGGAAGTTGCCAATACTAAGGTGGTCAGCTGGAAGAGATGGAAGTTATCTCTGAGGGAAAGGGTTGATCTGATTAAGACTTACCTGATACCGATCTTCTTGTATGTCAGCCCTGTCTGCATCTTGCCAGTGTCTCTCTATGCTAGGATCTATAGTGTGTTCTTCCAGATGCTGTGGGGGAACAGACTGAACCCCATCAAGAGGAATGTCACCTATCTATCCAGGAGGGAGGGTGGCTTAGGTATGGTCAACCCCGTTCTTTTCTTTTCACTGCTATTTCTCAAGTTTAACATTGGTAGTATGCTTGCAGTGGAACCTCCTGGATGGGCAGGCATGTTTAGATCTTGGTTTAGGCCTTTTCTGCGACTTTGGGAAGAAGGTGGCCAAGTGAAGAATCTCAGGGGTCATCGTGGTCAGCTCCCAGCCTATGTCGCTCCGTGTCTGAGGTTGCTGCGGCAGTGGCGACTGTCAGCTGAAGATCTCAGATCCGCTCCGAGGAAAGTCCTTATGAGCCGAGTCTTGAGCGAAGTCTTTCATGACCCACTGGCCTTAAGGGATTGCCCAGGCCCAATTTTGAGGGAAGGGTTAAGATTGATTAATTTGGCTAGAGTCCCCCTTAAATTCAGGGATCTGGCCTGGTTGTGCTTCCACGGGAGGCTCTATGTTCGGGGCAATTTGAAATTCCGCAGTGGGATGGATCGTGGTTGTCCTCGGGAGGAATGTGCAGGTGAGGAGGAGACTATGGACCATTTTCTGCTTCGTTGCCCTTTTAACATAGAGGTATACAAACAGGTTGGGCGGGCCCTCTGTGTTCCTTTCCTCTCCAGGCTGGGTTATGCTGAGTGGGTGTACGGAGCATTCAATACTGGTGGGGGCTTTTGTTTGGATACACTTTTTTTAGTTAGTTTAGTAGTCCGTTATTACACATGGAACGCACGGTGTCAGGTCACCCTTCGGCGTAAAATCCTTCCTGTTCAGGTGGTGGTGTGTGACATTCTGCATGAGGTGGGGAAGATTCGGGCGCTTGAGAGAGACAAGTGGGGTCACAGGGCTTGGCTGAAGGCGTGGAGGGGTTTCAAGCCTCCCTGACTGCCAGGAGTCTCTTTCCCGGGTGTGGCTTTCTGTCTCTTATCACCCTAGATTTTTTCTTAATGTTCAGTTTTTGATAAATGGCTGCATACATAGGTGATGGGTTGTGCCTCTTAGGCCCTCTCTGCTGCTTTATGTAAATAGTTTTCTAAGAATGTTGGAAGTGGATTATGTATATATTGTATATATTCTGCACATGGATGTGAATTCCTTTGTTTTTTTCTGGAATATTGTACTATAGTTCTGTTTTTTACTTTTGTATAAAATATGTTGCTTGATTCTTTTCAATAAAAGATCAATAGTGTCCCATCATTGGTGTCAGTGGGAGGAATAGTGCCCCATCATTGGTGTCAGTGGGAAGAATAGTGTCCCATCATTGGTGTCAGTGGGAGGAATAGTGTCCCATCATTGGTGTCAGTGGGAAGAATAGTGTCCCCATCATTGGTGTCAGTGGGAGGAATAGTGTCCCATCATTGGTGTCAGTGGGAAGAATAGTGTCCCCATCATTGGTGTCAGTGGGAGGAATAGTGTCCCATCATTGGTGTCAGTGGGAAGAATAGTGCCCCCTCATTGGTATCAGTGGGAAGAATAGTGTCCCATCATTGGTGTCAGTGGGGGGAATAGTGTCCCATCATTGGTGTCAGTGGGAAGAATAGTGCCCCATCATTGGTGTCAGTGGGAGGAATAGTGCCCCATCATTGGTGTCAGTGGGAGGAATAGTGTCCCATCATTGGTGTCAGTGGGAAGAATATTGTCCCATCATTGGTGTCAGTGGAAGGAATAGTGCCCCATTATTGGTGTCAGTGGGAGGAATAGTGCCCCATCATTGGTGTCAGTGGGAAGAATAGTGTCCCATCATTGGTGTCAGTGTGAGGAATAGTGCCCCATCATTGGTGTCAGTGGGAAGAATAGTACCCCATCATTGGTGTCAGTGGGAGGAATAGAGCCCCATCATTGGTGTCAGTGGGAGGAATAGTGTCCCATCATTGGTGTCAGTGGGAGGAATAGTGTCCCATCATTGGTGTCAGTGGGAAGAATAGTGCCCCATCATTGGTGTCAGTGGGAGGAATAGTGCCCCATCATTGGTGTCAGTGGGAAGAATAGTGCCCCATCATTGGTGTCAGTGGGAGGAATAGTGTCCCATCATTGGTGTCAGTGGGAGGAATAGTGTCCCATCAGTGGTGTCAGTGGGAAGAATAGTGCCCCGTGGGCCAG
This sequence comes from Pelophylax lessonae, assembly GCF_965119305.1. Taxonomy (NCBI): domain Eukaryota; kingdom Metazoa; phylum Chordata; class Amphibia; order Anura; family Ranidae; genus Pelophylax; species Pelophylax lessonae. The sequence continues at coordinate 207,748,551 of NC_138780.1, forward strand.
ATAAAGGCAAACAAAGGGCCACATCGAGGAATTGGGCCGCAGTTTGGAGATGACAGCTTTATAAGGAACATTTTAATTAATAAATAATTCGGCAGAAGGTTGGTTTCTCCCATGTGTTGTCATAGAGAGTCACGCAGGAGGATTTAAAAAAATAAATTTCATATTTCAAAACAGAATTTGTTTCCAGATATGAAGAATAAATCTGGGCTTTGCATCTTCCCATGGCGGGATCACATAACAGCAGCTGAACCCGAACCGCGCAGAACACTGACTGCGCCGCGCCTTCTCAGTGCAGATAATGAAATGAAGCAGCTTCTGTTTTGTGTAGTCATAACCCCCCCCTCCCCCCCCAGCCCCCCAGCCCCCCAGAGACCACTTATGATCATGAACAGACCACTGACTTATAATGCGAATAAATATTCTCAGGAGAGCCAATTGCAGAACAATCCAACGCGTTGCATCAGTTCCAATTCCCCAGCGGTCCCCGGAGGCGCGGCCTTGTTGGTTTAACCTCAATTAATGGAGTCATTAGCATACCGCTAATAATTGGAGGTCGTGTTTTCCCAGCAGTCCCCGGGTGCGTCCGCTACTGACCTTCCATGGTTCTTCTCACTTTAAAGAGCCACTAATCAGAAAATGAGACGTTCCTCAAAATGAATATTCTGCTAATGGCGCTCATCGGAGCGCGTCACCGCTGATGGACGAGACCGTCTGCATGGATAGAAGTGAAGGGTGGGGGATGGGTCTGGTGACGGGTTGGTTTACGATTGTCTGGGCTTTGAACAGCTACATGGATCTCTATACATTGTTTCATTGGCAGAGAATAATCCCTAGCAAGATGCAAAGTCTATTACCCGTCCAATCTGGAACCAATAGGACAGGGGTCTCCAAACTGTGACCCGGGAGGCTAGATGGGGCCCTTTGCTTACTTTTATCCAGCCCTTGGGGTGGTATTTTATCCACCGATACCAACAATGGGGCACAATTCCCCCACTGACACCAATGACAGGGAAAAATTTCTCCCAATGACACCAATGATGGAGCCCAATGAAATTAATGATGGGGTACAGTTGCTCTAAATGACACCAATGATGTGGCACAATCCCTCTCAATGACACCAACGATGGCGCCCAATGACATCCACGATGGGACACAATTCCTCCCACTGACACCAATGAAGGGCGTACAACTCCTTCCAATGACACCAATGAAGGGCACACAATTCCTTACAGTCACAGGGCCAGATGGGGCCCTTTGCTTGCTTTTATATAGCCTCTGGGGTGCTATGTCATCCACTGACATCAACAATGGGGCCCAATGACACCAATGATGGGGCACAATTCCTCCCAGTGACATTAATTATGGGGCACAATTCCTCACAATGACACCAATAACGAGGCTCAATGGCATCAATGATGGGGCATTATTCCTCCCACTGACACAAATGAAGGGGCCACAATTCCCCCCACTGACACCAATTATGTGGAGAATGGGGCACAATTCCTCCCAATAACACCAACAATGGGGCACAATTCCTCCCACTGACACCAATGATGGGACACTATTCCTTCCACTGACACCAATGATGGGGCACTATTCCTCCCTCTGACACCAATGATGGGGCACTATTCCTCCCTCTGACACCAATGATGGGACACTATTCCTCCCACTGACACCAATGATGGGGCACTATTCCTCCCACTGACACCAATGATGGGGCACTATTCCTCCCTCTGACACCAATGATGGGACACTATTCCTCCCACTGACACCAATGATGGGGCACTATTCCTCCCACTGACACCAATGATGGGGCACTATTCCTCCCACTGACACCAACGATGGGGTGCAAATTCTCTCACTGATACAGTGAGGGGACAAAAAGTATTTGCTCCCCTGCTGATTTTGTACATTTTCCCACTGACAAAGAAATGATCAGTCTATAATTTTATTGGTCGGTTTATTTTACCAGTGAGAGACAGAATAACAACAAAAATAACCAGAAAAACTAATTTCAAACAAGTTATAAATTGATTTGCATTTTAATGAGTGAAATAAGTATTTGATCCCCGACCAATCAGCAAGGTTTCTGGCTCCCAGGTGTCTTCTATACAGGTAACGAGCTGAAATTAGGAGCAGTGTTAATTTTGTCTACTAAAATAGTTTTGTCAACTAAATTAACAGTATTTTAGTCTACTAAAATAGGACTAAAGCTAAAATAATTTGGTTGACTAAAATACGACTAAAACTAAAATGGCATTTTTGTCAAAAGACTATGACTAAAACTAAATAAAAAATTTACATCAAAATGAACATTCCTCTGCCGGCCATTTCTAAATCAGCAACACAATTCCATCCAGAGCCGGTAATAATCACACATTAAAGTTTAAACATGGATTGCCCCACCGCATACACATAAATAAGGGGCATCTACTGGGCTGCTGAAAGAGAAACAATTGGGAAAAAGGCTTTTCTGATATTTCTTCTTAATAATTAATGTTGGTAATATATTCAGGAAATATGTGTAATGACATTACAGCCAATAGAGATTACAGTTTTGGGGGGTTTTTTTGTATTTTAAAGTTGCACTTCTGTTTGTCAAAAAACAATATTTTTGTTTGTTTATGAAAATCAAATTTTTTTTTTATAAAGACGTTATTTATCACAACGGCTAAATCTGTGTCTGCAATGTATGGAAGAGCCATGAGGCCATCATAAAAAAAATTTCAAAGATTTCTGAGTTTGAAAATATATATTTTTTTTTTTTTTACAGAATTCTGACTTTTAATCTCAGAATTGTGTTTAATAAATTTTAGCATGGTCCAAATTTGTAATCTCAGAATTCTGACTTTCAAACTCAGAATTCTTAAAAAAAAAAATATATATATATTCAAACTCAGAAATCTTTGATTTTTTTTTATGATGGCCCCAGGGCTCTTCCATAGTAATGTGTGTTCAAATCTTAATACTAGAAATAATAACATATTATTCAAAAAATTATTATTTCGGAAATTCTAGAGAAATGTTTAAATAATGCATTACAATTTACCTAAATATATTCTAATTTGTAGTTGACCAAAATGTACTGGAGATTTTAGTCGACTAAAATATGACTAAAACTAAAACAATTCAGATGACTAGAATTAAAAAAGCATTTTAGTCAAAAGACCAAGACTAAATCTAAATCAAAATTTGCTGCCAAAGTTAACACTGATTAGAAGCATTCTCTTAAAGGGAGTGCTCCTAATCTCAGCTTGTTACCTGTATAGAAGACTCCTGTCCACAGAATCAACCAATCAGATTCCAATCTCTCCACCATGGCCAACACCAAAGAGCTGTCCAAGGATGTCAGGGAGAAGATTGGAGACCTACACAAGGCTGGAATGGCTACAAGACCATCGCCAAGCAGCTTGGTGAGAGGTGACAACAGTTGGTTGGAAGAAACAGAAAATAACTGTCAGTGTCCCTCAGTCTGGGGCTCCATGGAAGATATCACCTCGTGGAGGTTCAATGATGATGGAGAACGGTGAGGAATCAGCCCAGAACTACACGGGAGAATCTTCTCAATGATCTCAGCTGGGACCATCGTCACCAAGAAAACAATTGGTAACACACTACCCCATGGAGGACTGAAATCCTGCAGCCCCCGCAAGGTCCCCCTGCTCAGGAAATCACATGGTACAGCCCGTCTGATGTTTGCTAATGAACATCTGAATGATTCAGAGGAGAACTGGGTGGAAGTGTTGTGGTCAGATGAGACCAAAATGGAGCTCTTTGGCATCAACTCAACTCATCGTGTTTGGAGGGGCAGGAATGCTGCCTATGACCCCAAGAACACCATCCCCCACCGTCACACATGGAGGTGGAAACATTATGCTTTGGGGGCGTTTTTTCTGCTAAGGGGACAGGACAACTTCACCGCATCAAAGGGATGATGGACGGCGCCATGTACCATCACATCTTGGGTGAGAACCTCCTTCCCTCAGCCAGGGCATTGAAAATGGGTCATGGATGGGTCTTCCAGCATGACAATGACCCAAAACACACGGCCAAGGCAACAAAGGAGTGGCTCAAGAAGAAGCACATTAAGGTCGTGGAGTGGCCTAGCCAGTCTCCAGACCTTAATCCCATAGAAAATATGTGGAGGGAGCTGAAGGTTCGGAGTTACCAAACGTCAGCCTCCAAACCTTAATGACTTGGAGAGGAGTGGGAGAAAATCCCTCCTGAGATGTGTGCAAACCTGGTGGCCGACTACAAGAAACGTCTGACCTCTGTGATTGCCAACAAGGGTTTCTCCACCAACTACTAAGTCATGTTCTGTGAAGGGTTCAAATACTTATTTCACTCATTAAAATGCAAATCAATTAATAACTTTTTTGAAATGCATTTTTCTGGATATTTTTGTTGTTATTCCGTCTCTCACTGGTAAAATAAACCGACCAATAAAATCATAGACTGATCATTTCTTTGTCAGTGGGAAAATGTACAAAATTAGCAGGGGGTCAAATACTTTTTTTCCCTCACTGTACCAACAATGGATCACTATTTGTTCCCACTGATGTTGGGACATTTTCTATTCCCGATGGCCACGGGCCGGCCCTCCTAAAGTCTGAAGGACAGTAAACTGCCCCCATTGTTTAGAAAGTTTGGAGACCCCTCCTATAGGAGAATGTAGACAGGACAGGAGAGGAGACACAAACTGAGTCCAGTAGGTCTCTTCTGGGAAAAAAGAAAAATCCATCGCGTTTCAGGGGTTTTAAACCACCCCTTCATCAGGGCTGAATCGCTTGTCTACCAATGTGCGTTTATAAACGGCATTGTAGATAGGTGGTTACATCAAGCTTATGATGAAGGATTTCTGATGAAAGTGAGCGCATTTATGGGGTCTCAAAGCCCCAGGGAGCCCAGGACCACGGGAAACTGCCCGTACAGTCAGCGCTGGATTTATATGGGGGGGGCGGGGGCAAGGGGAAACTGCCCGTACAGTCAGCGCTGGATTTATATGGGGGGGGGGCGAGGGGAAACTGCCCGTACAGTCAGCGCTGGATTTATACAATCATCAGTAACTGGTTTATTTTAATGTTTTTAAAAACAAAGAGGATCTGTCATCTGCCCATCACATAGGGGGCTTATTAGCCAGCTTGTAATAGCAATAAAGCAAAAAAAAAGAAAAAAAAAAAAAGTATTATATAAAATAAATATAAACAATAAGAACAATTTTTAAAGCACCCTGTCAACCCCCCATACACAACACCACCCCCCCCCCCCCTTTACACACCCCATAAGAAAAATCACATGGTCCCAGCCGGTGGTGGATTTAGAGGAGAGGAGAGAGCTCCACAATGGCTGGGAACCCTGGAAGCTGTGATGTCACTCATAGTCTCCTATGGCCCGATCGTTGTAGAGTGCCCCCCTTCTCTCCCCTGCAGCTGCCACTTCCTGACACAGTGGAACCAGATCACATGACCAAACAGGTAAGTATATACATCTTTCCTACACAGGTAAGTTACCATAGGTGTTAGGGGTGGGAGGGGACATTTTTAGGACTAGTTAAATTTAGGCTGGAATTCTACTTTAATGGTCCTGCAATCTGTTTTTTTTTTTTTTTTATGAAGTCGCAGTTTACTGTGTTTTTCTGCCTTGTACTGTCCTCTGTGAGCTCCCGAACCTCTATCGTTCCCCCTTACTTCCATAATCCAAAAACCATAATCCATAATCCATAGTCTATAGTCCATAATCCATAGTCTATAGTATATATTCAAAAGTCCATAATCCATAGTCTATAGTCCATAGTCCATAATCCATAGTCTATAGTCCATAGTCCATAATCCATAGTCTATAGTATATATTCAATAGTCCAAAAACCATAATCTATAGTCCATAATCCATAGTTTATTGTCCATATTACATAGTCCATAATGCATAGTTCATAGTCCATAATCCATAGTCTATAGTCCATAATTCATAGTTTATAGTCCATATTCCATAATCCATAGTGCATAGTCCATAATCCATAGTCTATAGTCCATAATCCATAGTCCATAGTCTATAGTCTATAGTCCATAATCCAAAATCCATAATCCATAGTCTATAGTCCATAGTCCATAATCCATAGTCTATAATCCATAGTCTATAGTATATATTCAATAGTCCCTAATCCATAGTCTATAGTCCATAATCCATAGTCCATAATCTATAGTCCATAGTCTATAGTCCATAATCCATAGTCTATAGTCCATAGTCCATAATCCATAGTCTGTAGTATATATTCAATAGTCCATAATCCATAGTCTATAGTCCATAATCCATAGTTTATAATCCATATTCCATAGTCCATAATCCATAGTTCATAATCCATAGTCCATAGTCTATAGTCCATAATCTATAGTATATATTCAAAAGTCAATAATCCAGAGTATATAATCCATAATCCATAGTCCATAATTCTAAATCCATAGTCTATAGTCCATAACCATAGTCTATAGTCCATAGTCAATAGTCTATAGTCCATAATCCATAGTTCATAGTCCATAATCCATAGTTCATAGTCCATAGTCCATAATCCATGGTTAATAGTCCATAATCCATTGTTCATAGTCCATAATCCATAGTCCAAAATCCATAGTCCATAATCCATAGTCCATAATCCATAGTCCATAGTTTATAATCCATAATCCATAGCCCATAGTCCACATTTACTAGTCAATTGTCCCTAGTCTACAGTATATAGTCCATCGTCCCTAGTAGGGATGAGCTTCGAGTTCGAGTCGAGGCTACGTTCGACTCGAACACCGGTCGTTCGAACGTTCGTCGAGTGACGAACAAATGTGCTTCTTCACGGGAAATTAGAGTTTCCTATAATGCACTGAATGCGCGCCATGATTTCTTTACATCATATCAGACAGTATAGCGCCAATGAGTGAGTAGCAGTGTAGGGAGGGCCAAAGTTCCTGTGTGAGATAGGGATAGATTGATTTATTTACATCAGATACCAGTACCAGTATTATTCATCGGTCAGTTTCTGCAACATTCTAAAATCTTTATAGAACTGTGTGAATAGAGATCACTACAGATATCAGCCACAGCAACCTTTACTCAGTTGTGTTTTTTTTCTATAGGGGTCACAGATCATCCATCTATAGGATTATAGATTACATCAGATATCAGTGAGAGTATTGATAATCCATCACTTGCGTACATCTATAACCACCACAGCTCATCTATAGGGCTATCAATTACATCATATCAGGTCATTGAGTATCTATTGGTCAGTTGTGTATACCCTATATTGATCTGTATCAACATAATGTCCGAAAGGCTGACAAGGAGAGGCCGACGCTCACAGGCCACGAAAAGAGGGCAAGCAGCCTCTGTGTCGATTGTGAAAAGTGGAGGTCACAATCGACATAGTGCATCCTCTGCAGGCGGGGCACGCCCGTCCTTTATTTCCGGTGCTGCCTGTGCTATTCATCAACAAGATGTGGAAGAGTTGGTGGAGTGGACCAATAAGCCGTCCTCATCCTCCTCTTCTTCTTCCCCACGCTCCCAGTAGTTTGCCTTCCACTGCAGCTGCCAAAGTGGCCCATTCCACAGGCTCCTTCTCCACAGCTACTCCTTCAGTTGCCCCACCATCATGCACGGAGGAGTCACCTGAACTATTGGATCATAGTGTCAGTGACACGCTCCTGGAGGATGCGCAGCAATTTGAAAGCTGTGATGTTTCCCAGGTTGATGAAGGGAATAACATGAGCCTAGAGAAAGGGGGTGACAACGCCAGACAAGAGACCAGCAGTCATGTTGCCACAGCTGAAGCATATTGCCAAGTTTGCTCCAGTGACGAGGAGGGAGGGGATGAAGAGATCACTGACCGTACTTGGGTGCCTGACAGGATAGAGAAGGAGGGGGAGGATGAGGAGAATGCACAACTGCAACGAGGCCGGATGTGCTCCATGGCCCGGCCTAGCAGTAGCCAACCTATTGCATCACAGCACGGAGCTCCACAGGTGCAGGGTGCTGCAAAATCCCAGCGGACTCCAAAAAGTTTATTAGTGTGGGCTTTTTTCAGCACCTGTGCAGTAGTGTTGCTGTTTGCAGCATCTGTCTAAAGCGGATCAAGCTCGGCCAGAACACCAGCCACTTGGGCACCACATACTTGACAAGGCATATGACTTCCTGCCATGCAGTCCATTGGCAACAGCACCTGAAAGAGGCACCAGATCAAAACAAGCATACATCACCTTGCTCCTCATCTGCGATCTCTAACCCTACTATACCTTATGCCTTCTCAAATACCAGCATTGAGAGGGATGATGGTATAGCAATGAGTGGCACAGAGAGTTGCACCCAATCTGCTAGCAGTACACCACCGCTTGATGTGAGCAGCAGGCAAATTTCACTACCCCAGTATTTGAACCGTAGAAAGAAATACTGTCCCAGCCATCAACATGCTCAGCGTCTTAATGCTAGCTTGGCCAAATTGCTAGCATTACAGTTGCTGCCTTTTCAGCTGGTAGACTCGGCTCCCTTTCCTGAATTTGTGGAATGTGCTGCACCACAGTGGCAGGTCCCAAAAAGGCATTACTTTTCGCGTAAGGCCATTCTGGCTCTCTACCGTCATGTGGAAGGTAGCGTTTTGGCCTCGTTGGACAAAGCGGTCAGCAGGAAGGTGCACATTACTGCTAACTCTTGGTCCAGCAGGTATGGACAGGGATGTTACATTTCTTTCAAGGCGCACTGGGTAACTCTGCTGGCAGCTGGGAAGGATGCAGGACAGGGTTTGGTCTTGCAGGTTGTTTTGCCACCACGCCTCCAAAAAGCTGGTGCTGGTTCTGATACATCTAGCTACTCCACCACCACCTCCTCCTTCTCTTCCTCCATGTCCTCTTCTGCGCAAATCTCCTCTGCAGCAGCAGTCTAAGCGTTCAAGGGGCTATGCAAGCAGTCAGGCTAAAAGATGCCATGCTGTGCTTCAGTTGGTCTGAAGCAGAGATTCAGTCAGCTCTGCAAGGGCAGGCTCAGAGATGGTTGACGCCACAACAGGTATGGTTGTATGCGATAATGACACCAACCTTCTCTCCGCCCTCCGATAGGGACACTTGACACATGTTCCATGCTTGGCACATGTTCTGAATCTGGTGGTGCAGTGTTTCTTGAGCAGATACCCGGGCTTCCAAGATCTCCTGAGGCAGGCAAGCAAAGTCTGTGGCCATTTCCACCGTTCGTTCAATGCCAGCGCTCGCTTATCTGACATTCAACGGGAATTCAACCTGCCCACCAACCACCTCATTTGTGACATGCCCACCAGGTGGAACTCAACATTGGCAATGCTGCAGCGGCTGCACACCCAGCAGAGGGCCATCAATGAGTACCTGTGTGAGTATGACGCAAGGACAGGGTCAGGGGAGCTTGGCTTTTTTTCGCCACGCCAGTGGCTTTTGATTAAGGATGCATACATCGTCCTGTCACCATTTGAGGAGGCCACAAGGATGGTGAGCCAGGACGATGCATGCATCAGTGACACTATCCAGCTAGTCTACCTGCTGAAGCACACACTGCATGGAATGATGGACAGGGAACTTGAGGCAGAACAGCGGCAGGAAGAGGAGGACTTCCTTTCCTCACAAGGCCCCCTTTATGCAGATATCATTCCTGCAGAGCCACAAAATACACAGGAGGAAGAGGAGGAGGAGGATGAGGATTTCGGCAGCATGGATGTAGAGGAAGAGGATAGGATACAGCAGTCTTCAAGGGATGGTTTTGATTCCCCAGAAACCCCAGGAGTTGTACGTGGTTGGGGAGAGGTTGCTCCTGCTGACAATGTCATCCTTAGTGACCCAGAGGACTCAGAAGCTCATGCCTCCTCCAACTTACGTTGCATGGGCTCCCTGATTCTGCAAAGCCTGAGAAAGGACCCGAGGATTCGTGCTATCAAGGAGAGGAATAATTACTGGTTGGCAACCCTTCTTGATCCACGTTACAAGGGTAAAGTTGCAGAGCTCATCCTGCCTTCGCAGAGGGAGCAGAGGATGAAACATCTCGAGGAGGCCTTGAAAAAAAAATTGTGTATCGCCTTTCCAGACACTGGGAGGTCAACATTCTCCGGACGTGTTTTTGAGGCATCGTTCAGCCAAAGGAGGAGCGGTGGAGAAGGTGGCCGGCCGACCGATGCCTTTAAACAGTTCTTTTGTCCTCAGTAGCACCCAGGGCTGTTTAAGCAACCATCGCCAGCGTCTCCATCATATGGTTCATGATTGTCTAGGTGCAAGAGCAGACTTGGAGACCTTTCCAGCTGCCCATCCCCTGGCTTACTGGGTCTTGTGGATGGACCACTGGCCAGAACTTGCTCAATATGCAATGGAGCTACTGGCCTGTCCTGCTTCCAGCGTGCTTTCCGAATGGACGTTCAGTGCCGCTGGAGGTTTTATGACAGACAAAAGAGTGCGTCTGTCCACAGACTCTGTTGATCAGCTGACTTTCATCAAAATGAACCAGTCCTGGATCAACAAGAGCTATCAGGCCCCTGATGCTGATGTAACAGATTGAATTTGCTAGGGGTCTGCCATCCCTTGAAGACTGCATATGCTGCCTATCCTATACCTCTACCTTGATTCTGATAGCTTCCAACAATGTTTTTGGTTTAGATCACTACCAACCCCCAAGGCCTAATTTTTCTGCACTTGTATGATAGGTGCATACAATTTAAATGTTGTATGTCATTTTTAATAGCAGGCCCTGTCCCTGTGCCCTGCTAACTGTGTGGGGTTACGGTGTTCAGGCACCACCTTCCACAAAGGCCCAATTTTTGGCACTTGTATAGCACATGCGATTTCAAATTTGCATGGAATTCTTACCAGCAGGTCCCATTCCTGCACCAAGCAAGAGTAACTGCGAGGCCTTGGTTACGGTGTTCAGGAACCACATACGGCAAAGGCCCAATTTTTGGCACTTGTATAGCACATGCGATTTCAAATTTGCATGGCATTCTTACAAGCAGGTCCCATTCCTGCACCCACCAAGAGTAACTGCGAGGGGTTACGGTGTTCAGGCACCATCAACAAGTGAGGCCCAAGTTTTCTGCACCGGTATGACAAGTACATGCGATTTGAAATTTGAATGTTTATTTGTTTATGACATTTTTTGCTTTAGAAATGTCAGTATTGCTGCAGCAGGCTATGTACATCGTACAGATGCGCTACTTTACAGATGCATTCGGGGGACCCCCCAGGCACCATATGTGAAGGAATTTTTCATTTTTATAGCTTTACTTTAAGCCTTATTAAAATCAGTAAATCACTGCTCCTTTAAAAACAATCGTTTTTAAAAACTTTTTTTTCATTGATACATGTTCCCCAGGTCAGGACCCCGACCCCCATACACTTTTTTTTGGACAATAACTTTCATTTAAGCCTTAAAAATGAGGCCGTTTGATTTTCGAGGTTCGAGTCCCATAGACTTCAATGGGGTTCGTTTGTTCGAACAAACTTTTCCTCTGTTTGCGGTGTTCTGGTGCGAACTGAACCAGGGAGGTGTTCGGCTCATCACTAGTCCCTAGTCTCTAGTCCATATTCCATAGTCCCATAGTCCCATAGTCCGTAGTCCCATAGTCCATATTCTCTAGTCCATAGGCCATAGTTTCTAGCTTCCAGTCTATAGTCCATAGTCCCATAGTCCCCTAGTCCATATTCTCTAGTCCATAGGCCATAGTTTCTAGCTTCCAGTCTATAGTCCATAGTCCATAGCCCCTAGTCCATAGTCTATAGTCCATAGTCTATAGTCCATAATCCATAGTCTCTAGTCCATTTTCCCTAGTCCATAGTCCCCAGTCTATAGTCCATTGTCCCATAGTCCATTTCACTAGTCTCTAATCTACATTCTATAGTCCATCATTCATAGACCATATTCTCTAGTTCATAGTCCATAGATCCTAGTCCACAGTCCATAGTCCCATAGTCCATATTCACTAGTCCATAGTCCTATAGTTCAGAGTCCCTAGTCCCTATCCCCAATCTACAGTCCTTAGTCCACAGTTTATAGTCCATATTCTCTAGTCCAGCCTTTTTTAACCAGGGTGCCTTGAGGATTCTTCAGGTGTAATTGATCTATAAATGTGGATGATTAGTGAGGTCTCGGTATGATAATCACATTCACGTAGAAAACATTCCCATGAGGTGAATATAAATCAGACGAGTTGTCCATGGATCTCATCCAATCTCCTCCATTCCCCAGACATTTGTGTGATGCTGAACATTCCTCACGTTCGCGCCGTCCTCGGAATGCGATGGGAAGATGGCGGCTTGGGTGAGTTCAGTAGTCAGATATTTTCAGTAATGGAGATGAATGATCCGGTCCTCGTCCTATGGACACCCCGGCTCAGATATTCCCAGCGCACTTAATTTATCTTCGAAGTTCTTCGTCTGGCGCGTTCTGCTCTGTCTCAGCTCATCGCTCTGATTTATCCTCCAAAGAAAGTCTCGGGAGGTCGGCTCGGACCACACTGACCGAGGAGCCAAGAGAACAACTAAAAGGGTGCTCCGCTCACCACTGGGATATAAAGGGTGGCTCCAGCCAAACATATAGGACCTGCACTGACCACCAACAATGGTGTTTAACTCCTTATCAGCCACTCCCCTTCCCGGCCCTTTAAAATAATCCAAATGAAGGGAGTTTTATGCCACGTTGTCAGTTGTCCAGTATCTGTAAATTATTGTCAGCGTTCAAACCCAGATGAAGGGAGTTTTGAAGCCCTGAAATGTGTTGCCCATTGTACAGCATCTGTAAATTGTTGTCAGCATTCAAACTCTCTTAAGAAGGGAGTTTGAAACCCTGAAATGCGTTGTCTATTGTCCAGTATCTGTCATTTTACTGTTGGCATTCAAACCCTGATGAAGAGAGTTGAGGCCCTGAAACACGTTATAAATTGTGCAGCATCTGTAAATTATTGTCAGCATTCAAACTCTAAAGAAGGCAAGTTTGGAAGCTCTGAAATGCGTTGTCCATTGTCCAGTATCTGTAAGTTACTGTCAGCATTAAAACCCTGATAAAGAGAGTTTTGAGCCACTGAAACGCTTTGTCAGTTGACCAGTATCTGTAAATTATTGTCAGCATTCAAACCGCGACAAAGACAGTTTTAAAGCCTTGAAACGCGTTGTCCATTGTGCAGTATCTGTAAATGATTGTCAGCATTCAAACTCTGATGAAGGGTGTTTTGAAGCCCTGAAATGCGTTGTCTATTGTCCAGTATCTGTCGTTTTACGGTTGGCATTCAAACCCTGATGAAGAGAGTTGAGGCCCTGAAACACGTTATAAATTGTGCAGAATCTGTAAATTATTGTCAGCATTCAAACTCTAAAGAAGGTAGTTTGGAAGCTCTGAAATGCGTCGTCCATTGTCCAGTATCTGTAAGTTACTGTCAGCATTCAAACCCTGATTATGGGAGTTTTGAAGCCCTGAAATGCGTTCTCCAATGTCCAGTATCTGTAATTTTACTGTCAGCATTCAAACCCTGATGAAGAGAGTTTTGAGGCCCTGAAACGCGTTGTAAATTGTCCAGTATCTGTAAGTTATTGTCAGCATTCAAATTCTGATGAAGGGAGTTTTGTAGCCCTGGAATGCGTTGTCCATTGTCCAGTATCTGTCATTTTATGGTTGACATTTAAACCCTGATAAAGAGCCACTGAAACGCGTTGTCAGTTGTCCAGTATCTGTAAATTATTGTCAGCATTCAAATCGCGATGAAGGGAGTTTTGAGCCACTGAAACACGTTGTCAATGGTCCAGCTTCAGTCAGTAAATTTACAGGTGGAGGCGGGCTTTTTCATGTGACCGCTGTGATTGGCTGTCACAAAGGTCACATGATGGGAAGCTCCCAATCACAGGTATTCATGGGGAGCTGCGGGTTGCGGTTAGGTAGTGTGACGGGAGCTCACATAAAAGGGGTTCCCCGCGGAGGCGTGGTGTTGGAGCCCCTGCATCTGTAGGGATGTCATGAAATTCCTCTGTGATCCACCCCAAGCTTGCCGTATTACAGTTATCTATAAAGCACCAACAATTCACATCAGTCCCTGTCCTCAAGAGCTTACACTCTAAGGTCCCAATCTCACATAATAGAGATAATGAACCCGCCAGCATGGAGTGCGGTACAAGCACAGGGACAGCATGCAAACTCCATGCAGATGGTGCCCCGCCCGGGATTTACACCCAGGACCCCAGTGCTGCAAGGCAGAGGGGCCGGCCACTACACCTGCAGTCCTAAAGGGCTTCATCACACAGGAGGCTGGGGGAGGGGGGTGGTAAAAGCAGGCAGATGACCTGCAGTTTTACTCATCCATCTACAGTGCCTTGAAAAAGTATTCAAACCCCTTGAAATTTTCCACATTTACTCATGTTACAACCAAAAAAGTAAATGTATTTTATTGGGATTTTATGTGATAGAGTGACACAAAGTGGCCATAATTGTGAAGTGGAAGGAAAATGATAAATGATACAAATAAATCTGTGAAAAGTGTGGCTGCATTTGTATTCACCCCCCTTTATTCTGATACCCCTAACTAAAATCTACTGGAGCCACTTGTCTTCAAAAGTTGCCTAATTAGTAAATAGAGTCCCCCTGTGTGTCATTTAATCTCAGTATAAATACAGCTGTTCTGTGAAGCCCTCAGAGGTTTGTTAGAGAACCTTAGTGAACAAACAGCATCATGAAGGCCAAGGAACACACCAGACAGGTCAGGGATAAAGTTGTGGAGAAGTGTAAAGCAGGGTTAGGTTATAAAAAAATCTCCCAAGCTTTGACCATCTCACGGAGCGCTGATCAATCCATCATGGGAAAATGGAAAGAGTATGGCACAACTGCAACCCTACCAAGACATGGCCGTCCACCTAAACTGACCGGCCGGGACCCTACCAAGACATGGCCATCCACCTAAACTGACCAGCTGGGCCCCTACCAAGACATGGCCGTCCACCTAAACTGACCGGCCGGGCAAGGAGAGCATTCATCAGAGAAGCAGCCAATAGGCCCATGGGAACTCTGGAGGAGCTGCAGAGATCCACAGCTCAGGTGGGAGAATCTGTCCACAGGACAACTATTAGTCGTGCGCTCCACAAATCTGCCCTTTATGGAAGAGTGAGAAGAAGAAAGCCATTGGTGGAAGAAAGCCATAAGAAGTCCTGTTTGCAGTTTGGGAGAAGCCATGTGGGGGACACAGCAAACATGTGGAAGAAGGAGCTCTGCTCAGAGGAGACCAAAATTTGACTTTTTGGTCCATGTGTGGCGGAAAACTAACACTGCACATCACCCTGAACACACCATCCCCACTGTGAAACATGGTGGAGGCAGCATCATGGTGTGGGGATGGTTTTCTCCAGCAGGGACAAGGAAGCTGGTCAGAGTTGATGGGAAGATGGATGGAGCCAAATACAGGACAATCTTAGAAGAAAAGACTTGAGACCGGGGCGGAGGTTCACCTTCCAGCAGGACAACGACCCGAAACATCCAGCCAGAGCTACAATGGAATGGTTTCATGTGTTAGAATGGCCCAGTCACAGTCCAGACCTAAATCACATTGAGAATCTGTGGCAAGACTTGAAAATTGCATTTCACAGACGCTCTCCATCCAATCTGACAGAGATGAGATATTCTGCAAAGAAGAATGGGCAGAAATGTCCTCTCTAGATGTGCAAAGCTGGTAGAGACATCCCCAAAAAGACTCCCAGCTGTAATTGCAGGGAAAGGCGGAGCTACAAAGTAATGACTCCGGGGGGTGAATACAAATGCAACCACACTTTTCACAGATTTATTTGTATCATTTATCATTTTCCTTCCACTTCACAATTATGGCCACTTTGTTTCGGTCTATCACATAAAATCCCAATAAAATACATTTATGTTTTTTGGTTGTAACATGACAAAATGTGGGAAATTTCAAGGGGTGTGAA
The DNA here is from genome assembly GCF_965119305.1 of Pelophylax lessonae. NCBI lineage: Eukaryota > Metazoa > Chordata > Amphibia > Anura > Ranidae > Pelophylax > Pelophylax lessonae. The sequence continues at coordinate 207,764,483 of NC_138780.1, forward strand.
TACTTTTTCCAGGCGCTGTATAGGTGAACACATTATCACTGTATGGATGCCGGGGCTCCAAGGCTTTTCAGCTGCTGCAAAAATGACATGGCGGGTTGCATCCAGTAGGTGGCACAACCTCTGAACGCAACCAGTTCAAGTGAACTGTATGAGGTTGCAGTGTGGTGGGTTGACATTTTAAGGGTTAAAGCTCCTCCTCTTCACCCATCAAACACCCTCTGAGGGGCGCTTCATGTGAACGAGTCCCAAATCTGAAGTTTGATCCGCTTATATTTTGCCTTCACTGGTTCTTCCCTCCCCCCTCCATCAACATGATAATAGTCTTAACCATTTCCCACGAATCAACGCACCTGTCCCTGTCCCTGTACCTGTCCCTGTCTCTGTCCCTGTCCCTGTTCCTGTTCCTGTCCCTGTCCCTGTCCCTGTACCTGTCCCTGTCTCTGTACTTGTCCCTGTTCCTGTCCCTGTCTCTGTACCTGTCCCTGTCTCTGTACCTGTCCCTGTTCCTGTCCCTGTCCCTATACCTGTCCCTGTCTCTGTACCTGTCCCTGTCTCTGTACTTGTACCTGTCCCTGTCTCTGTACTTGTCCCTGTGCCTGTCCCTGTACCTGCCCCTGTACCTGCCCCTGTCTCTGTACCTGTCCCTGTACCTGTCCCTGTCTCTGTACCTGTCCCTGTCCTGGTACCTGTCCCTGTTCCTGTCCCTGTCTCTGTACCTGTCCCTGTCTCTGTCCCTGTCCCTGTCCCTGTACCTGACCCTGTCCCTGTACCTGACCCTGTCCCTGTACCTGACCCTGGTCCTGTACCTGTCCCTGTCCCGGTACCTGTCCCTTTCCCTGTCCCTGTCCCGGTACCTGTCCCTGTACCTGTCCCTGTCCCTGTTCCTGTACCTGTCCCTGTTCCTATCCCGGTACCTGTCCCTGTTCCTGTCCCTGTCCCGGTACCTGTCCCTGTTCCTGTACCTGTCCCTGTTCCTATCCCGGTACCTGTCCCTGTTCCTGTACCTGTCCCTGTCCCGGTACCTGTCCCTGTTCCTGTACCTGTCCCTGTTCCTGTCCCTGTCCCGGTACCTGGGACAAATAACTAAATAAATACAATAAATGATAATAAAATAAAATAAAAAACAAAGAAAAAATACCTAGATGAAGGTTTGATCTTGGTCAGTGGGTTGGATTAGCATTTGGGTCAAGTTCAGGGTCAAACATCAAGGTCAGGGTCATAGGTCAGGGTCTATATAATATATATTTTACATTTTTTAAATTAGTATCAGTGTCAATTAGTGTCAGTGTGTTTCACGTAGGACAAGGGAAAAAAAAGAAATAATATTAACTAAATAAATAATAAATAAATAAATAATAATTAATAAACAAAATATAATACTAATAAATAATAATAATAAATAAATAAATAAATAAATACAATAAATAATAATTAAAAAAACAAAAAGAAAAAATACCTAGATGAAGGTTGGTCAGTGGCAGGGTTAGTGTTTGGGTCAAGGTCAGGGTCATAGGTCAGGTTCGATATAATATTTTTTTAAATGTATTAAATTAGTATCATTGTCAGTTAGTGTCAGTGTGTTTTAGGTAGGGCGAAAAAAAAAAACCAAAACAAAAAAAAATCAATAATAAATAAATAATAATAAATAAAAATAATAATAATAATAATAATAATAATAATAATAATAATTACTACATAAATAAATAAATACAATATAATAATAATAAAAAATAAAATAAAAAATAAAGAAAAAAAAATACCTAGATCAAGGTTAAATCTTGGTCAGTGCCAGGGTTAGTGTTTTGGTCAAGGTCAGGGTCAAACTTCAAGGTCAGGGTCAATATAATATTTTTTTAAAACGTTTTTTTTAATTTGTATTAGTGTCAGCGTGTTTCAGGTAGGACAAAGAAAAAAAAGAAAAGTAAAATGTGCACTATTGTTTCTGGGCTGTTCTACGGGTACAAACCACAACTAACATAGATATATATGTGGTATCGCAGTGATTGTCAGGAGCGGGAGAATTTATTTGGGGTTTTTCTTTGGTGGTAGATTATGGTAGTAATATGAAATATACAACTAAATTTAAAATATATGTGATCAAACTGGGGGTGTCGTTAACATTTAATTGACACCCCCTGCATATCGCATATGGCAGTGTGAACTGCCAGATGTGCGTTTGCGATGCGGGAACAGGCTTCCCGCATCGAACAAGTGTGAACCGGGACTAACTACTACTTTGTGCCTCCAGGAGGATTATACAGCGTTTTTTTTTTTTTTTTTAAGGACAAGTTTGGCTTTTATTTTGTGGTAAATGGTAATGGATATCTCCTGATTTTTTATTTTTTTTGGTTATTATCGAAGAAAAACTGGTAACGAATGGCACCCCAAATTTGGTTACCTCATATACCCAACAATACAGGGATATTAAGCGGATATTTTTCTAGACACTGGAAAGTGCTCCAAAACGATAGGGTCCTGGCACCAGTGGTTAGTGATCAACCTACAGCGGTGTACCGGGGTGCTCCTCCTTTGAGATTAAGGGTGCCCCCTAACGTAGTGGAACGACCAGTTAAATCCTCTTTTTTCCCTCAAATTAATGGTTTCTTTCCATGCAGAAAGTGCGTGGTGTGTAGGGCTAATGCTATTAAGGATAGAAGGATTGATTCCTTCCGGTCCAAAACCAACACAAAAGATTTACACCATTGGGTCTTTCATTACTTGCTCCTCTAAAAATGTGGTGTACCTTTTGGAATGCCCTTGTGGCTTCCAATATGTCGGGAGGACCATTAGGACAATGCAGGTGAGAATCAACGAACACCTGGGGAACATCAGACGCGGTTTTCCTAAACACAGTGTCTCCCGACATTATTTGGAGTGTCATAATAAGAACATCAATTATAGGCATTGACAAATATACTGCCCACTGGAGGGGGAGCAATGTGAGACGTGAAATTTCTAAGAAAGAAACGCGTTGGATTTTCGACCTAAAGTGTTACACGCCACATGGTTTGAACGTTGACTGGGACGTCAACTGCTTCATCAGTAATAGTTATATCTTGGTTTTCCAGGGACTGCTGGTGTTCATTAGGCAATTGGACGTCTCATTCCACATTAATTAAATTATGTGGGACTCTGGCACCTTTTTTAGTTATTGATCTTTCCTTTATTATATGTATCAATACTTCTTTTTTATATGTTTAATACATTTTTACTCTGGCCTTCATAGGGCCTCTTTATGCTATATATATTTATTATTTTAATATATTTGGAATGTGATCATTTTCAATATGTTTATGATTGATATATGCTAATATTCAATATGCTTACATCACACTAATATGTAAATATTATGATGATGATAATGTTTTTGTTACATCCATGGTGCGCTCTGAAATGTTATATACGTTTGTTCTATATTGCATCATAGGTTTTTTTCCATTTTTCCTGTGTATATGTTTCTGCAACTATGAAGTATTTTAGATGATGACTCAGAATACATTTTGGTTGCTTATATTATTCCTTATGGGGTCTCTTGATGTCCAAGGAACTATTAGGATGCCGATTTATGTTCCTGGTAGGGCTGCAACAATCGATTAATTTGTCTGTCGACTAATCTATCGATTATTTTTACGATTAGTCGACTAATCTAACGATTATTTTTATTTTATTTTTTTTGCTTAATTGAGTGTTTCTTTGATTAGCTAATTAATCCTGTAATTAATACAGACCCCTCAGTAAGCCCCCTCCCAGTACAGACCCCACAGTAAGCCCTCCCACCTAGTACAGACCACTTAGTAAGCCCCCCCCCTCCCAGTGCAGACCCCTCAGTAAGCCCTCCCACCTAGTACAGACCACCTAGTAAGCCCCCCTCCCAGTACAGACCCCTCAGTAAGTAGGGGATTGGGGTCCTGTGATTGTGGGGTGGTTTGGGGGGGGTCCTGTGATTGCGGGGTGGGTCCTGTGATTTCCGGGTGGTTCCTGTGATTGCGGGGTGGTTGGGGGGGGGGTCCTGTGATTGCGGGGTGGTTGGGGGGGTGTCCTGTGATTGCGGGGTGGTTGGGGGGGTGTCCTGTGATTGCGGGGTGGTTGGGGGGGTGTCCTGTGATTGCGGGGTGGTTGGGGGAGGAGGGTCCTGTGATTGCGGGGTGGTTGGGGGGGTCCTGTGATTGTGGGGTGTCCTGTGATTGCGGGGTGGTTGGGGGTCCTGTGATTGTGGGGTGGTTGGAGGGGGTGTCCTGTGACTGCGGGGTGGTTGGGGGGAGGAGAGTCCTGTGATTGCGGGGTGGTTGGGGGGGTCCTGTGATTGTGGGCTGTCCTGTGATTGCGGGGTGGTTGGGGGTCCTGTGATTGTGGGGTGGTTGGGGGGGTACAGTGAAGAGGACCTGTATGCATACAATGCAGTGACAGCTTCTCTATAATTGAGGTTTCTTGAGATCCCCCCCTCCCCTTTATAATCTCTCACTCTCTTCTCTCCGGGCCGGTAGATGACGGCCCCCCCAGCCTCGGGACTCCTCCGGTACAGGCGGAAAATCCACCGGAAAGCTTCCTCCCCCTCCAACACGGCCGCCGACATCTTCATCTCTGACGTCACTGGGCGAGGTGGAGCTTAGAGGTCACCAAGATGGCGGCAGCCAGGAGGGTCATGCATGAGATCTTCATGTCGCGGATCCCGTTCACAGCCGGGAGCAGTGAGTGTTATTATAGCGGGTGTCGGTCAAGCGGCGCTGCAGCCGGGCAGGGGGCATGTGACGTCACGTGTTGACGCGTCAACGCCTTTCACACACGTCGACGATTTTTCGTGGCAGCCCTAGTTCCTGGTTAGCGGGTAGTTCTGGTTGGAGAGCAAGCATCAACTGACTACCATAGAGAGGGGAGCGGGTCCTTCCGTGGTTTCCGGATTGAGCTGTGTTGGAATGCACGCTCTCTTCCGGGTGAGCCGTAACTGGAAGTGACGTATCTCCGCCAATGACGCAGTTCCGTTTTTTTGGACTTCCGGGACCCCACAATGTGATTTCCTGAAAATACAATATAAATAGCGTGCAGACGGGTGCTGCTTTGCCTTTGATAATGTCCTAATTGTGACGAAACGCGTCAGCCACGCCCGCACGTCGACACACTGACCTTGGCTTCCCTAATATTCCATGCGCATTTATATGGTTGGATATGTGAGTTGCCATTTTATCTGCCTTTTTTATATTTATTAAAGAAGTATACTATGCCATTGGAGTTTCCTCTTTATTTTGAGGTTTATGGTGCACTAAGGCTGACTATTGAGTGGAGTTTTTGAATCGCTACCTGCATTGATTATTGATTGCATACTGGAGATCTGCCTATTCCAGGGGAAACCTTTGGATACCTTTTGGATATACGCCTATTTTGACCTACCCTAACCGGTGGTCAATTTTTTCCGGTAAGCAGACACCCCTTTCATTTGATGCACGTGGTGACTTCTTTCCACCTACCTTGATCCCATCTCCTGGTGTTGGACTTCTTGGTTCTCAACCTTTGGGTTGTATTATCTACATCTGTGGGACTTTTCATTGAACTGGATTTTCTCAGCACTTGTGTTTAGTATATGTTGGCGCTGTACTCTTATTATTATTATTCATGACCTATTGGTTTATGTATTGGCAGCCTTCTGATTTTCATTGTTAATCATTTGTATTAGTCTATAGTGTGACCGAGCGCAGCTGGTTTTGTATATATAGGATTTTAGAATTTCGTTTTTGATTTTCCCTCTCGGTTCTCCTCTCTCCGGACCCTTCGGGGTGTTTGGCTCCCGGCCGCGCATCGAACGCAAAATAATTCTCCAGTAATAATAACGTGCAAACCAGTAACATGTTCCTGATGGTGTAATGCGATGCGAAGGCGGCTGTAATTTTCGGGTCGGCTCCCGCGCCAAGTCCATGACGGGTCCTTGTAGATCACGACCTCCTCAATGGAGGATCTGCAGCCGGATTGGTTAACGTTAGAAAACCGCCGCTCTGTGCCAACGTTTTTTTTTTTTGCATGTTTTTGTTGTTTATCTGGAAAGGGGGGGAAAGGTTACGTTTTTTTTTTTTTTTCTTCTTTCGATTTTTGGCAAACGACTTTGAGATGTTTGGATTTAGGTGGAAACGTCAACGCGGCTTAAGCCGCTGTCACTGATTGAATGTGGATCTGACAGATGGTTAAAGGATTTATTCGGAGTTGGACGGATTGGAGCACAGGTGTGAAACATGAAACGAGAAATCCCACCCCCCGCCATATGACAAAGATTTTCCATTTTCACTTATCTTTTTTTTTCCTTTTGGCTCGTTGCGTTTTCTGTTCCAATTTTGTAATCTTGCGATGGAACGCGGAGGAATCTTTTTCCTTCAACTGGAATTCTGGTTGTGTTCAGATTCTGCCTGAAAGCTGGCCAATGGGCTGCCTGGTGTGCTGTGCAATGCATGCTGGGAAACCTTTTACTATAAGCTGTCCCCGGCTGGAATATTTATACAAATAATCTTTATTCTAAGATTATAAAAATTTAACAAAGAATTTCAAGTATGAATATTTTCTACATTGTTACATTATTCCAGCTTGAGCCAATATAACTAATTATATGCCAGACCAGAGGGATCCTCTATATGCTGGAAACCACTGTATAGACACCGCTACTACACCCCTACTACACTGCAATTACACCATTACCACACCCCTACTACACCGCTACTAAGCCCCTACTACACTGCAACTTCACCATTACCACACCCCTACTACACTGCTACTACACCCCTACTACACTGCAAGTACACCATTACCACACCCCTACTACACTGCAACTTCACCATTACCACATCCCTACTACACTGCAATTACACCATTACCACACCCCTACTACACCGCAACTGCACCGCTACTACACTACTACTACACCCCTACTACACTGCAACTGCACCATTACCACATCCCTACTACACCGCTACTACACCCCTACTACACTGCAACTTCACCATTACCACACCCCTACTACACTGCTACTACACCCCCACTACACTGCAATTACACCATTACTACACCCCTACTACACTGCAACTACACCATTACCACACCCCTACTACACTGCTACTACATCCCTACTACACTGCAAGTACACTGAAAGTACATCATTACCACACCCCTACTACACTGCTACTACACCCCTACTACACTGCAATTACACCATTACCACACCCCTACTACACTGCTACTACACCCCTACTACACTGTAATTGCACCATTACCACACCCCTACTACACCGCAGCTACACTGCAACTACACCATTACCACACCCCTACTACACTACTACTACACCCCTACTACACTGCAACTACACCATTACCACACCCCCTAATACACTGCTACTACACCCCTACTACACTGCAACTTCACCATTACCACATCCCTACTACACTGCAAGTACACCATTACCACACCCTACTACACCGCAACTGCACCGCTACTACACTACTACTACACCCCTACTACACTGCAACTACACCATTACCACACCCCTACTACACTGCTACTACACCCCTACTACACTGAAATTACACCATTACCACACCCCTACTACACTGCTACTACACCCCTACTACACTGCAATTACACCATTACCACACCCCTACTACACTGCAGCTACACCGCTACTACACTACTACTACACCCCTACTACACTGCAACTACACCATTACCACACCCCCTACTACACTGCTACTACACCCCTACTACACTGCTACTACACCATTACCACACACCCCTACTACACTGCTACTACACCTCTACTACACTGCTACTACACCATTACCACACCCCTACTACACCGCAACTGCACCGCTACTACACTACTACTACACTTCAACTACACCATTACCACATCCCTACTACACTGCTACCACACCCCCACTACACTGCAATTACACCATTACCACACCCTTACTACACTGCTACTACACCCCTACTACACTGCAAGTACACCATTACCACACCTCTACTACACCGCAATTGCACCGCTACTACACTACTACTACACCCCTACTACACTGCAACTACACCACTACTACACTGAAGCTAAATCACTACCACACCCCTTGTACACTGATACTAAACCACTACTACACTGCAACATACACCCCTACTATAACACTGCTACACTTCAACTACACCATTATCACGCCTCTACTACATTGCTACCACACTGTGAGGGGAGTCACTTTGGTTGGGGGGCCCATGGAGTCCAGCTTACATTAGAGAGGTCGGGAAATCCCTCTCAGCCCCCTAGGCTCCTCCTATGTGTAAGTCACCCCGTGTGTCTTTTAGGGGTACCGGGTGACCGAGGAAATGATGGACTTCATGGACACTGAGAATATGGTTTGGATTACTCAAATGGGACAATAATATTTATCAACAATTTATCTCAAGAAATATATGAAGATTGCTTCACACAGTCAGACTCCTAGCAGATGGAAATATCAGCTCACCCACCTGTCATCCACACATTGTTGATTGTGTTGATTAACTCACCTATTGTCTACTGTGGGTTCTGTGTTTACACTTATAATAATGTGTATTGTACTTCATAGGCTCAATGACAGCAAGTCTGCTAGTTAGTTTACTCATGTTAATTAAATCTCTGTCATCTGTTAATTGCTGAGGGGGAAGTAGAATACTGTGTGTGTTGGTTGTTCCTTAGATATGTTATTTATATTTCTGTACACAATTTCATCTGCATATGATAATGTAATCAGGCACCTGACCTGGTGGGGTAATCCAATCAGGAGGGGGATGTCCATCCTGTGTGGTATATATTGTGTGTGAGTCTGTTCAATAAAAGTTGTTGTTTTCAGTTCTGTAAAGTTCCATAAAGGACCTGTTATCCCTATTCCTATTACCAGAGATGTTTACATTCCTTGTAATAGGAATAAAAGTGATAAAAAATAAAAAAAATAAATGGGAAATAGTAAAAATAAAAACAATTTAAATAAAATAAACAAAACAATGACCCACTTCTGGAACGGAAGGATTTACCCCCTTAATGACCAGGCGATTTTTTGTTATACGGCACAGCGCTGTACCCAAATACAATCGATGTAATTTTCTTTCCCACAAATATTGCTTTCTTTTGGTGGTATTTTATCCCCTGTGCTGTTTTTATTTTTTGCGCTATAAACAAAAAAAATAGCAACAATTCTGAAAAAAAAAACCAAAAAACAATATTTTTCACATTCTGCTTTATATTTATAGAGTCCCTGCATGTAGATTAGGGGGCCGGACGCATGAATGGGGGGGGGGGGGGCGGCGCCCCCAACGCACCAGCCGCCACTGCCTGTACTGCAATTTGTAGGAGAGATCCTGGGGCCTCCGGCGGCGCGCTCGCCCACTCGCTAGCGGGGAAGCTGATACACGAGGCCATCGGTCACGATTGCCTTGTAAACACAGCAGACCGTTCTTCTCGCTGGAATGATCACAGAGCTCCTCCTATTAACCACTTAAGCCCCGGAGGATTTGGCTGCTCAAAGACCAGGGCCTATTTTGCGATTCGGCACTACGTGACTTTAACGGACAATTGCGCGGTCGTGCGACGCTGTACCTAAACGAAATTGACATCCTTTTTTCCCACAAACAGAGATTTCTTTTGGTGGTATTTGATCACCTCTGCGATTTTTATTTTTTGCGCTATAAACAAAAAAAAGAGCGACAATTCTGAAAAAATAACAATATTTTTCACATTTTTTTTTTATATGAAATTCCCCGGAAAAAAAATGTAAAAATCAAAATTTTTTAACATTTTAGGCCAATTTGTTTTCTGCTACATATTTTTGGTGAAAAAAATCGCAATAAGTGTATTTTGATTGGTTTGCGCAAAAGATATTGCGTTTATTAACTAAGGGAAAGATTTATGTGATTTTTAATGTTTTTTTTTTTAACGAGTAATGGCGGTGATCTGCGATTTTTTTTTTTGCGGGACTGCGACATTGCGGGGGGCAGATCGGACCCTTGACTAATATTTTTGACACTTTTGGGGGTACCAGTGACATTACTACAGTAATCAGTGCTATAAATATGCACTGTTACTGTAAAAATGACACTGGCAGGGAAGGGGTTAACTTTATGGGTTAAATGTGTCCCTAGGCGCGTTTTTCTAACTGTCAGGGGGCGTGGCTTGTGATGTAACCACAGAGACATACGATCCCACATAGCAGGATCGTATGATCTCTGCTGTTACACCAGGGAGAATGACAGACGGTTGTGTTTACATCAGCCGCCTGCCTTTCTCCCTCTCCAGCGGACGATCACCAGTGACCGGAGGACATCGGAGCCACTGGTCACTCGCGCGGGGATGGCAGTAAACGAGCAGGGGCGGGAGCGCGCCTCCGGCGGCACGCGCTCGCCCCCTATTGGCTGGCGGGCGAGTGATGTACCAGTACGTCACTTTGCCCAGGAGGGGCTGACCGCCGCAGTATATGTACTTGCGGCGGTCTGCAAGTGGTTAAAGGATTTTTGAACGAAAATCCATACGAAAATTCTCGTACGACAAAGGCTTTTTTTTGTTGTTTATTGTTTCTGATCATGCGCAGTCTTCCTTTTCAGATTTTTCTTGTACAAAAATCGTACGGAAACGGTACACATTAAACAAAAATCGTTCGTTTTTTCCCCATACGAGAAAAGTTTTGGAGTTTGTCCCTTTGAGAATTTGCGTGCGAAAATTCTGAATCGCCCATAGAAAGTTCTGTACACAATATACAAAAATTGGTACAAAAAATTATTTGGACTAAAATGTTCGCCCGATTTTCCTATAGTGTGTACGAGCCTTTAGGAACACAGCTCTCTGTACTGATTTCTCAAGACCACCCCCCACAAGTTAGAGAACACTCCCCTAGGCTCACATTTAACCCTTATGTTAACCCCTTCCCTGCCAGTGTCATTAGTACAGTGACAGTGCATATTTTTAGCACTGATTACTGTAGTAATGTCACTGGTCCCCCCCCAAAAATGTCATAAATGTCAGTTAGGGGTCCGATCTGTCCGCCGCAATGTTGCAGTCCCGCTAAAAATCGCAGATCGCCGCCATTACTAGTAAAAAATAAATAAAAATAACATAAATCTTTCCCCTAGTTGGTAGACGCGATGCGCAAACAGATCAATATACACATATTGGGATTTTTTTTTTTTTACTAAAAATATGTAGCAGAAAACAAATTGGCCTGAAATGATGAAAAATTTAGATTTAAATTTTTTTTTTTATTGGGAATGTTTTATAGCAGAATGTAAAAAAAAAAAAATATATATATATATACAGTGGGTACGGAAAGTATTCAGACCCCCTTAAATTTTTCACTCTTTGTTATCCACTTACCGCATACTAACGTAGGTCTACGTCAGTAAACTTTGCGGTAGTGTACCGGGATGATGCCTCTAGCTAGAGGCACCATCCCGGTACCGTGGTTTAGAGCCGACGGTTGGCTTTCCGTCGGTACCGACCGATGCGGCTCGGGAGCCGCTCGATCGGTACCCGGGGGGGCGGGAGGGGACGTCCCCCCCCCTCCCGCCGCCTTCCGTGGCTTTGCCCGGGGCTCCCGTTCCACCGGGAGCCCCGAGCACCCAGCCGGCACGTCCGCCGGCTGGATGGAGTCCCGATGAATGCCGGAAACGGCATCGATCGGGTCTCCGATGACGTAACCCGGAGGCGGCGTCCATGACGTCACTTCCGGGTTACTGTGCTGCAAAAGGCGGCAAATTTGAAAAACGGCTGTATGCAAAAATGCCGTTTTCGGCGTTTTGCATACAGGGAAGTGTAGTGGAGGGGTCTAGGGTCTTTTAGACCCTCGATCCCTCCATAAAGTGTACCTGTCACTACATATTGGTGTCACAAGGGATGTTTACATTGCTTGTGACAGCAATAAAAGTGATCAGATTTTTTTTTTTTTTTTAAAACTTTAATAAAGTTAAAAAAATAAATAAAATAAATGGGAAAATAAAAAAAAAAAAAATTTAGCCGCCCCCGTCACCGTTAGCTCGCGCACAAAAAAAAACGTATACGGAAGTCGAGCCGCAAATGAAATCGCTGTTCAAACCACACATGTGAGGTATCGCCGCGATCGCCAGAGCGTGAGCAATAATTTAAAAAAAAGAGCTACACTCTAACTCTAAACTGGTAACTGTTACATAAATTTAAAGCGTCGCAGATTGAGATCTCTTTTGACCGTAGTTTGTCGCGATCCCACGGGGGGGCGCAATTTTAAACCGTAACATGTTGGGTATCTATTTACTCGGCGTGACATGTTCTTTCACAATATACAAAAAAATGGGCTAACTTTACTGTTTAGTATTTTTTAAAATTAGTGAAATGTGATTTTTCAAAAATTTTCCAAAAAAATGGCGCTTTAAAGACCGCTGCGCAAATACCGCGTGATAAAAAATATTACAATGACCGACATTTTATTCTCCAGAGTCTTTGCTAAAAAAATATATATAATGTTTGGGGGTTCTAAGTAGTTTTCTAGGAAAAAATACTGATTTAAACTTGTAAACAAAAAGTGTCCGAAATAGGGCTGGGGCTTAAGTGGTTAAATTGCAGCCATTTGCTAAAATCATTTAAGTTCATTCTTCTTCCTCATGAATGTACACATAGCACCCCATACTGACAGAAAAACACAGAATTGTTGACATTGTTGCAGATTTATTAAAAAAGAAAAACTGAAATATCACATGGTCCTAAGTATTCAGACCCTTTGCTGTGACACTCATATATTTAACTCAGGTGCTTTCCATTTCTTCTGATCATCCTTGAGATGGTTCTACACCTTCATTTGAGTCCAGCTGTGTTTGATTATACTGATTGGACTTGATTAGGAAAGCCACACACCTGTCTATATAAGACCTTCCAGATCACAATGCATGTCAGAGCACATGAGAATCATGAGGTCAAAGGAACTGCCTGAAGAGCTCAGAGACAGAATTGTGGCAAGGCACAGATCTGGCCAAGGTTACAAAAAGATTTCTGCTGCACTTAAGGTTCCTAAGAGCACAGTGACCTCCATAATCCTCAAATGGAAGACGTTTGGGACGACCAGAACCCTTCCTAGAGCTGGCCGTCCGGCCAAACTGAGCTATCGGAGGCGAAGAGCCTTGGTGAGAGAGGTAAAGAAGAACCCAAAGATCACTGTGGCTGAGCTCCAGAGATGCAGTCAGGAGATGGGAGAAAGTTGTAGAAAGTCAACCATCACTGCAGCCCTCCACCAGTCGGGGCTTTATGGCAGAGTGGCCCGACGGAAGCCTCTCCTCAGTGTAAGACACATGAAAGCCCGCATGGAGTTTGCTAAAAAAACACCTGAAGGACTCCAAGATGGTGAGAAATAAGATTCTCTGGTCTGATGAGACCAAAATAGAACTTTTTGGCCTTAATTCTAAGCGGTATGTGTGGAGAAAACCAGGCACTGCTCATCACCTGTCCAATACAGTCCCAACAGTGAAGCATGGTGGTGGCAGCATCATGCTGTGGGGGTGTTTTTCAGCTGCAGGGACAGGACGACTGGTTGCAATCGAGGGAAAGATGAATGCGGCCAAGTACAGGGATATCCTGGACAAAAACCTTCTCCAGAGTGCTCTGGACCTCAGACTGGGCCGAAGGTTTACCTTCCAACAAGACAATGACCCTAAGCACACAGCTAAAATAACGAAGGAGTGGCTTCACAACAACTCCGGGACTGTTCTTGAATGGCCCAGCCAGAGCCCTGACTTAAACCCAATTGAGCATCTCTGGAGAGACCTAAAAATGGCTGTCCACCAACGTTTACCATCCAACCTGACAGAACTGGAGAGGATCTGCAAGGAGGAATGGCAGAGGATCCCCAAATCCAGGTGTGAAAGACTTGTTGCATCTTTCCCAAAAAGACTCCTGGCTGTATTAGATCAAAAGGGGGCTTCTACTAAATACTGAGCAAAGGGTCTGAATACTTAGGACCATGTGATATTTCAGTTTTTCTTTTTTAATAAATCTGCAACAATGTCAACAATTCTGTGTTTTTCTGTCAGTATGGGGTGCTATGTGTACATTCATGAGGAAGAAGAATGAACTTAAATGATTTTAGCAAATGGCTGCAATATAACAAAGAGTGAAAAATTTAAGGGGGTCTGAATACTTTCCGTACCCACTGTATATATATATATTTTTTTTTTCAGAATTGTCGCTCTTTTTTTGTTTATAGCGCAAAAAATAAAAATCGCACAGGTGATCAAATACCACCAAAAGAAATCTGTTTTTTAGAGAAAATAAAGAACATTCTATTAATTTTTATTATTATAATTTTATTATTATTTTATATTATAGATTTTAGATTATATATTATAATCTTATTATTATAATCTTAATATTATTTTTATTATTATAATCGCACGACGGCGCAATTGTCAGTTAAAGTAACGCAGTGCCAAATCGCAAAATATGGCCTGGTTCAGGAAGGGGGCAAATCCTTCCGGTCTTAAGGTGGTTAAAGACGGCTGGCCCTGGGTGCCCGTCCTGCATCCACACGTCGTCCAATCAGAGAACGCATTCACTGCGAAAATTCTAAATGTTCTCTAAATGGCCCCTGTGCTCTATTTGTGGGGAAAAAAGAACATTCGATTTATTTGGGTACAGCGTCACATGACCGCGCAATTGTCAGTTAAAGTAACGCAGTGCCGAATTGCAAAAAATGGCCTGGCCATTAAAGGGGAAAACCTTCTGGTCCAGAAGTGGTTAAGGCAGAACCCCGTGACTTCCACCCGGAGCCGCGATGTGTCCTTTGGATTTGGGCCAAATCCTCGCACATTGGCGGTTTACAACCTTTCTGCATCGCAAGGTTCACTAAAACTCTCCGTGAGATTTTCCCACTGGAAAGACGTTGGGAAAGTTGACTTTTCAAAGACATCGGAGCGCGGAATGGGATCGGTTATTTGAAGCTAAAAATATGTTTTAGGACCTGCGTGCCACACCCTCCCAGAAACCTCCGAGCCCCTTCCCCGAAATCCCACGCCGGGCTCGCCTGTCACCCATTAGTCCGCTCTCGGCAGCTGGACATATTTAAACGTTTAAATGAAATAAGAACGCTCTGAACTCGAAACGCAATCACAAAGTGCGACTCGGAGAGGAGACATCGGCACCGTCTTATCAACTCTGCTGTAACAACCGCAAACCTGCTTAACCCCCTCCCCCAGGGCCGATGCTAGACTATTTTGCACCCTAGGCAAGACCAGCTACTTGCACCCTGCCCCCCCCCTCCCAATAAAAAAAAAATAAAGGTTCCAAATGAAACCTGTACTTGTCAATCTTAGCTCCATGTGCAGACTGACCCGGGAGCTGATTACCTCTTCTTTACTGATTGGCTGAAGTTTGCAGGAGATGACTTCGTCTCCAGCTAGCATCATCCAATCCTGCAATGGTATGTGGAATGTTGGGGCAGTGTGTGGGGAACAGAGCAGCTATCACCTGGCCCCCCGGGCCTGATCTCCTTACATCAGTGCTTACCCCTTACATTAGGGTCCCCAGAGTTATCCCCTTCTTACATGAGTGTCTCAAAAGTCCCCTTTCCTAAATCAGGGTCCCCAGAGATCTCCCCTTACATCAGGGTCCCCAGAGTTCACCCTTACAACAGAGACCCCACTTTCATTAGGATAAAGAAAATCCTCCCTTACATTAGGATCCAAAAGTATCCCCTTACATCAGGGTCCCCATATCCCCCCTTACATCAGTGCTTACCCCTACATTAGGACCCTTAAAAGTTCCCCCCTTACAATACATCAGGGTCCCAAAAGTCCCCTCTCCTAAATCAGGGTCCCCAGAGATCCCATTACATCAGGGTCCCCAGTTTTCACCCTTTTAACAGAGGCCCCGCTTTCATTAGAATCCCCAAAATCTTCGCTTAGAATCCCAAAGTCTCCCCTTACATCAGGGTCCCCATATCCCCCCTTACATCAGTGCTTACCTCTTAGATTAGGGCCCTCAAAGTCCCCCCCCTTACATCAGGGTCCCCAGAATTATCCCCTTCTTACATCAGCATCCCAAAAGTCCCCTCTCCTAAATCAGGGTCCCCAGAGTTACCCCCTTCTTACATCAGCATCCCAAAAGTCCCCTCTCCTAAATCAGGGTCCCCAGAGTTATCCCCTTCTTACATCAGGGTCCCAAAAGTCCCCTCTCCTAAATCAGGGTCCCCAGAGATCCCATTCCATTACATCAGGGTCCCCACAGACACCCCACTTTCATTAGGATCCCTAAAATCCTCCCTTACATTTAAAATGGCAAAGTCTCCCCTTACATCAGGGTCCCCATAGCCCCCCTTACATCAGTGCTTACCCCTTACATTAGGGCCCTCAAATCCCCCCCTACACATCAGGATCCCCAGAGTTATCCCCTTGTTACATCAGCATCCCAAAAGTCCCCTCTCCTAAATCAGGTCCACAGAGATTCCCCCCTTACATCGGGGTCCCCAGAGTTCACCCTTAACACAGAGATCCACTTTCATTAGGATCCCCGAAATCCTCCTTTACATTAGGATCCCAAAGTCTCCCCTTACATCAGGGTCCCTATAGCCCCCCTTACATTAGGGTCCCCAGAGCCCCCCTGCCCATGGCTGCACCCTAGGCAGCAGTGCGCCCAAGGCAGCTGCTTAGTTTGCCTAGTGGTAGCACCAGACCTGCCCTTCCCACCATGGCGTCCCTTTAAAGAGTTCTGAATGGCCGGGGGAAGGTTCGGCCATCATGTGACCACCAGTGGTGTATTTTGGGTTTGTGCTGCCCTAGGCAAGACTATATAAGGCGCCCCCCCTATATAATTTTGTCCCACAGCCGTGGTATACCGTTCTTGTCTCAGGGTCTGATGAGGAAGTTGCAGCCATGTTTTGTCACCCAGTGTTTGCGTATCGGTTTTTCAAACGCAATTTTTTGCGAAAAAAAATAAAGTTTTCTAATTTGAATGCAAAATAAAACAACAGACAACCTAAATTTTGTTAAATATAAAATACGTTATGCCAAGTAAATAGATAACAATGTCATGTTTTAAAATTGCGCACACCTGTGCAAGGATGACAAACTATGCAAATTTTACTATCCATAGGTGACGCTTTAAAAGCCTTTATAGGTTACTTCTTTAGATTTACAGAGGAGGTCTGGTCTGGAATTACTGGTTATGATCTGGCGTTCATGGTGATACCTCACATGTGTGGGACGATCACTGTGTGCCGAGCGCGACCTTTCACCTTTGCAGGAAAGGGGCACTTTACTTTTTTTTTTTTTTTTTTCATTATAAATGTATTTTATTTTCTTACATTGTTGCTTGTATTGTTTTTCTTTTTTTATTCATCACTTTTATGGCTTTGAGAAGGAATGTAAACATCTCTTGTGACAGTATGGCTCCATTCACCTATAGGCACTTCGGATCGCGGGCAGAATTGTCGCAATTCTGCCCGCAATTCCGAACCATTGCAAGTCGCAGGCGCCCGAGCGATTCCCGTGACTTGTAATGGCTCCCCAAACGCGGCGCGATTTTGCCGCGATTGTCACCCAACGAATAGCGGTGAAATCGTTCAAACAGAATCGCGGGACGCCTGATGCCCAAAAGAAATACAAGAACTTGTTTTGGAGCTTCAGGCGTCTCACGATTCTGTTTGCGCAATTTTACCACGATTCGTCGGGTGACAATCGCGGCAAACTCGGGAATCGCTGGGAATCACCTGGTCAGCAGATGGCAGTTTGGGGGAGCTGGGACAGCTCGGTCGGGGGGCTGTCTGGCGAAGGGGAGTCTACAGTGCAGCATGGAACCGGCCTCTGCTCAGACACAGTTTACACCATCCATGCTGGGGGGGGGGGAGGTCCTTGTCTTCATCCCGCACTCAGTAAGTCAGCAGTGGGGACTTTTTAATTCTCTTCTCCAGGAACCCTTTAGGCATGTCTGTGGTGGAAGTGGTGCAATCCTTTTACGGGGCATCAAAGTGGCCTGGGGGGGGGGGGGGGGCGATTTCCCCCCTGTCCCCTGGCCCAGTCCTCCCCTGCATATGTGGTCATACCTTAATTAGGTGAGAAAGTCTTTTAGTCCACAGGTCCATTCAGCAGCATAAGTCCACATCCCTTTAAGCTGCGCGCATGCGCGGACGCGCAGTCTAATTGAAGGTCCCGCGCAGCACAAATTCAGACCGCGCAGCCGCAGACGACGTGAAGGTAGTGAGCAGTGCGCCCCGCCGAGCCTGTCCATTGTGTGACAATAGCGAATGAAGATTCACTATTGTCACACGGATCCTCCTCCTGGCCAATCAGGGAGCCGGTCCTCCCGCTTCCTGATTGGCCGAAAGACAAACCCCATGCCATTGGCCGAGGAGGAGGCGGGAGAACTGAGGAGACGCGGGGACGCGGGGACTGAAGAGAATCAAATACTCACAAACAAACAAGAAGTTCAGGCACATCAATTCCATACACCTGCCTCCTACCAGAGGATCAACGTCTTTACTGGAAGCAGGGGGCTGCCCTCTTATCCCATCTCTCTCTCATCCCCCCTCTCTCTCTATCATCCCCCCTCTCTTTCAGCCCCTCCTCTCTCTCACCCCCCCCCCCTCTCCCTCCCTCCATCACCCAGCCCTCCTCTCTCTCTCTCCCTCACCCTTCTCTCTCTCCCACCCCCTCTCACCCCCCCCCCCCCTCTCGTTAGATCTCAGGGGTTCACGGGACTTGTAGTCCTTCAATTTTGGAGGGAGTCACCTCCGTTAAAAAAGAAGTGGGGCAAATTTACATGGGGGGGGGGGAGCAGGGCGCCCAATTTTAGTCTTGCCTAGGGCAGCACAAAACCAAAATACACCACTGAGCAGGGGACAAGGTATGGTGCACAGGGAGGGTGATCGGTGTGGGGGAAGAGAGGGGGGGGCCATTAATGGAACTGGTTCTCTGTAAGGGTCTCTTTGCCAAGGGGAGGGAGAGGAGAAGAAGCCATCTTTCAGCCACAGGAGATTTGTTCCAGTAATTGCCCCTCCACCATGCTGATCACCCTCCCTGCCCACATTTAATTCACCCAGCTGCCCGAGCCCCCCATGATGGTCCGGGCCCCATACAGGTGGACCAGTGGTACCCCCTTATCCATGACCCCACTCCCATATACCAGCTCCTTCCATGCAGTCCCTGTATGTAATCGGATGCGTTGTGTAGCAGGTTGCTGCGATCCTTTGTCGAGTTCCCACCATGGCTTTGATGGTGGAAGGAAGGTAGTTCGTGTTTATTGGCCCACCTCTTCGGCACAAGATTCTATTTCAAAAATGTTTTTTTTTCTCCCTTTTCTTTTGGTGATTTAAACCATATGCGGGGGTTCTGTAGGGGATTAATTTATCAGTTTCTCTGTAGTATGAGAAGAAATAGAGCAAAACGTCTCATAGGTTCCAACCCTCACCACTAAATCATGTTCCCCCTCGGAGCAGAAGAGCTGCCATCATGATAAATAGAGGGTGTCACGTTCACTTCACCCCGGATCACTGGGAGACAGAGCTCTGCTAGGAGGATAAATTTTCTGAAGTAGTGGAATGTGTTAAGCTTGTAACAAATGGTCCTTTAATGACTCGCTCATGAAATACATAAATACGGATCTTTAACACTGGAGTAATTGTCTGGGAGGCCATTTATTAAAGCGAAACTCCAATTTACTTCAAATATATCTAAAGCCAACATTTTTTTTTTTTTTTTTTTTACGTTTGCATGGAGCAGGGAATGGATAATAGGGCTGGGGGTTTGGTTTTGTGTCCCGTTTCTGTTTCATGTTCTGTTGCAGGGACTTCCCCGGACTTCCTGAAGTGGAAATGAACAAAGATTTCCCAAAAGTGAGGGAAAGCCATCTCTGACCAGTGGTGTCGCTATAGGAGTGCGAGGGGTGCAGACCGCACCTAGGGGACACCTGCCAGAGGGGTAACACCAGGTTTGCCAACCATCAAAAAATATGGCTGCGGGAAGACTTTGGAACTGTGGAGTTCCAAAGCCGACTGGGCTTGGACATACTCAGCTATTTTTGCATGCACAGTGAGTCAGTGACGTCATGGCGCTGACTGCTTTGGAACTGCGCAGTGCTTGAATGAATGACAGGACAGCGACATGGCAGTAGGCACGCCTACTGAGTCCCATTCCCGATCCCACCTCCATGCCACTGTGAGCAGTATGGACATGGAGTGCTGGAGACTGGAACCCTGCCCCGCACTTTCCATCCATGGCTGCTGGAGACTCCCACCACACCACTGTGAGCACGGCCTAATGGAGTCCCAGAGACTGGACCCCGCACCTTCCATCCATGGCCGCTGGAGACTCCCACCACACCACTGTGAGCATGGCCTAATGGAGTCCCAGAGACAGGACCCCACACCTTCCATCCATGGCTGCTGGAGACTCCCACCACACCACTGTGAGCATGGCCTAATGGAGTCCCAGAGACTGGACCCCGCACCTTCCATCCATGGCTGCTGGAGACTCCCACCACACCACTGTCAGCACGGCCTAATAGAGTCCCAGAGACCGGACCCCGCACCTTCCATCCATGGCTGCTGCAGACTCCCACCACACTACTGTGAGCATGGCCACATAGAGTCCCCGAGACCGGACCCCGCACCTTCCATCCATGGCTGCTGGAGACTTCCACCATACCACTGTGAGCATGGCCTAATGGAGTCCCAGAGACTGAACCCCGCACCTTCCATCCATGGCTGCTGGACACTCCCACCACACCACTGTCAGCACGGCCTAATGGAGTCCCAGAGACTGAACCCCGCATCTTCCATCCATGGCTTCTGGACGCTCCAATGCCACTGTGACCACAGCTATGGCCACACTCTCTGATAACCTCTTGTGTCCTTTCTGCAGTGGGCACGCCTCCCGAGTCCCAACCTGGAGACCAGATCCCACCTTCATGCCACTGTGAGCAGTACGGACATGGGGTCCTGGAGAATGGACCCCCTGCCCTGCACCTTCCATCCATGGCTGCTGGAGACTCCCACCACACTACTGTGAGCATGGCCACATGGAGTCCCAGAGACCGGACCCCACACCTTCCATCCATGGCTGCTGGAGACTTCCACCATACCACTGTGAGCATGGCTATAGCCACACTCTCTGATAAACTCTTGTGTCCTTTCTTCAGTCTCTGACCATCTCTTGTATCATGTCTGTTGACACCATGTTTTACGGCACTGGGTGACACCAACCCTAGTGATGCCATTGTCTCTGACAGTTGTCCCCAGAACAGGTGCCCCATTAGAAATATAGGGGGTGGCTGGATTCTGGGTCCCCCTATTCCTGCACAGCGAGGAAACATGCAATTTTTCCAACACAGAGTCAGTAACCAGTCCATGGGCTTGTTTTTGTTGTTTTATTGAGGGAAACTAACTTGGATAGGGATGATATATTATGGGATGCCCAACTTGACTTGGTAAAACAAGTTGAGGACAAACTTCCTTCTCAAAAACAGAACACAAAAATGGATCCTGGACTCTGAAATAATACTAGTCTCTAGTGGACCAATAGCAAGGTTCCTCTTTTAGGAGCTCTATGTCCCCTTGGTAAAACTCACAAAGTCCCAACACCCTTCCACTCCCTTTTTGACCCTGGGGATGATAGGTAGAGGTACTTACTGTATCCCCTCAAATCCTGCTGCCTTGGATAAGACTGCTGTTCAGGTCTCCTGCTGTATAGGTCTTCCCTTGCTAGACAGGGTGTCTCCTGGATAAGACTGAAGGATGTTAAAGGTCCCCCTCTTTATCTTTCCCAGCTCCAGTCTGAAGGCAGAGCCCCCCCAACCTCAGGGTCCCCTCCCAGGCCTCACAATCCTCAGCACTCCATCTTCCACTCGACAACAACAACTCCCCCGACTGGCTCTTTAATATTCATGGGCCTGTTTTACCACCCTGCCAGGCTCTTCTGCCTAGGAATTGGTCAGACTACCATTAATATATAGAGCTTTGCCTCTGTACCTCCATCTTCTAGCTTGGAAGTTTCCATGGACCTCCAGAAACGTGGGGAGGCGATAGAGGCCTGGTCCGCAGAGCCTTCCAGCCTGATCTTATGCTGAACCCACAGCAAATTCCCAGACTCATACAAGCTACTATGAGTCAGCTAAATGTACCTACCAAGACTATACACTAGAGGGTGCTACAGAAGATTTCTTCTCACTTTCTGTTCCAGTGAAAGAAAGTAAATTTGGTGATGTAGTTTACTGAATCACCCCAAACTAAAGTGAGACCATCCTCCCCAGATGTATACTAACCATAATGAGTCATCTGCACCACACAAGACTTTTTAGAGTCTCAGTCTTTCCCCGGCCCATACTCGCACAGTTGATCTCCAAAAGTTTCTATGGGACTGTTTCCAGGAGACACTTAGGAGGCAGCATGGTGGAGTTGATGCTTTTTGTACACATATGGCCATAGGTTTGTGGACACCTCTTTGAGGCTGGTGCAGTCTGTACTCCCCACTGTAGGTGGCGCTCGACCAAAGTGACCATACAGAAGGGGAAGGAAGTCCTGTCCAATTGGACACTGGCATCCCATGTGACCTCAGCGGACATCTTGGGTCAGGGCAGTGTCAATTTAAGACTCTGGCTCCCAGGTTTGGCACACTTTGTGTGAGTGGCTAGTGTAGGGACCGGCTCCCTGTCTGGCAGGGACAGCGTATAGTGGCAGGGAGAGGTTCCAGAGGAGTAGGGAAAGGGCATGGATGATGCTATCTCCACATAGATAGCCTATTTCCATTCATGTGGAAGGGTCAGGCCGCATTCCCGCTCCTGGTTGCAGAAGCTGTAGGCATTATCTCTGGATGTTCTCCTCCACTACAGTTTTGTAAGTGGCTTTGGTTGGCTGTGGCTACCCACCAGGCCTAGTTGTACATTGGGAGTTCCTTAATACATTGTTCTCTCTCATCTCGGCCTCTGTGTGTTCTCTGTTCTCTGTTCGCCAACACACCATCCATTCATGTCTCCATCCATCCATCCATGTCTCCATCCATCCATCCTGAGAAATCAATTTGAAAAACTAGAACTAGCATTTCTAGCTGCATCTTAAGTAAGGGCAGATGATTCATGTAGTATTCACTTCTGGTAATATATCTGCCCTTAGCTCAGGCATGCATGCAGGAGAGTGTGCCTAGCTGAGAAAGCCCCTCCCCGTATGAAGACTCCTGGGATGTATGACATCATCTTAGCCTAGGCCAGAAACCAGGAAGTTATCTATTCTCCCTTCCTATCTATTACTAATACTGGCAGCATGAGGATCACACGGAGTCAATGTTGATTTAGAGAGTGAAGATCATTGAGGATCCATCCCTTCCATTTCATGTCACTGATCCCCCTCCCCCGCTATTACATTCCCCATCTCTGGGAGTTACATTGTCCTCCAGGAGAACGCTCGTCTGCTCTACATAGACAGGATACGGATAATATTCGCTGTTAATAAATATCGCTGTTTATGAAAACACGCAGCCGGGGGAACGCTGGTTATAAAATGCGTCTCTGAAAGGAAGGCGAGGAAGGCGAGGCCCAGCAATGAGCATGCGTGTGCGAGGAGCGGGGAGCGAGGAGCGGGGGGCGGGCAATGTGTGATGTGTTAATGGCAGTAAGCAGATCTCAATGTTACAGTTTTTCTGTGTCAGTTCTGCATTCCGCGAATTATTCCCGTATGATCTTCAAGGGAAAGTCTCCAACATGCTAGAGAGCGCTGGATGGCGGAAATTACACAGGAATTCCCCCTCCTCCTCCTATTCCTCCTCCTCCGCCTCATCCCCCTCCTCCTATTCCTCCTCCTCCTCCTCCTCCCCCTCCTCCTCCTATTCCTCCTCCTCCTATTCCTCCTCCTCCTCCTCCTATTCCTCCTCCTCCTCCTCCTCCTCCCCCTCCTCCTCCTATTCTTCCTCCTCCTATTCCTCCTCCTCCTCCTCCTATTCCTCCTCCTTCCCCTCCTCCTCCTATTCCTACTCCCCCCTCCTCCTCCTATTCCTCCCCCTCCCCCTCCTCCTCCCCCTTCTCCTCCTCCTCATCCCCCTCCTCCTCCTCTTCCTCCTCCCCCTCCTCCTCCCCCTCCTCCTATTCCTCCTCCTCCTCCTCCTCATCCCCCTCCTCCTCCTCTTCCTCCTCCTCCTCCTCCTATTCCTCCTCCTCCCATTCCTCCTCCTCCTCATCCCTCTCCTCCTCCTCATCCCCCTCCTCCTCTTCCTCCTCCCCCTCCTCCTCCTATTCCTCCCCCTCCTCCTCCTATTCCTCCTCCTCATCCCCCTCCTCCTCCTCTTCCTCCTCCCCCTCCTCCTCCTATTCCTCCTCCTCATCCCTCTCCTCCTCCTCCTCCTATTCCTCCTCCTCCTCCTCATCCCCCTTTTCCTCTTCCTCCTCCCCCTCCTCCTCCTCCTATTCCTCCTCCTCCTCCTCCTCATCCCCCTCATCCCCCTCCTCCTCCTCCTCCTCCTCCTCCTCCTCTTCCTCCTCCCCCTCCTCCTCCTCTTCTATTATTCAGATTTTATTGGGATCGATCGACATTTCTTTAGGATATAAAAATGTCATATGAATGATATGAGCGAACTGTCAATAAACATTACAAAGATGAATGTATGGGGGTTATAAATGTTTTCTTCATTATGGTCAGAGCTAATACAGTGTCTGACAAAAGTAAGTACACCCCTCCCATTCTATCTTTTCATGTGACAACACTGAAGAAATGAGACTTTGCTACAATGTAGTAGTTGTAGTGAGTGTACAGCTTTTATAACAGTGTAAATTTACTGTCCCCTCATATATATATATATCATTTTTTTAATATTACATATAAATTTGTTCTTTTTTGATCCAGCAGGCGGAGCTCTAGTCACCTTTCCACTGTGTGCTCAGCTTTGAGGTTAATACAATTCAGTAGCTCAAGCTGATCAAACCAACATCCCATATTTGTCTTTTTTCCAGAGAAGTAAGACCTAATAAAAATTAAATGAAAAAAAAAAAAAAAAGTATCAATTCGATTCTGTCTCCAAAAATGTAAATAACACAGCAAACAATAAGAGAGAGCTTCAGGGACTCCAAACAATACAAAATAACCTTAAAGTGAAATAAAAAAAGCAAAACAAAACTTAAAATAACAAAAACATTTTATTAAAATTGGGTGGGGTCCTTTAGGGTTAATTGGCTAATACATTTTTTTTTAATATATATTCAAGTTGTTCCATATATTGTTGTATATTTAATTACATTTAATTTGGGAGTCGTACCGGAATCTCTCTTCATTGTTTGTCATGTTATCCAGGGCTGTCTTTAACACAGGGCAAAAGGGGCAGCTGCCCTGGGCCCAGTCATTGTTGTGGGGCCCAAAGCAGCTGCCCCTTGAGCCCACACTGCCTGCAAATAGGTAATAAGTGGATTTTGGAGGGCCCAAGAAAATATTTGCCAGGGTCCAATCAATATTAAAGACGGCCCTGATTGTTATCCTTTTTATTTGTTGCTTTCATCGGAGGTTTCATTGAGAAAAACTGTCCCTCAAAGGAAGAATTCCCTGCTGAGCTTCCTCTTTAGATAACCCAGAGTGCTCTGGGGGTCCTTTGTAATACAGTATATTCTATTTTATAAAACAACAATATAATGTTTAATAAAACCGGCATTCATTTGACCCAAAACCATTATTGCTCTGGTCATTTTTTTCAGTTTTAGAAAGAGATGGGAACAGTTAGGGTTTGTGCCAGGTTTGTGACCCAATTAGAGATGTCCTCTTTCTTCTCATCCCTGTGGCCCTTGGGGAGAGGTTGTCACCAGGACAGGGTGGTACAGACAGCAAGAGAAACACTTTTACAAGTTCGAACCTCTGCCTCATTCTACTAAAAATGTGTCTTTATTTGTCAGCGTCCCCATTGGAGGGACTTCTCATCACTTCTTCGCCTAACAGGAAGTTCAATTACTTTTTGTCCCTGTGACACCGGAACAAGAAACACGGAGAGTGGTTGTCACCAGGACAGGATGGCACAGGTTCCCATTCTATTATAAATGTATTTTGTGTCTCGAGAGATTTTCCATCGCCCGCTGTCCTAACAAGAATTGGGGTTTCTCTGCACTCTTTCAGCAGGTGACATACTGAGAATTACCAGCGAGGATCATGGGATCTCTTAGAGGTGTGGATACAATGTAACACAAATGGCAGGATTCTCTTCTATCCTGTGAACACTAGATGGCGAGCTTCAATCAAAAGTCACCAATTATTCAGCCACAATAAATATCAATTCAAAACAATATTATTATTATTATTATTATTACTATGATATAGGATTTAGATTATTATTATTATTATTATTATTATTAATAATAATAATAATAATAATAATAATATAACTATTTTTATTGTTATTCAGGCTTTAGATGATGATTATAATTACTATTATTTTTTATTTTGAATACATTATATAATTAATTTTTTATTATCATTATTACTATTATTATCATCATCATTATTTATTATTATTGTTATTATTCAGGATCATCATTATTATTATTATAATTATCATCATTATTACTACTACTATACAGGATTTAGATTATTATTTGTACTACTACTAGTATTAATATTCAGGGTTTAGATGATGATAACAATAAAATTATAATTATTATTAGTATTCATTTTACTTTTCTTTTTTTCTATTATACATTATTTATATACCTTATTAATAATTATTAGATTAGATGATGAGGATAATTATAATAATTATTATTAGTATTATTATTATCATTATTATTATTATTATCAACATCATTATCATATTTTTATTATTATTATTATTATTATTATTATTATTACTACTAGTATTATTATTCAGGATTTAGATGATAATGATAATTATTAATAATATTATTATTATTATTATTAATATTATTATTATCATTATATAGGATTTAGATGATGATGATGTATACGATTATTATTATTATTATTAATAATACTATTATTATTGTTATTCAGGATTTAGATAATAATGATTATTATTACTATTATTTTAAATATTATACATTATATAATTAATTTTTATTATTATTATTATTATCATCATCATCAACATTTTTTATTATTATTATTATTATTACTACTAAACAGGATTTAGATTATTATTACTATTGCTACTAGTATTAATATTCAGGATTTAGATGACGATGATAATTATTATTATAAATATTATTATTATTATTACTATTCTTTTTTTCTATTATACATTATTTATATAATTATTTAATAATTATTATTCGTAGTAGTATTATTATCAACATCATTATCATTGTTTTTTATTATTATTGCTTTTATTCAGGATTATTATTATTATCATTACTAGCATTATTATTCAGGATTTAGATGATGATGATTATTATTATTATTATTACTACTCTTTTTTTCTATTAAACATTATTTATATAACTAATTAATTAATAATTATTAATATTATTAGTATCATTATTATTATTATTATCATTGTTTTTTATTATTATTATCATTATCATTATTACTACTACTACTATTATTTATGGTTCATATTATACTATTATTATTATTTATTATTATTATGATGATACAGAGTATATATAGTGCCAACAATTAGTGCAGTCCTTTGCAATATAAGGGAGATAGACTGTGAGCCAGGCGTTCTCATCCAACATCAGTACCTGACCTCACAAATGTGCTTCTGGAAGAATGGTGAAACATTCCCATAGACACTCCTAAACCTTGTGGACGGCCTTCCCAGAAGAGTTGAAGCTGTTATAGCTGCAAAGGGCGGAGCCAACTCAATATTGAACCCTATGGACTAAGACTGGGAGGCCATTAAAGTTTATGTGTGTGTAAAGGCCGGCGTCCCAATACTTTTGACAATATAATGTATCTTCTATCTGTGTGACTGGTTCAGCTCTGCCTCCTCTCGTGGCCGCGGTTGCATGTTTGTCCTCTCTATGTACAATGCTGGCTATGTGATGACGCAGAGTGACTGCACACATACCAGAACTTCAGGGATAGGAGGACAGCACTGGAACCGGCCGGGGGGGGGGGGGGGGGGTGTAAGTATTAATGCATCTTCCTCTACCCCCTACACATAATGAACATTTAACCCTTGCAGTGCGGGGGGGGGGGATTCCACTACAGGGGCAGATTTCTTCTCCATTCCTGGAATTGGGCTTTTAGCAGCTGTCCTTCTGATTCTGTCTTGCTCTGTTAGAATGAATTTCACAGACCGGATCCCCACACGGCTCAATCTGGTTCAGAAGTTGGAAGTTCAAAGGGACAAAACTCTGAGACTTCCTGCGAAGATGCAAGGTGCAAGAGAGGAAAACGCTGCTAATGACTCTGTCATCTGGTTGGCGGTAGGGCTGTCCATTGTTGAGGGGTCCAGGTGTGAATCGGAGAGATCAGGACAGGAAGCTCGGTCTCTGATGGTCATCCGGTTGGGTTTGGGAAAGTGAAAATTCTGTCACTGAAACCTGAACCAAATGTTTATTTCAGAAAACAGTGATGGCCCCTGAGGGCCACTCCGAGGGCCACTTTACGGTTTACAAACACATCATTCTCAAGCTGAACGTTGCTTCCAAAAAGAACTATGTGTTTCCCGGGATGGGGGGGAACCGGAAATCTTTGGCTTGGGGGCAACCACAACCAAGTGCCTCTCTCATGATGGGGACAGTTTTCTGTGGCAATGGAAAGTGTGCCACAAGGCCACAGTCATTGGAAGACAGGTCCTTTTTGTAGTCCGCGGTGGTGCAAAAACCTACAACAAAAAAAACCCGTAAGTGAACAAAAAACGCGCATTTGAAACACACACAGAAAAAAGTGCACTTAAGGGTGTGCTTTAGTCCACCCCCGAAGGGGTAGGACTTCGACCCTGGCAAGGCTCCTGACAGGGATTAAGGTTTCCATGGTCAGCCTAGCCAGAAGTCCTGGCAGACCCTGTTCTTCAGGCTAGCTGAAGCCGACCAGGAATACTAGGTCAGGGGGCTCTCCTGAAGAGAGACCCCCAAGAGCCAGGGGAGGACGGAACCTGAGGGCCACACATCCTCCTCCCTAGACTTCAGGGTAAGCCATAGGACTCACACCCTTCATCCGTGAAAACACACACAAAAGTGAAAGTGACAAACAGTGAGGGAAATAAATAAGAAAATAATAAAGTGGCCGTACCAAATGTGCACGGGCCGGGCCCTAGGGCCTGGTAAGCAAAAATTGCCCCGGACTTTAGCCAAAAGGCCCAGCCCATGAGGAGCAGTGCAGAAAGAAAGCAATTTGGTGCTGTCACCTTGTGCCTGTTCAGACTGTGGGGTCCCATATGTTACTAAGAGCACCCCTGGGGGCGACCACTCCCAGGGGGCACAGTCACTGCGGACCTTCTGTCCTCCTCCTCCCGGCCCCTGGCTAGACAAGGTAGCCCATTCAAATCAGGAGGTAATAGACCCTTCCAGCTTTCTCGGGGAGAACTTACTCCCGTCCCCCAATTACGCTCAGGCGCTCCGGTTTCAATTCCTGCCGATGCTAACCTTCCAGGTCCCCATCACTCCAGCAGGTTTACATAGCCGCCACTCAACCTTGGTCAGGTCAGATGACAGCACAGCGCCCCCACTGGATCAATGATAAGAACAGATACTACACTTGATCGATCTTAGCCAATAGGAAGAAGCGAGAAGCAATAAGACAGGTGGGGATTCTAAAAGGTTTATTGTGGGGGGGGGAGGCGGGCTAGCTGCCGAGAAAGATGGCCATGCTACTCTGCCTCCATGTGCAGCGGTCTGACAAGGAGGAGAGGAGGAAAGTCCAGCAAATGAAAGGGGACACATGTGGCTTCCCCTAGATCCTCCAATAATGGAACACCCTTTTCCAATCCTCAGAAGTCACTCCCGCAGTCTGCATGACACAGGTGAGCAAAATACAGAGGATAGTATGTCTAATAATGATGGCACATGGGAGTTTGTGGAAGCATTGGAGGAATTCTCTACTCAGGGTCAGCCTATTAGTGATACAACAATGAAGGATATACTATTATCACCTAAAGGCTTCCTGCACAAAGAAATGAAATGATCTCCTTCATGGCCCAGATTAATGCAGATGTCTCGGGTCTGGGGGACTGTGTACATCATGTGGAATGCATGATGGGGGAGCAATGAATTAGTCAATGCTCATAATGAAAAAGAGGAGGAAATTGATGCACTTAAAGCCAAGCAAGCGGACCTTGAAGTCCGGTCACACAGATAGTTCTCCCGTCGGATCTTCGCCGCTACATTCAGCAACTGATATCCACCCTCTTACCAGATACCCCTGAACGGGAAGTGGTTGTCGATCAGCCCACAGGTTACCCAAACCCAATCACCTACCTGATAATGTGCCTTGTGATGTCATCGCTAGAATTCACTTTTACCATGTGAAAGATAACCTTATGCAATTCGCAAGATGCAACTCCCCTCTACCAGAACCCTATGCCCACCTCCAACTGTACAAGGATCTTTCACAACATTCTATTCTAGCGCGGAAGAAATTGCATTCTGTTGCGAAGCTGCTGTGTAACCACCAACTTACATAAAAAATAGGGCTTTCCAGATAAATGAATCATTACGAAAGAAAAAAAAAAACCTTCACAGTCTCCTCTGTGGATGAAGGTCTGAAAATAACTCAAAAATGGGGCTTCTTACCACCGGCTGAGGAATCCCCATCCCCCAGATGTTCCCCAGGCCACATGGATCCAGAATGGGAATCAACCCCAGGATAATTCACTCCAGTTGACTTTCTTTGTGCCTCTTTTAATCATAAATATAGCTATCTTCGGATAGTCATAAGTCCTCCTAGTGAAGTCTTAGTCCTCTGAATGACTACCCTCCCCCCCCCTACTCAGTGGAGTATGTTGATTTTGTGCTGCCCTAGGCAAGACTAAAATTGAGCACCCCCCTCCCCATCCTATGTAAATTTGCCCCATTCCTTCCTTTTTAACGGATGTAACTCTCTCAAAAATTGAAGGACTACAAGTCCCAGCATGAACCCCTGAGATCTCACGAGGGGGGGGGGGTGAGAGAGGGAGAGAGAAAGAGAGGGGGAATGAGAGAGGGAGGGAGAAAGAGAGGGGGGATGAGAGAGAGAGAGAAAGCAAGGTGGGGGAGGGAGGGGGGATGAGAGAGACAGAGAGAGAGGGGGATGAGAGCGAGAGAGGGGGGGTGAGAGAGGGAGAGAGGGGGGGTGAAAGGGGGGATGATAGAGAGGGGGGAGAGAAAGGGGATGAGAGAGAGAGAGGGGGGATGAGAGAGAGAGAGAGGGGGTGAGAGAGAGAGGGGTGAGAGAGAGAGAGGGGTGATAAGAGAGAGAGAGAGGGGGGGATGAGAGAGAGGGGGAATGAGAGAGAGGGGGGATGAGAGAGAGAGAGGGAGGGGGAGAGAGAGAGAGAGGGGGGGATGAGAGAGAGAGGGGGGAGAGAGAGAAGGGGGTGTGAGGGGGTAAGAGAGAAAGGGGGTGAGAAAGAGAGATAAAGAGGGGGGAATAAGAGAGGCGGCTCTAGCAACCAGTGGCCAATAGAGTCTCAGGTGGAGGGGGGTGGATTTTTTGCTGCCCCCCTGTAAAGTGCCGCCCTAGGCCTGGGCTTTGTCGGCCTAGGCCAAAATACAGCACTGCCCCTACTGTTAAACGGCTCAGGCCGCCCGTTGAGCTGTTGCTCGCTCTTTTTTATGACTGTTACATTTTTTGTTCTTCTGTTATTTTGTGTTCGTCCCTTTTTCTTTCTTACTACTCCAGTACACTATTGGAATCCTCAAGATGAATCCAAGATTATGCATTGGTTATCTACACCCACTCCCTTATCTGTGTTTCACCTCTCGAAAAGATGTCTACCATCACCTTGCTCCCAACAATCAAAGAACATTGGTCTTTCTAATTTCATCCTTTCCGGAATTTTCCACTACTCTCATCTCTTCCACGCCATCTGTAATGAGTCTTAAAATGATATAGTTGAACGCCCATGGTCTAAATACCCCCTACAAATGCAGGGCCCTGTGGATGGAAGCTAAAAGGCGATATCCTATGCATTCAAGAATCCCACTTTGCAAAAAGGAAAAGCTCCCAAATGCTTTCATAAGGAATTCCCTCACATGATTATGGCCAACTCCCCTGAAAAAAGAGGGGCGTATTTATAGCTATCAGACACTCAGTCACTTACAAATTGCATGATATTGTGATTGACTCCCAAGGCAGATACCTAGCAATAATATGTGACAATAACAACATTACGTATACAACAGTTAATGTATATGCTCCTAATACTGGACAAGCCAAATTTCTAGGAAAAGTCCATAAGAGAGTCAAACCTTTACAACGTGTTTTGTTGCTGAGATTTCAAATCCCCAATGGATCCTACATTGGACACAACAGCACACAAACCAACTCTTAGCTGTCACCTCCAGTCTTTCCTGAAAGACACTGGATTATACCATGCCTGGAGATGCCTTAACACTACTGATCTAAATTTTCCTTTTTTTTCTAAGTTTTTCTCCAGAATCAATTACTTTTTTCCTGATTTACATCTCTTACAGAGAGTGTCATGGGCCTCCATTCACTCGGTCGGACCATGCTCCAATTTCATAGTTACATAGTAGGTGAGGTTGAATAAAGACAATAGTCCATCCAGTTCCCCCTGTGTAGGTGTGTGTGGCTGTAATCATCTCTCATACCCCTGAATGTTCTGATCCT
The DNA here is from genome assembly GCF_965119305.1 of Pelophylax lessonae. Lineage (NCBI taxonomy): Eukaryota > Metazoa > Chordata > Amphibia > Anura > Ranidae > Pelophylax > Pelophylax lessonae. The sequence continues at coordinate 207,797,174 of NC_138780.1, forward strand.
TGAGATGTACGTCTAAGAGTCTTTTGAAAGCCACCATACTTCCTGCAGAAACCACCTCTTTTTTTTTTTTTTAATTCTTTTTATTTCAATATGTGCATAAAAACGAACATTCCAAACGTCCTTTCAACAAAGGGACAAAACAATATAAAATAAAAAAATTATACAATATCCAAATAATTATCTGTTTACTTAGTATTCATAATCTCTTTATGCCAAGGTATATCCATTTAGCTTAATTGATCTCCGTTGTCCCGGTGTGCCCCAACCCCTTGCTCCATTGCATTCATAGATTTATTTCCTCATCATACTATGTGCATCCCTCTATATCCTCTTAGTTATCTCCTTATATTCAACCATTGGTTAATGTTGTTTGACTCCAATTATCCCAAATTTTATTATATTTCGTTGAGCATCCTCTATGCATATACAATACTTTTTCAAATGGTAAAATCTGATTTACCGCTCTTATCCAGTTCTTAACAGCAGGGGGCTTCACTTGAATCCACTTAACTGTGATTGTTTTCCTTGCCATAAACAGCGTTTCTCTAAGCATTATCTTGTGATATCTAGACCATGTTATTTCATTTAATATACCCAGCAAACAGGTTTCTGGGGTCAAAGGTACAGGCATATTCAGGACAGAGGATAATATTTGAATTATTTCCTGCCAGAATCTTGATATCACTGGACAAAACCACATAATATGTATAAAGTCTGCCCGCTTAGCACTGCATCTCAAACATTTAGGAGATGCAAAGCTTTGCATTGCGTAAAGTCTACTTGGAGAGAGATATGATTGATGTAGCATATATAATTGTATTAACCTATTGTTTGCTGCTGGCGATACATATAAATGGGATGAACAGGCTTCTTTCCAATCTTCATCAGTTAAATTGGGAATTATTTCCTGCCATTTTGTTCATATTGCCAAGGGATTCATTCCTGAATTAACCCTGGTTTAATGTGCATATATTTTAGAGATTCATCCTTTAGGGCCCTGGGACCTAAGGATACCAATCATTGGATATCTAGAGATCCCAGGTCCCAAAACTCCAAATTGCGCTTGTAACGCATGTCGCAACTGTAGGTATCTATATAATGAGGTATGTGGTATATCATATTTCATTTGTATATCTGAAAAAGAGTACATATGTGTTATGTCATATACATCTGCAAGGACTGATATCCCCTTTTGTTCCCAGAACTGATACTCTACCAATTGTTTCAGTTGATTAAACATTGGGTTTCGCCATAGTGGGAGATCCATGTTTATTTGTGTGTTTCCCTCTATACATTTTGCCTCTCTCCATATTGTACGAGCTACTGTTAACATTGGTATTTGCTTATATTTTAATTTATTCAAAGGTGCTTCTAGGGCTATAAGTAAATTATCGATTTGTAAAACATGAGCCAGGTGTGATTCTACCATCTGTAGTGTTACTGGTACTATCCATCCTGTGAGATGTTTAAGTATCTGTATATATTAAGAAGTGCCATACCTGCTTCTGTTTTAGCTCTCTGAAGTGTGGTTAACTTTATTCTATTTCTACCCTTTCCCCAAATAAATGTGGTAAATAGGGCATCTATTTTTTTTTAAATAGTTTTAGGGACTATAACCGACATATGTGAAAAAATGTATAAACATTTCGGTTATAGGACCATCTTGATTAAATTTATTCTCCCTGCAACTGAAAGTGGTAATTTAGCCCAAGTAGCTAATTTAGTTTTAATTGTTGTCATGAGTGGATTAAGGTTAGCCTGTAAAGCTGCTTGTGGTAATCTTGTAATATTTATTCCCAGGTATTTGAAAGAGGACACTACCTTTAATAAACTTGAATCCTTGCTTAGTGTGAGTAGTTGTGGTTGCAATGGCATAAGGGAGGATTTTTGCCAATTAATTTTAAGGCCTGAATAAGAAACAAATAGTTCTATTATATGCATAGCTGCTTCCAATGATCCATGTGCATCATTTAAATATAAAACAAGATCATCAGCATATAATCCCACTATATCTATCCTTTCTGCCAATGTAATGTCCCGTACAGAAGGGGTTTGCCGAAGTCGAAGTGCCAAAGATTCAATAGCTACTGAAAATAAGAGTGGTGATAGAGGACATCCCTGCCGGGTGCCTCTATATAATTGTATGGCCTTGGTTAAAAAGCCATTTACCAACAGCTGAGAAGTTGGATTTAGATACATTATTTCAACCCAAGTACAGAATTTCTCCCCATATCCAAATGCCCTAAGCACTGCCTGCAAAAAGGGCCATTCAATAGAATCAAAAGCCTTTGCTGTATCAAGAGAGGCCAAGACACTTGAGTCTGGTAGTTGATCTCTAAGCTGAGCTATAAGTTGTGTTCTTCGAAGATTTATAGATGTGGATTTTCCTGGCATAAATCCATTTTGATCAGGATGTATAATATTAAGTATTACATTGTTTAATCTATGGGCCAAAATTTTTGCAAGAATTTTGTAGTCTGTATTTAATAATGATATGGGTCGGTATGAAGCACAATCTGTTAAATTTTTATCTGGTTTTGGAATTAGTACTACTGTAGCTAAATACATGGATTCAGGAAGTCTTTTTACCCTGAAAGCTGCATCAAATACTTGAACTAGCACTGGGGCAAGAATATCCACGTATTTACTATATACTTCTAACGGAAGTCCGTCTGGTCCTGAAGCCTTTCCTATTGCTAGACTTGTTATTGCTCTTCTTACTTCTTCCTCGCTTGGATTTTCCTCTAATAATTTAACCTGCTCGGTCGTTAAGGCTGGAAAGTGTATTTCACTCAGATAAGTTGAAATTTCATCTGCATTATACGTAAGAGAGGTGGCATACATATCAGTATAAAACGAGTGAAAGCATGACATAATACCAGCCACATCCCTTACGCATTCCCCATCAGGGCGCTGTATATTAGTTATAACTAAACTTGTACTTTGTTGCTTAGCCATATGTGCTAAAAGACAAATTGAAGTATTCCCTTGTTCAAAGTACTTCTGTTGATATTCAAATTGTTTGTATTTAGCTATTGCTGCTATATGTGTAGTATATATTCTTACTGTCATTTCCCATTTTTCCCTATTTATTTCAGTTGGTGTTTTCAAAAACGCAGCTTCTGTATCTCTACATTGCTCTTCTAGCTCTTCCGTTTCCTGCATGGTGGCTCTTTTAATATATGATATTGTTGATCTAAGTGCCCCGAGAAACCACCTCTTGTGGTAGAGAATTCCACAATCTTGTAGCCCTTTCAATTGAGTTGCAAGAGGAATGTAAGCCCATCCAACTTCTCTTTGGCGTAACAACACCTTTCTTCTGTCCCAAACACGTTCTTGAGAAAGGCTTAAAGCTCAACTGCAAGAATATTTTCAATTCAGTGCTAACCCTTCTGTAGATGTTTTTACTACATGGTCTCTAGGGACTTGCTGATCCAGCTAGCCTCCAGGGAAAGGAAACAAAGGATGCAAGCAATTGACACTCTATTAAGCAAAATTCATAGTCTGGAAACTCAAACTGAAATTTCTGCTAATCCTACAAATACGGCAGCTTTGTTAAAGTCTACACAAAAACTTTGCCTTCTCTTAATGGGAGATCAAGAAAAAGCATTGAAAAACTTGAAGGCAAAGTTCTATTCTCAAAGTAACAAGGACAACTCAAAAAACAACAAATAAAAGCCAATCTGCCTTCTATACAAAATCCACTAGATGGCGGCATGGTTTGCAACCCTGAAGACATAGCAAATCCCTTTCCGGCTAATCTATCATTCCCTTTATAATCTTCATGGAGATTTGGAAACCCCTCAACCTTCAGAGGAGTCAATATCTTCCTATTTATCATCTATCCCTCTCCTTTCAGTGGACCCAGACATTTTAGCATCTTTAACCCTCCTCTTGTGTTAGGGTCAAAACTGACCCGTTTTCAGGTTTTGAATGTCTATAAATATCACATAAATTTGTTTATTGCATCAAGATTTTTTTACTTTGTCAGGAACCTCTATTTAAACAATGTAATAGAAAAATAATCCTTTTCACTAAATTATAAAATACTGTGGTGAAAATGAAGACGTTCATGGTGTTAGGGTCAATTCTGACCCAGTTATAATATAGGATTTTAGGACACTAATAAGTTCCAAAACTGAAATCATAAACACTCTCTCTGCTTAGTAACACTGACAGCCAATCACCTCTCAGCCCTGTGAGCTGTAGTTAGGGAGGGGCCTATCTCTTTTCCTGCTTGTCTGCTTCTCTAAATAAAGTGAAGAAACATAGGACAAATTCATTTCAGAGTTGCTGACTTTATTTTACCATTTTTTCAATTTGACAATGAGAAGTATGCTATCAAAAGAAAGGTCTAAGGGGTCACACCAAAAATATTAAAACCAATCTTTTCAAGGATAAAGAAGCCTAACAAGGTAACCAAGAGGTAAGAAACAAATTTGATGATAAATAATTATTCAGAGGGTATGTTATGGCTGATTTAAAACACGGGTCAAAACTGACCCTAACATCATGGATAGTAACGGAATTCTAACATAAGAGGAGGGTTAAATGCCCCTAAATCTGTTGAAGAAACCAAAAACGTTATCAAAGGTCTTGCAAATAACAAGTCACCAGGTGAGGATGGTTTCTCAGCGGAATACTATAAAGCCCTATGTGATACTAAAGCCCCCCCCCATTTAACTTCAGTATTTACCAAAGCGGCATCCTCTGGTTCCTTTCCACAAGAAATTCTGAAACCAATTGTGATCAGTTTACCCAAACCAGGGAAAGACCCTACTCATCCTAAGACCTTTAGACCCATATCACCTATAAATACGGATCTAAAGATCTATGCTAAAATCCTGGCTATTAGATTAGCTAAAGTCACCCCCACCCTTATCAAACCGGACCAGGTGGTCTTTGTGCTGGGTTACCAGGCCCCTAATGGCATGCGGCGTATGTTCAATCTACTGCAACTGCTAGAGAAGTGCAGGGAACCCTCAGCATTCTTAACATTAGATGCCAAAAAGGCTTTCGACAGGGTTCATTGGGGTTTTCTATGCTCTGTCCTCACTAAATTTGGTTTCACCTGTCGAGTTCACTCAGCTATTATGGTGCTATACTCCATTCCTTCAGCATGCATATATACCTACAAATATGTATGGGAAAAAAAAACTCATTGAAAAACCCGGGGATATCTCTTACCTACCCCTCTTATAAAGTATATGAATCTAACTTTGTCCCCCTTCTGGAAACTGTTAAAAAAGATCTAAACCAGGCATGTCCAACCTGTGGCCCGGGGGCCGCATGCGGCCCAGAGCCCCCTGACAATTTTTTTTTTTTTTTTGATGGGGAAGAAGGAAGTCAGGTCGGGGGCACGGCCACAGCGGCTTCCAAATAACTGTAAGCAGAGGCTGCCTTGGAAGGGATCATCCTCTAGTTGTGTTAAATTAGTGCTGGGGGGGGGGCAGCAGCGCGGGAAGGGCGCGGCGGCGTTTTAATACTTATGTAGCGGGGTTAAACATGCCTAAAGACACTGTTTGATATGTGGGAAGGAACTAGGCTCCCTCTAGTGGTAGCTGCATGGAATTTCCCGGGCTGTGACTTCCTTTTCACAAGATGAAGAAACTACATCTCCCAGGCTGCTTTGCAAGATCCAGGAACTAGGCTCCCTCTAGTGGTAGCTGCATGGAATTTCCCGGGCTGTGACTTCCTTTTCACAAGATGAAGAAACTACATCTCCCAGGCTGCTTTGCAAGATCCAGGGTGCACGGCTGCACCGCACGGCACTATGGGGGAGGTTATTTAAAGGAGAGAGAAGCGCGCGAAGGGGGGCCTTTCTGCGCTGGACTCTGAGGAACCAGCGAGCGAGAGTGAAGGACTGACACTGGATATTGGGCCAGAGCCTTTTAGCCTGGAGGGACGACGTGGAACCGTCCCATCTCAAGCACGAGGCACATTCCTGGAGGTCATACTGCTGTTTGCCGAGACCGGAAGTCATCCGCCAGAAGGACCCCGCGCGGCTGGCATATAGCCAAAGGACTGAGACCGCAGTGGAAGCGCGCGAAGGAGAAACTTCTGTTGGTGAGAGGGCACATGCCCAATAACTGACTTTATCTGCTGAAGAGACAGTTTTATCTACAGATAGCGGTAGCGCAGCAGGAGGTGATAAAACCCCGGGGTTTATCACCATACTCTCTCAGGAGACTCATAGACAAACAATAAGGTCTGTAAAGGAGTCGCCAGAGGCTTATCTCTCTCGCAGAAGTTATTGCTCAGTTACGCAGACACCCTGCGGTGACAACTAACAGCTCGTTGTTTTTCTCTCTCTTGATCTTTATTCCTAATCTGGATTACAAATGAGCTCTATTCAATAACCTTGCTAGCGAAGATCAACAAGAAAGAAGAGAACTCTGGGGGAGGGACTCAGATAGGCCCACCTACCTGGTACTGTGTCTAGCCTTAATGCAGGAGGAGTGTGGGGGTATTCTTTTACCTTTTTAAAGCTGTTTTAAATAACCTTTTATGGACTTGTATTGTATTGTATTGTATCTCCCCTATTCAATTTGATATATAGTAAACTAAGTTTGGTTAATTACAATCTTGTGCGTTGTTCCATTGTGTCACCCAGAAGGACTACTATTCAAGAAGGTAACAAGGTATTGTTGCATAGTGAAGTATTGTATTCCAACCTGTGTATCTATTTGATAGTCCAGTCCTATTCTGGGTCAGTTGTGCCTGAGGAGGGATCGAGCCAATTTGATTGGGTTGTTAGGCAGGGTGTAGACCCAATAATATAATCAGCAGCTCCTGCGGGGGTGGTGCTACACGTGGGGGCTCGTCCGGGATTTCTACAGTCCTGCAACACAACCCTCTCAGCCCCAGAATCCCCTCCCACGCAGAAATGGATCCTGTCGCTGCTGCTGAGTGGTGCAAGGAAGAGAATGTCATAGTGGAAAATGGCCTGGTGGTTGAAATCAAGGGAGAAGCCTGGACTGAAGAAAAGCTCCTCCCTGTTTTAAGGGCACTATCCACAGACAGGAAATTCTGGGTGATTGACATAAAAACTGACACCACTGCCCCACACACGTATGCACTGTGTGAGTGGAGGAAAGGGGTCCCTGATTATTTCAATGGAAACAGTGTAAAAACTATTGACCAAACAGAACTTTTCCTGATACATCCAGGAGTTCCTACTGCGGGTCCCTCATCCACCACCCCTGGGGTATCCAGCCAAGAAAAAGGTGTCCAAGAAGGGCATCCTGAGTCATCACCTTTGTCGACTTTTAGCTCAGAACTGTGTGCTGTTCTTGGGGAGATTGTGGCAAAATGTAGCAGGGACTCCTCGAGCTATCTGATGACTGGATATAGGAAGCTCCGGACATTCTCTGGGAAACAGCCTGTGCCTTCAGCAGAAGATGGGTTCGAAGAGTGGCTAGATACCGCCACTCAGGCTTTGGAGGAATGGGAGGTACCAGAACAGCACAAGAAGCAGAGGATCACAGAGAGTTTAAGGGGACTTGCATTAGAGGCTGTACGTAATCTAAAGCTTAGCAAGAAGAACTGCACTGCACAGGATTATTTGGACATTCTGCAAGATGTGTTTGGTCGGACGGAGAACGCGGCTGAACTTCTCTGAACTTCTCTACCAGTTGGACCACTGTTATCAAGAAGAGGGGGAGAAGTTGTCCGAATTCATTAAACGTCTGGATAGGATTATCCACCAGATTCTGTTAAAGAAAGGAATAGACCCCCGGAAAATAGATGAGACTCGTGCACGACAGGTTCTGAAAGGGGCTCAACCTTTAGATCCCATTGCCATACTGTTACGAACTCGTCGACATGGCGGCATTCTAGAATACCCCGATCTGATTCGAATGGTCAGAGAGGAAGAGGTCATGTTGGACAACAAGAAGAAAAGTCGGCAGTTTGACTCAACTGCCCGGGTTGGAGTGATAAGTGTGGAAGAGGGTGACTCTCAAGTTGAACTCCTAAAGACCCAAGTGTCTCAGTTGATAGAAATGGTGTCCATCCTGACTGGTCAGGTATCCACTCTACCCAAGGGGAGTATATCGGAGAGGCCAGATGAACCTGTTAGTCTCAGCACAGATCCAGAGCCACGGCCTGCAAGATTGTTAACTTGTTTCAACTGCGGGGGAGTTGGGCATGTTAGAAGGGTATGTCCCAGCTCAGGAAATGCTGCCGCGAAACCTCGCGAGCCAGCGGGAAACTTCAGAGGACACCGGTGAAGGAGTCAACCGGGTGTCCGCCAGTCTTAAGGGACTCCAGAAGTGGTGCAGGATCAGGGAAACTGAGTCAGGGGGTCAGACCCAAATATAACACCCCCAGTTCTAGACTCCGGGTTACTGAGGGAAGGAAAGTCAATGCACACCGGATTCGGCGGGGGCCTAGATCAAGGAAGAAAAAGGAGAAGAGGGCCAGGGTACAGAGAACTGAATCAGATAACAAGGCTACATCAAGAGAATTCCCAACTAACTTGGTCGGGCCCTCCCCAGTGGTCTCGGTTCAGGTGACACAGGGGCCCAGGTGACTCTTTTGTATAGAGACTTCTATGATAAATATCTTACCCATCTACCTTTGCAGAAGTTGGAAGATCTGGAGATATGGGGTATTGGGACCCAAAGTTTTCCCTATGACGGGTATCTGCCAATCAAGTTGACCTTTGATCCATCAGTGGCTGGTGAAGCGGAAACCTTCGACACCTTAGCGGTGGTCTGTCCTCGTCCACCAGGGGCCAACAAAAGCTCTCTCATCGTAGGAACAAACACTGACCTGGTAAGGCGCCTTCTGATACAACTGGTCCAGGGACAAGATGCTCAGGCGCCAAGGATCCATCCCATGCTACGGCAGGCCTACCAACGATTAGTGTTGGAGCAAGAGACCCCCGCAGAAGGAGTTGGACGACTCTGGAAGCTGGATAGAGCAGAAAAGGTCTTACAGCCAGGAGAGGTGGCCTGTTTTAAGGCTTCTGTTAAACTCACATGGCAACAGCCGGGTCCCTTCATTATCTTTGAATCAGGTCAAAAGGAGAGACAGAGAGGGATAGAAGTGATCCCTGAGGTGATCCCTTTGAAGGTGTTACAGGAAAACCGTGGAAGGGTTTTAGTGAGTGTCAGAAACACCTCTATTACACCAGTGAAGGTACCGGCCAGAGTGCTCCTGGGCCAAGTCAACCCGGCTACCCCAGTTGCCCCCATTGATTTCAAAGAAAAGGAACAGGGTGAAGCGGTTATAGAGGAGCTTTGCTCTGGAAACGCTGCCCTCCCGCCGGAATGGGTGAAGAGGGCCAAGGCACAACTTGCTCGATGGAGGGAAATATTCTCTAAGGACGAGTTTGACGTGGGATGTGCCAGGAGCGCCACTCATAAGATCCGCCTGAGTGAGGACAAGCCTTTCAGGGAGAGAGTCCGGCGAGTCCCCTTAGGTGACTTAGAAGATCTACGTCAACAGCTGGCAGAGCTCAAAAAGATCGGGATTATCCGAGAATCCAGGAGCCCGTATGCTTCCCCGATAGTGGTAGTCCGGAAGAAAAATGGATCTTTGAGGCTTTGTATCGACTACCGAACGCTGAACAGAAGAACCATCCCAGACCAGTATACCACTCCTCGAATCGAAGATGCCCTACAGAGTCTGTCAGGGGCGAAGTGGTTCAGTGTGATGGACTTAAAGAGTGGGTATTATCAGATCCCCATGCACCCTGAAGATCGGGAGAAAACAGCCTTCATCACCCCTGTGGGGTTCTTTGAGTTCAATCGCATGCCTCAGGGGTTGTCCGGGGCCCCTGCTACCTTCCAAAGGCTGATGGAGAGGACCGTTGGAGATATGAATTTGATAGAGGTACTGGTATACTTGGATGATGTTATCGTGTTTGGCAGAACTTTAGAAGAACATGAGGAGAGGTTGGAAAAGGTCTTGAAGAGGCTACATGAAGAAGGTCTGAAACTTTCTCCTGAGAAGTGCCAATTCTATCAGTCCTCGGTCCATTACCTGGGCCATATCGTGTCTGAAGAAGGGGTGGCCACTGACCCGGACAAGCTGGATGCTGTTGCTTCCTGGCCGAGACCCACAAATGTGACCGAACTCCGGTCATTCTTGGGCTTTTGCTCCTATTACAGGAGGTTTGTGGAGGGGTTCGCCCAGATTGCCCGACCCCTAAATGAGCTCCTGAAGAATGAAGAAGATGATGTCCCTGAGTTGGTAAAGCCGGCGAAGTCCACCATAGGCCCCCGGAAGGCTAAGGAATCCATCCAGGATCAGTGGACCCCGGAATGCGAAGGGGCCTTTGTCCAGCTGAAGGAAACCCTAACCACTGCCCCTGTGTTGGCCTATGCGGACCCCACAAAACCATATGAACTGCATGTTGATGCCAGCCGAGATGGGCTGGGGGGGGTACTTTATCAGGAGCATGAGGGTCATCTGCGACCTGTTGCCTATGTGAGCAGAAGCCTACTGCCTGCTGAAAGGAATTATCCTACTCACAAACTTGAATTCTTGGCCTTGAAGTGGGCAGTGGTTGACAAATTGAAAGACTACCTGTACGGAGCTGAATTCATTGTCAAGACAGATAATAATCCCCTCACCTATCTGTTGACTACGGCCAAGCTGGATGCAACAGGACATCGATGGTTGGCTGCCCTCTCTAGCTTCAATTTTAGCCTGAAGTATCGGCCAGGAATCGGAAATAGGGATGCAGATGCCCTATCCAGAAGGTTGCATGTTCCACAGGAACCTGCGGAAGAATGGACTCATTTGGCTCCAGAAGGGGTGCGTGCCCTATATCAGGGAACTGAATTTCGATCCCGAGGAGGGTCAAGAGCAGAAGAGATTGGGGTTTCGGCTATCGGAGTACCCAAATGCTACTGCCAGGTGACCCAAGTTGAAGGGGAGGGTTTGCCCCGGCTGTCCAAAAGGGACTTGCGGAAGGAGCAGTTGGAAGACCCTTTGGGAAAACTTCTCTTGGAAGCCCTGGAGATCCAGAGCCCTGAGTTGCTTCTAACTGACTCCCCTCAGGGGGCCCGTCTGTTGCATAGAGAGTGGACCCGGTTACAGATCAGAGAAGGAGTGGCCTACCGGAGAGGTCCATCTGAAGATCTGGAGGAGAAGTGGCAACTGTTCTTACCAGCTAAATACAGAGAGGGAGTTCTGGCCGCTCTTCATGATAATCATGGCCATCTGGGGCCCGAAAGAACCTTTCAGCTTGTCAGGGACAGGTTCTACTGGCCTTGTATGAGGGCCGAAGTTGAAGGATACTGTCATTCTTGTGTCCGGTGTATACAGAGGAAGACTCTGCCACGTCAAGCAGCCCCAATGGGCCATCTACAAAGTCAGGGACCCATGGAGCTGGTGTGCATTGATTTCCTTTGCTTAGAGCCTGATCTGAGTGGCCAGGGGAATGTCCTTGTGGTAACAGACCATTTTACCAGATATGCTCAAGCATTCCCAACAAGGGATCAGAAGGCCTCAACGGTAGCCAAAGTTCTTGTAGAGAAGTTCTTTGTACATTATGGGTTACCACAGCGCCTCCATTCTGATCAGGGAAGGGACTTTGAAAGCAGACTGATCAAGAGACTGTTAGATATGTTAGGCATTCAAAAGACTAGAACCACTCCCTACCATCCACAGGGGGATGCCCAGCCTGAACGATTTAACAGGACTCTTTTGGATATGTTGGGGACTTTGAGCTCAGAGAAGAAACAGCATTGGGGCAGGCACGTAGCTGCCATTGTGCATGCCTACAACAGCACTGTCAGTGATGCTACTGGATATTCCCCTTATCGGCTGATGTTTGGAAGGGAGGCTCGGTTGCCAGTGGATTTGGCCTTTGGCATTTCGCCTGATCATACCTCTTCAGCATCGCATAGAGGATATGTGGACCGACTGCGGAAGAGTCTGAAAGCGGCCTATGACAAGGCTCAGGCCACATCTGATCAACGTGGACTGCGGAATAAAAAAAATTTCGACCTAAAAGTTCGGATCCATGACCTGCAACCAGGGGACAGGGTTTTGTTGAGAAACTTGGGTGTCCCGGGAAAACACAAGTTGGCAGACCGCTGGAAGTCCCAACCTTATGTTATCTGTAAGCAACTGCCAAACCTTCCTGTGTACCAAATTCGGCCTGAGGGAAGTGTGGGTCCATTGAAGGCTTGGCATCGGAACCATTTGCTGCCTCTCTCTGAAGCGGTTCGTATGCCCCCTGTGGAAGACTTGTCAGCGGCCCCTTCGACTTCTCGCCGGTCCAGACCAGTTACCAGATCTCAGACGATGCTCCCAGATGAGGGAGAGGGAAGTTCTCCATCTGAAGATTTGGAAGATGAAGAGGAGGTACCCGACTGGTTGTGGTCATCTCAGTTGCCAGAACCCACACCTGCCTCCCTGTCTTCGTCTGACTTGGCTGATAGAGGAGCCCTTCGGGCAGAAGCCCCTGAATTCATACCCTTTCATATGCTTCCAGAAGAAGCAGCTGAGGATGAAGATCCTGAGGAGGAGGTTGCACCCTTCTCTGAAGAAGAACTGACCTCTCTTGAACCATCAGGTGCCTCTGTGTTGAAACATGAGGAGGGGGACATGGAAGAATCCTCAGAAGTGCCTGATCCTAGTACCTCTGAGAGCATGCCTCCACGGGAACAGAGGGAAAGGAGAGTCATTCACCCACCTAAGAGACTGACCTATGATCAATTGGGTGAATGTTCGGAAGAAGCTGTTTTTATCTCCAAAAGGTCTCCTGACCAGCCTAGTTCCTCCACTGTAGATTTGGTGGGGGACAACCCTAGCTCACCCCCAGGCACAACTGTACAAGCCACCCAAGTTTTGGGGGGTCTGTGAGAGATCATGAGAACAAAGTATTGAAGTAGAAAACGTTTGCATTTAAGTTTGTACATAAGGATATTGGGTTTGGCCATTATAATAAGCACAGTTTTTGATGTTCACAATTTGGTTTACTTTGTGAGTTAATGTTTGCGCACATTTTGTTGCTCTGACCTCACTATATGTTTTTTTCTCTTTCTCACCTTTTGATGTTTTTTTTCAACACAAACTTTAAGATGTAAGTGTTTAAGAAATTGCAAAGGCACATGTGCTTTTTAAAGGAGCACTATATAAAAGCACTAGAAATCAGCACTATATTAACACTGTAGAAATCACTTATTTGCTTATTAATTGCACTTTATCGTTTTACTGTTGCACTGCTATTAGAATACAAAATTGGATGTATTCAGATTGACTTATTTCAGCAAAATGTTAATGTTTTTGTTGTATAATGCCAACCTATGCACTAGGGTACATACTGTTGACCTCTTTGGGGACCAAAGTTTCTCAAGTGGGGGGAGTGTGTAGCGGGGTTAAACATGCCTAAAGACACTGTTTGATATGTGGGAAGGAACTAGGCTCCCTCTAGTGGTAGCTGCATGGAATTTCCCGGGCTGTGACTTCCTTTTCACAAGATGAAGAAACTACATCTCCCAGGCTGCTTTGCAAGATCCAGGAACTAGGCTCCCTCTAGTGGTAGCTGCATGGAATTTCCCGGGCTGTGACTTCCTTTTCACAAGATGAAGAAACTACTTCTCCCAGGCTGCTTTGCAAGATCCAGGGTGCACGGCTGCACCGCACGGCACTATGGGGGAGGTTATTTAAAGGAGAGAGAAGCGCGCGAAGGGGGGCCTTTCTGCGCTGGACTCTGAGGAACCAGCGAGCGAGAGTGAAGGACTGACACTGGATATTGGGCCAGAGCCTTTTAGCCTGGAGGGACGACGTGGAACCGTCCCATCTCAAGCACGAGGCACATTCCTGGAGGTCATACTGCTGTTTGCCGAGACCGGAAGTCATCCGCCAGAAGGACCCCGCGCGGCTGGCATATAGCCAAAGGACTGAGACCGCAGTGGAAGCGCGCGAAGGAGAAACTTCTGTTGGTGAGAGGGCACATGCCCAATAACTGACTTTATCTGCTGAAGAGACAGTTTTATCTACAGATAGCGGTAGCGCAGCAGGAGGTGATAAAACCCCGGGGTTTATCACCATACTCTCTCAGGAGACTCATAGACAAACAATAAGGTCTGTAAAGGAGTCGCCAGAGGCTTATCTCTCTCGCAGAAGTTATTGCTCAGTTACGCAGACACCCTGCGGTGACAACTAACAGCTCGTTGTTTTTCTCTCTCTTGATCTTTATTCCTAATCTGGATTACAAATGAGCTCTATTCAATAACCTTGCTAGCGAAGATCAACAAGAAAGAAGAGAACTCTGGGGGAGGGACTCAGATAGGCCCACCTACCTGGTACTGTGTCTAGCCTTAATGCAGGAGGAGTGTGGGGGTATTCTTTTACCTTTTTAAAGCTGTTTTAAATAACCTTTTATGGACTTGTATTGTATTGTATTGTATCTCCCCTATTCAATTTGATATATAGTAAACTAAGTTTGGTTAATTACAATCTTGTGCGTTGTTCCATTGTGTCACCCAGAAGGACTACTATTCAAGAAGGTAACAAGGTATTGTTGCATAGTGAAGTATTGTATTCCAACCTGTGTATCTATTTGATAGTCCAGTCCTATTCTGGGTCAGTTGTGCCTGAGGAGGGATCGAGCCAATTTGATTGGGTTGTTAGGCAGGGTGTAGACCCAATAATATAATCAGCAGCTCCTGCGGGGGTGGTGCTACACTTATATACCTTAACTATAGTTTATATTTTATATGCGGCCCGAGAAAATTTCTCTACACTCAATGTGGCCCAGAGAAGCCAAAAGGTTGGACACCCATGCTGTAAACTCTATAATAACCCACAAATTATCCTGGCTGAGGAGAATTGCGGCATTTAAAATGTTTGTACTGCTTAAAATTTGATATCTTTTCCGGACCATCCCTACCCCCCCTACCTACTAAATTATTTTGGGAATTTAAAATAATTTTCAGGAAATTTATATAGAAAGGAGGTAAAGCTAGAATCTCATTTAATACCCTAATTAAACATAAATCCACAGGAGGAGTAAATTTACCGGTACTGAAACTTTATCACTCTGCTGCCATTCTTCATCAATTAAAATCTTGGTTCATACCTGACACTGACAAACTGTGGGTTTCTTTGGAAAAGTCCCTTCTTAATAACCGGGACCTTCCATCCCTGCTGATAGCTAAAGCTACAGGACTACAGCTCTCATTTCCCACATTTCCATCCATACAAGCATCACTAGAGGCCTGGCAATCCCTCTTGGACATACGTTCCCCACGCGTCAAATCTTCTCAAGGTGCCCTTGTCCCTTATGGCTTACAAATACCTCGTTCCCTCTTTAAATGTGACTCAATGGATTAATTTGGGATACCAAGGTGTATCTGAGGTCCCTGAGAACTTGCGGAAAGGTTCGTTCACATATATGCAAATTCACCACTTTTACTCCAAACTTCCAGCTTACTTTGCAACACTAGACCACCTCAGTGTGGAGCAATCCAAAGACTGCGAAAGGAGGAATTTCATGGTTCTACAATTCACTCCAACATCTTGATTTGGTTCAGAAGCCACCACTCTTTCTCCATTGGGAGAGGGAACTGGGGGGGGGGGGGCTTCATTCCCGTTAATCATGGCTTTACCACCACCCATTGCATGGATCATTGGGACAACTTCCTTAACTGCTTGCCGACCGCCCGCCTCAGAGTCTGGCGCTCCCAGGCAAAGTGCCGTACATGTACGGCGATAGCCTGGGAGGAGCTAGGGGGCGATCACACGCCACCGGAGGCGTGCTCCCGCCCCCGTTCGTCAGCTGGGGAGCCAGCGTGTGTGCCCGACGACTTTGATGGCTGCTGGCCACTCGCGATCTCCCGCTGAGGTGAGAGAAGGACAGACGGCTGATGTAAATAAAGTCGTTTGTCATTCTCACTAAAGTGATCACAGAGGCTGTGCGATCCTGCTATGTAGGATCATATTTCTCTGTGATTACATCACAAGCCACGCCCCCCCCCCCACAGTTAGAATCACTCCCCTAGGGACACACTTAACCCCTTGATCACCAGTAAAGTTAGCCCCTTCCCTGCCAGTGTCATTTTTACAGTAACAGTGCATATTTATAGCACTTATTACTGTAGTGATGTCACTGGTACCCCCAAAAGTGTCAAAAATGTCAGTCAGGGGTCCGATCTGTCCGCCGCAAAGTCGCAGTCCTGCAAAAAAAAAAATCGCAGATCGCCGCCATTACTAGTTAAAAAAAAAACAATAAAAATGACAAAAATCCTTCCCGTAGTTAGTAAACGCAATAACTTTTGCGCAAACCAATCAAAATAGGCTTATTGCGATTTTTTTTACCAGAAATATGTAGCAGAAAACAAATTGGCCTAAAATGTTAATACATTTTGACTTTTACATTTTTTTTTGAGAATTTCATATAAAAAAATGTGAAAAATATTGTTATTTTTTCAAAATTGTCGCTCTTTTTTTTTTGTTTATAGCGCAAAAAATAAAAATCGCACAGGTGATCAAATACCACCAAAAGAAAGCTCTGTTTGTGGGGAAAAAAATGAAGTCAATTTCGGGTACAGCATCGCACAACCGCGCAATTGTCTGTTAAAGTCACGCAGTGCAAAATCGCAAAATAGGGCCTGGTCTTTGAGCAGCCAAATCTTTCGGGGCTAAAGTGGTTAAGATATTACACAGAGGGTATTTTACGCCTTACCAGCTGCCATAAATTTACCCTGACCAGACCTGCGTGCCTGTTCAAGCTGTTGGTTGTGTGAAACGCGTCTACCATTTCCATTCTGTTGCACCTTGGTTTTTTTTTTTCAAATATGACTTTTATTGAAGTTTCAAGGTGAGAACATACAGTACATATTCAAACAAACATCTCATAACATATTCCAATCTTATTCTTACATTAACTTTTCCGTAACTCAAGTATATTCTCCTAAATTCCTCTACTTCTCTATTTCTATAATCCAAATCAACCCTGAAAAAACCAAAACCCCCAAAAAAAAAAAAAAGAAAGGGTGTAAAAAAAATTATCTCCTCCCTTTCCTGCCAAGCCAACGTTTTAGTACTTAGGGATCTATCATTCTTCTCCCAATGGGGTTCTCCCTTGATTCAAAAATATAAATGAGTTCCATTCACTCCATATTTCTGTATACATTTCTCTTTTATGTTGGGCTGTCAGAACCAGGTCCTCCATTTTATTTATTTCTTCTACTTTATGTATCCAACATTCTGAAGGACTCCAAGATGGTGAGAAATAAGATTCTCTGGTATGATGAGACCAAAATA
Organism: Pelophylax lessonae; assembly: GCF_965119305.1. Lineage (NCBI taxonomy): Eukaryota > Metazoa > Chordata > Amphibia > Anura > Ranidae > Pelophylax > Pelophylax lessonae. Next base: position 207,814,406 of record NC_138780.1, read on the forward strand.
GAACTTTTTGGCCTTAATTTTAAGCGGTATGTGTGGAGAAAACCAGGCACTGCTCATCACCTGTCCAATACAGTCCCAACAGTGAAGCATGGTGGTGGCAGCATCATGCTGTGGGGGTGTTTTTCAGCTGCAGGGACAGGACGACTGGTTGCAATCGAGGGAAAGATGATTGCGGCCAAGTACAGGGATATCCTGGACAAAAACCTTCTCCAGAGTGGTCTGGACCTCAGACTGGGCCGAAGGTTTACCTTCCAACAAGACAATGACCCTAAGCACACAGCTAAAATAACGAAGGAGTGGCTTCACAACAACTCCGTGACTGTTCTTGAATGGCCCAGCCAGAGCCCTGACTTAAACCCAATTGAGCATCTCTGGAGAGACCTAAAAATGGCCGTCCACCAACGTTTACCATCCAACCTGACAGAACTGGAGAGGATCTGCAAGGAGGAATGGCAGAGGATCCCCAAATCCAGGTGTGAAAGACTTGTTGAATCTTTCCCAAAAAGACTCCTGGCTGTATTAGATCAAAAGGGGGCTTCTACTAAATACTGAGCAAAGGGTCTAAATACTTAGGACCATGTGATATTTCAGTTTTTCTTTTTTAATAAATCTGCAACAATGTCAACAATTCTGTGTTTTTCTGTCAGTATGGGGTGCTATGTGTACATTCATGAGGAAGAAGAATGAACCTAAATGATTTTAGCAAATGGCTGCAATATAACAAAGAGTGAAAAATTTAAGGGGGTCTGAATACTTTCCGTACCCACTGTATAATAATAGCATCCTGGTTGGTAATTACTAAAAAAATGGAAAACCAACTTTGCCCCTGATATTTCGGAAGTTGTCCACAGAGTGAACTTACACAGTTTGTATGAAAGAGCGATAGTTTGTAATAACAACTTCCTAACTTCTTTTACTATAAATGGTCAACATGGATTCATATGTACCTGAAGGTTGAAACACTCGAAGGTTCTTTAACACAATTTACTAAACAATGGTGTATTGCTCTCTGCTTTGATCTAATTTCTGTTTGAATATGGGATCCTACTCTATATTATTCCTACCCCCCCCTTCCTGTTTTGTTTTTGATTTATCGGTATCACACTCATGTGAAGATCGAATAAGGACAAATTCTAAGATCTGGTAGCTTTTTATAAAAACCGCATAAATGACAAGTAAACTATAGATCTATGATCTTATTGTACATAAGGAACATTTATTCTTCTGAATGTTAAGCTTTTGTGTTTACAGTAAACCCCCCTCCATTGCGGGGGTAACGTTCCGGACCCAGCCGCGAAAAGTGAAATTCCGCGAAATAGAAAAACCCTATTAAAATGCATTGTAGACATGTTATTTTACTGTCACTGTACGTGTAAAAGCATTTTAAGGTCTTTAAACACACTTTTAAATCAATAGAAACTCATTTAAACACATAAAAGATACTAAGAAACATAGCAAGAGCTATGGAAAACACAAAAATATTTCATTTTTAATGATTTATATAGTAAAATAACATTAGAAAAAAAACCGCGAATTACCGGGACCGCAAAAACTGAACCGCGATGGAGCGGGGGATTACTGTACTGGTTAATATTGACCTTGAAATATGTCAAAGACTCATAGAAATAGTAACCTCAGCTGTTATATATACTTCCTTGAGGTGTGTAAAGCCCCGTACACACGCAACGATTATCGGCCGACCGATCGTCCGTCTTTTGTCCAGAGTTGTGTTTTGTTGGTTGGAATGTGCCTAGACTGCACACGAATTTTCTCGCCCGACAAAATTCTACTTCAGAAGTGATGTCATGTGTTGGATTGCTTTCTTTGTCTTCTTTCTTCTCTGAGCATGCCCAGTCTTGCTCATTAGATTTTTCCCTGTCGAAATCTGTACTGAAACTCAGCCGTGTTTTGACGGCGGACAAAAATTTTATAGCCTGCACACCAGATTTTTTTCGGCCGAAAAGTCGGAGTTGGTTGTCGGAAGCACCATACTAACAAGCCGAGAATCGGCAGATTGGACGTTGGACGAAAATTCCCTGCCAATTTTCGACGCGTGTGTACGGGGCTTAACAGATACTGTTTTCTTGTTTAACTTGTAAAATAAAAAAATGTAACCATCAAAGGTCTATTGTGACCTTTTCTCATCTTCTAGCAATGGCTTCCTTTTCCACTCGGCATTCGGTCACATGACACCTCATAGCTAAGAGATTTCCTTCTGCTTGATTCTGCCCTGGCAGGGCTATAAGGGAGCAGGTAGCTCTATATTGTCCAGCAGATGGTGGGGTCCTTCTCTGATTAAAGTCTGAATAGGGGTGCATTATCTCCACTCAGGGCAACCAGTCCAACATTTTCTCCCCAGTCCTGTCCATCCCTGGCCTTCTTCAGGTTCACCATGGTGAAAGCAGAAAGCTCCATATTAGAAGTGGCCTTTATTCCATTACAGGGAATTATGGGAAAGAACGGTGATGGCAGCCATAATATTTATCACCAGCCATGATGTTCCTCTGCTTTATTCTCCTATTCCCTCTGCTGAAAAAGGACCCGGATCTGAACCCGCAACCTCTGCTGCATCTGGCAGTAGCTCTTCTTGCTGAGCCACCTGAGATGCTGGACAGCTCCCTGGACAGCTCCATGGACAGTTTCTTAGATAATCTTGCCTTTAACCTTGTTTCTGGTGAACCTTAAACCCTTTGCTCCTCCTATGTTCTTCCTTTTTAATCCATGCCTTTGCACTTCCTGTTTGCCAGATTATTGTGCTCTCTCCACAATATCATGCTCTTGTCACTCCTGCTGCCGTCCGTATCTTCACTACTACTCGTTACCGACTTTTGGCTTGTTCCTCGACTATGATGCTGTTCCATTGTTCCAGTGTTGGAGGTCCTATTCCTGGGGAGGGGGGGGGGGTGAAGCTAGAAGAAGGTCCATGCCTCCTGGGCTGTTGTGAGGAGAGGTGGCAGTGTTGGAGGTCCTATTCCTGGGGAGGGTGAAGCCAGGAGATGGTCCATGTCTCCTGGGCTGTTTTCATGAAAGGTGGCAGTGTTGGAGGTGCGATTCCTGGGGAGGGTGAAGCTAGGAGAAGGTCCATGTCTCCTGGGCTGTTGTCATCAGAGCGAGGTGGCAGTTTTGGAGGTCCAATTCCTGGGGAGGGTGAAGCTAGGAGAAGGTCCGTGTCTCCTGGGCTGTTGCCATGAGAGGTGGCAGTGTTGGAGGTCCAATTCCTTTGAAGGGGGAAGCTAGGAGAAGGTCCATGTCTCCTGGGCTGTTGTCATGAGAGGTGGCAGTTTTGGAGGTCCAATTCCTTTAAAGGGGGAAGCTAGGAGAAGGTCCATGTCTTCTGGGCTGTTGTCATGAGAGGTGGCAGAGTTGGAGGTCCAATTCCTGGGGAGGGTGAAGCCAGGAAACGGTCCATGTCTCCTGGGCTGTTGCCATGAGAGGTGGAAGTGTTGGGTGTCCAATTCCTGGGGAGGGTGAAGCTAAGAGAATGTCCATGTCGTAGGAGCCAGAACGGTTCTCACTGACTTGCTGGAGGGTACATTGAGAAGGAAGATGGTGACCGGTATGGAGCTTCTTATGGGGGAACATCACTGCTGAAGTGTGTCCTGGAGAGATAGATGGAGGCTTCTTCTGATGGATGTTGCAGAAAGTCAGAGCTGCTCATTCTGAAGTTACCGATGGTGTTTTACAGCCTGAAGAGTTCATAGTTTCATAGGCCCCCATCTCTGTATTGGTGTTGCATTTTTCGGTATCCAGTGCCCTGACGGCACTCCGTCAATTGATTGCGGTTTGATAAAGCAGCCCTGGGGTCTTCGCTTCTTCTACACACTGTATGCAGTGCACCCCTGAACTCTGCACTGTGTATGCAGTGCGCCCCAGAACTCTGCACTCTGTATACAGTGCACCCCTAAATTCTGCACTCTATATGCAGTGCACCTCTAAACTCTGCACTCTGTATGCAGGGCACCCCTAAATTCTGCACTCTGTATGCAGTGCACCTCTAAACTCTGCACTCTGTATGCAGTGCACCCCTAAATTCTGCACTCTGTATGCAGTGCACCTCTAAACTCTGCACTGTGTATGCAGTGCGCCCCAGAACTCTGCACTCTATATGCAGTGCACCTCTAAACTCTGCACCCTGTATGCAGTTCACCCCTGAACTCTGCACTCTGTGTGTAACCCCCCCCCCCAACTCTACACTCAGTATGGAATGCAATCCTGGTATTTATTGCCCTCATAAGACCCTCCCACTCTCAAAGAAATTTTACCATACCCACTATTTGATGCAGTTGGGAGGGTGTGTGTGTGTGGGGGGGGGGGGGGGGGTAGTTTTGGAGGGTTGTGGCTGAGTTCCTCCACTTATTTGCAATGAAAAAAAGCTTTGGACTCCCTCAGCAACAATGGACCCCACCCCAGCAACAATTGATTCCCCCAGCAACAATAAACCCCACCCCAGCAACAATAAGTCTTAAAAAACAATAGACTACCCCACACAGCAACAACGGACCAACCACAACAAAATAGCACCCCTAGCAACAAAAGAACCACCCAAGCAACCATAGATCTCCCCAGCAGCAACAAAAGATCTCCCAGCAGCCAGCATAAATAGACCCTCCAGCAGCCAGCAACAATAGACCTCCCCCTCAATAGTAGATCCCTACCAGCAACTTAAGACCCCCTAGCAACAATAGATCCTCACACAAAAACAGATCCCCACCAGCGACAATAGATCCTCCAGAATACCACACACACCCTTGCTATTACATACCTTAAGTGTTGGAGGTGCCAGAATAGTTTTTTCTTGCATTCTCACTGAAAAAAAGGCCTGGGGAACCCTTTGTTGTGTGAGGGACCTATTGTTGCTAGGTGGATCTATTGTTGCTGGGGTGGGGTCTATTGTTGCTGGGGGAGTCTATTTTTGTGTAAGGAATCTATTGTTGATGGGGGGGGGGCCTACTGTTGTTGGCTCCAGGGGATCTATTTTACTGCTTCTAGGTAAGAACAGATTCCATACAAATTTTTTAGCACCACAAAATTATACTTTGGGCAGTTCTGGGAGGTGGTTGGAGGTGGAACCAAGGGACGGTGCTCAGAGGTGGGTATGGAGTGGAACTAAGGGGCCGTGCTTAGAGGAGGTTAGGTGGTGGAACCAAAGGACAGTGCTCAGAGGTAGGTAAAGTGTGGAACCAAGGGACAGTGCTCAGAGGTGGGTAGGGAGGGGAACCAAGGTTTGGTTCTCAGAAGTGGGTAGGGGTGGAATCAAAAGAGGGTGCACAGAGGTGGGTAGCGAGTGGAACCAAGGGACAGTGCTCAGAGGTGGGTAGTGGGTGGAGACAAGGACTCAGAAGGGGGAGTTCTTGCACCGATTCATCACAGGCCGTAGATGAGTAAGACCTGGAACACGGGGCATTTGGCAGTTTCTCGGAGTGCCCAATCATCTGCACACTCTTATTTTTTTAGCCCTCTCTGGAAAAGTGACAACTAAAATCTGATTGGCTGCTGTGGGTTGCATCTCCACTTGTGTTTGCCGTGGCCTCATAAACCAGACCAGCCTGTTTTCATTCTCCGCCGTAGCCGGGAGGAGATAGAGAAGGAGCTCGGCATGGTTTGAGTTTGTCTTGGAACGGAGATCCCGTGTTTTTCCCATCTTATGATTATTCCGGAGTTTGTCGGAAGGAAGAGTCTATGTAACCCAAGAAGACGCCTTTCCAAGAAATATGGATTTTGCCATGCGACTGCACTGGGGAAAGGGAAAGGACGACCACAAATTATAAAACAGAGGCATGACATGGGCCAAGACCCCGAGCCACCGCAGCAAACATCAACTACAACCCGCCCGGCGTGCTCCAGAAACAGAGCCGTTAAAGCTGAACTCCCGGCAGATATAAACGATACAAATAAATTCATCTTCATCATCATTAATACATCATTACAGGGATGTGAGCTGGTATCAGTCCCTGTACAGCAGAGCTCAGACTGGGGGCTCAATTCACTAAGCTATATCACATGCAATATTTTGGTCACGTGACCTGCTAAGCCAAAAATCGCATGTCATAAAAAGCGCAAAGTCAAAAAACATGAAGTTCCTAGATTGTAAGCTCTTAGGATCAGGGTCCTCTGATTCCTTCTGTATTGTATTGTAACTGTACTGTCTGCCCTCATGTTGTAAAGCGCTGCGCAAACTGCGCTATATAAATTCTGCTTAAAAACAATAATAATAACAAAGTATGAAATAAAAGTTAATTTACATTAAAAAAAACTTAATTATCTCATGACCAAGACACTCGGTATTTAACGAATGTACAAAGTGATTACTACCGCGGCAAAATGAGAGCGATCCAGCTCAGGGCTCCTGGTTCCGGCACCCGCTGGCATCCTAACAACTGATGACTCCTCCCCATCCGTCTCATTCAGCTGTCAGATGGGGACAGATTATAGAAAATAAAGGGGCGGGATGGTGTTCAAAATATATCCCTTCAGTCCAGTATGAATTTTAAGGGAAACTCCACCAAAAAAAAAATGTCTACTACAAAAAAAAATAAAAATCACAACAGACCTTTACCACTCACCCCCTTCCTGCCCAGGGCAATTTTCAACTCTCAGCGCTGTCGCACTTTGAATGACATTTGCGCGGTCATACACTACATAACACTGTGCCCATATAACATATTTATAATTTTCTTCACACAAAATATATATATTTTTTTCAGAATTGTCGCTTTTTTTGTTTATAGCGCAAAAAATAAAAACCACACAGGTGATCAAATACCACCAAAAGAAATCTCTATTTGTGGGGAAAAAAATACATCAATTTTATTTGGGTACAGCGTCGCACGACCGCGCAATTGTCAGTTAAAATAACGCAGTGCCGAATCGCACACAAAATGCCCTTCTATTTTGACCCCTCCCATTTCTCAGAAGCCCCACCCCTTATAGACTCCACCCATTTTGCCCCCTGTATTTTGCTTGCGTGAACAAATTCTCCAAATATATCGCATATTAAGGGGTCCATCAGTACTAGTATATCCCATAATAGGGAGCAGGGGCCCTATCATGGATGGATGGACCCAGGCCAGGCCAGAACAGGTAGGTACAGGCAGGTAACGGTGCAAGATGTATCAAGTTATCCAGGCCGGGCCCAGACCAGACTAGTGTGCTGTGCTTCATCATGGATGGCGGCAATGGCAATGGCTGCTGGCATGCATTTTTTTTGTGGACGGAGGCCTGAGGAGGAGGAGGAGGACTGAGAGGACTCACTTACCGTGCTGCCGCTGCACAGGGCTGGACTGTGAGACGTCTCTTCCGACCCGACCGTGACCGTCCGTCACCTCCTCACCTTGCACAGCCTGCGGAATTGCTGCGCCTGCGGCCTGGATCCGATTCCGAATGCGCCACGGTCTCTATCTCTGCCGCCGTCCGTCCACGAAGAAGGCCCGATCTGACTCCGAGCCGAGTCCTAGTGTTCGTCGTCTCCTCCTGGTCCTCCGGCCCTGGACTGGTCCTGACTCGGCGAGAAGAACTCTGAGCTGAGCGGACGCGACGTATTCTCTCTCCGGCTGCTGCGACACACTGCTCGGGCCACGGGAACGAAAGCCGGAAGGCGGAAGCGTTGATCGTGACGCCGGGGCGGTGCACCGCCCCACGCGTCAGGTCACCAGATGATGTCCCACTGTGATTGGTCGAGGCTGGAGTCTGGACCAATCACAGCCTGGACATCAGAAAAGTGGGGTGTGTCAGGGCGCATTGCTCTGCGCCCCGATGACCCCCTGAAGAGCGCCAATCCGCTCCTCTGCTGGCCAAGGGTGGGGTCAAACCCCCCCCCCCCCCATACCCAGCACACAGTCCGGCGCCCCTAGTGGGCGAAAAATTGACATTTTTTTTTTTTAAATCTTTCTTTCTTTTTTTGGGGGGGGGGGGGGGCGGCCGCCACTGGCTGATTGGAGGAGAGAGCTGAGTGACTGAGAGATGAGCTTATCACTAAGCTGCTTCTCCTTTCACCGTCCAATCACAGGCTGGGGGAGGGACAAGACCTGTTAGTGTTACTGAACTACAGTAGACAAAACAAAGAGGTCTCCTGCCCTGCTGTACGGGGTTATGTTGTGTGCCAGAGCTGTGTAATTCTCAGAACTGGATGGATAGAAATACAAATGATTTGGCAGCAATGCAGGGAGAAGGTCATCTAGAGCCCAGGGGGAACATGTCAAACTGCACCCCTCCCCCCACCAAAGACATATTAGCATTATGTGTCAGCAAAAAACAACCCCCCCCCCTCCCCACACACACACAAAAACACTGAGCACTATTCTAAAGTTTACCCCCTAAGCATAAATCCCCCCTCCAAGTACAAGTCCATTCCCCTGCTGAAATACACCCTCCCTTTGCCCCCCCCCCCCAAAAAAATGTCCCAGTACATATCTCCCCTTGCCCCCGTTTTGAATCCCCTCTCCCAACACAAATTTCCCCCAATCCTCCCTCCTAAAATGAATCACCTCCCCTCCCCCCCCCCATCCCCCCTCTCAACACAAATATCCCCAAATCCTCCCTCCTAGAATGAATCTACTCCTCCCCCATCCCCCCTCCCAACACAAATTCCCCCCAAAGCCTCCCTCCTAGCATGAATCTACTCCCCCCCTCCCATCCCCCCTCCCAGCACAAATTCCCCCCAAATCCTCCCTCCTAGCATTAATCTACTTCCCCCCTCCCATCCCCCAGTTGACATTCATTGGCCCGGTTGATGTTTATGGGCCGGGTTCAGGTTCACAGATCGGTGTTTGCTTATTTTTTATTTTTATTTCTAATTGATAACAATGTTGTTATTTGGTGATAGGTGGAGAGTCGATACATTTTATTTTGTTTTTCTAATAATGTTTTACTTCCAATACATTGTTTCACTTTTGATGTGTATGAATGTGGAGTGAGTGCCCCCCGGTGGCAGGGGGTATCTCCGAGGGGTGACGAGGCCGCGCACCCCGCCGCTCTTATCAGGAGAAGCAGAACCGTCACTCTCTGCAATCCGATCGCCCCTCTCTGGGAGCGCTAATCCCCCCCCCCTCCCCCGTCACATCCACCTTTCCACTACACGCTGGATGGGAACATCTGGAGAAGGTTCATTACTCGGAACGGCGCGAGCACGCCCGCTCACGCACCCCGCGAGAACCCAGCAGACGGGCCGCATATTTCTGCAAACTCTTCCCAGAAAGAGTCAATTTCCTGGCCCTCCATGTGGAGTCAATAATGGAGGCCGAGGACCGCGCTCGGCTTATGAAATATTAAATCTTCTCCCCGCTGGAGGAAAATGCAGACCACCTGTGAGAGGGCGAGGCGCTGCGGCCCGGCGTCTTCACATGGAGTGCGCAGCCCTCTCCGGACTCAAAGCAGAACTCCAGCTGTAGGAGACACAAAAATGCCAAATCGGTGTCCACCGCCGCCGCCGCCATGATCCGTACATGCAGCTGAAGTCACGAGCGAATCTCAATTCTTTCCTTAACCTCTTCCATACCGCCCGTCGTGTATAAACGTCGCTACTTTGACCGTAAATACCCGGCTTATGGCTGCAGCTAGCTGCCATAACCTTGGTATTTTTTTATACAGCTGACGACCCAGAATTTGATAAAAGTGGCCACAGCGGCGGATTCGCCACAGAATCACTTTTATGGACAGCGGGAGAGGCCCTTCCCCTCTCCCCCGCCCCCGCCCCCCCCAGCCGCTTCATGGTCGTCTCCGCCGCTTACCGGAGCCATTGGTAGCGGCAGAAACCATCGGATCCAGTGTAATGGTGGGCAGGAAGTCAAGTGAGGGCAAGCTGGCCCTCAGTCCACTCTATGCCTCTGGAGGACCGGAGTGACGTCACACGTCACTTCCACCCAACAGCCTTAAAGGGACAATATTTTTTTTTTAATAGGTAAATATAAAATTACATTTTTTTTTTTTTTTAAAGTGTAAATGCGAGATGTGAGGTCTTTTTTGGCCCCCAGATCTCACATTAACCCCTTATCACCAATGGAATGCAAATATGTAGGGGGTTGTAGCGGGGTGATGGGTGCAGCTAAAGGCGTCACTCCCGGTATCGTTGTTTAGAGCTGACGGTCCGCTTCCTTGTAATGACAACTGATGCCGCTAAGCAGCCACTCGGCTGTCATTACAAGGAGGGGGAAGGGACGTTGCCCCCCCCCCTCCTCCTGCAGCCTTCCACGGCTCGCTTGTGACTCCCGTCCCACCGGAAGACCCGAGCGACCAGACGCCACGTGTGCCCGCTGGCCGAAGACCCAAAAAAAGCCGAATTTGGAAGAGTTTGGGATGGCCCCTTCCTGTTCCAACATGACTGCACACCAGTGCACAAAGCAAGGGACGTACAGGTACGTCATTTCAGGAAACAAGCCGACCTGCCGCAGTCGTTGGCAAGTTGTTAATGGAATCCCAGTCTTAGTCCGTAGGGTTCAATATTGAGTTGGCCCACCCTTTGCAGCTATAACAGTTTCAACTCTTCTGGGAAGGCCGTCCACAAGGTTTAGGAGTGTCTATGGGAATGTTTCACCATTCTTCCAGAAGTGCATTTGTGAGGTCAGGCACTGATGTTGGATAAGAAGGCCTGGCTCACAGTCTCCACTCTAATTCATCCCAAAGGTGTTCTATGGGGTTGTGTTCAGGGTTCTGTGCAGACCAGTCAGGTTCCTCCTCCCCATAAATACATGGATGAGTGAGTTTGGGGTGGAGGAACTTGACTGGCCTGCACAGAGTCCTGACCTCAACCCGATAGAACACCTTTGAGATTGGAGACTGCAAGCCAGGCATTTTCGTCCAACATCAGTGCCTGATCTTACAAATGCACTTGTGGAATAATGGTGAAACATTCCCATAGACACTCCTAAACCTTGTGGACGGCCTTCCCAGAAGAGTTGAAGCTGTTATAGCTGCAAAGGGCGGAGCCAACTCAATATTGAACCCTACAGACTAAGACTGGGATGCCATTAAAGGTCATGTGTGTGTAAAGGCAGGCGTCCCAATACTTTTGGTAATATAATGTATATGCGATTCTGCACTTCTGCCTACGGGGGGGGGGGGGGGGGGGGCGCCACTTGCGGCTGCTTCTGCTGTGATTACTCACAGCAGAAGCCGATCTGCTGCACCCATTGATCGTCGGGCAGAGACACAGAATGGAGCTCTGCCTATGTAAACATGGCAGAGCTCTGTTCTGATAGGGTGGAAGGGATTTTACATTTCTTAGTAAAAGCAGCACACATAGTACAGTAAAACACCAGCAGGGCACACAGTACACATAAACACTGGCTAGGCACACAGTACACATAAACACTGGCTAGGCACACAGTACACATACACACTGGCTATGCACACAGCACACATAAACACTGGCTAGGCACACCGTACAGATAAAAGCTGGCTAGGCACACAGTACACATAAACACTGGCTAGGCACACAGTACACATAAACACTGGCTAGGCACACAGTACACATAAACACTGGCTAGGCACACAGTACACATAAAAGCTGGCTAGGCACACAGTACACATAAACACTGGCTAGGCACACAGTACACATAAACACTGGCTAGGCACACAGTACACATAAACACTGCCTAGGCACACATTTAACCCTTTGATCGCCCTAAATGTTTAACCCTTTCCCAGTCAGTGTCATTAGTACAGTGACAGTGCATATTTTTAGCACTGATCCCCGTGTTAGTGTCACTGGTTCCCACAAAGTGTCAGTTAGCGTCCGATTGTCCGTTGCAATATCACAGTCCCGCTATAAGTCACTGATCACTGCCATTACTAGTAAAAATAAATAAATAAAAATTTCAGTATAATTACCAGAGTTTATAGAATCAATAACTTTTGTGCAAACCAATCAATATACGCTTATTGGGATAATCTTTTACTTAAACTATGTAGCAGAATACATATTGGAATACATTTATGAAGAAATTTTATTTTTTACATTTTTTTTAATTGAATATGTTTTATAGCAGAGAATAAAAAATATTGTTTTTTTTTTTTTTTTTGTTTATTGCACAAAAAATAACAAAATGCAGAGGTGATCAAATACCACCCAAAAAAAGCTCTACTTGTGGGGAAAAAAATTACATAGATTTTATTTGGGCACAGCGTCGCACGGCCGTGTATTTGTCAGTTGAAATAACACAGTGCCGTATCGCAAAAAATGGCCTGGTCATGAAGGGGGGTAAATCTTCAGGGGGGGGGGGGGGGTCAACATTTTAGGCCTAAAGATTAGCTAAACCCACCTTAACCACTTGCCGACCGTTGCAACTGTACATATACTGCAGCGGTCAGCCCCTCCTGGGCAAAGTGACATATCGATACGTCACTCACCCATGAGCCAATAGGGGGCGAGCGCGCGCCGCCGGAGGCGCACCCCTGCTCGTTCACAGGGATCCCCACGCGAGTGACCGACGGCTCCGATGTCCGCCAGTCACTCGCGATCTCCCGCTGGAGAGGGAGAAAGGCAGGCGGCTGATGTAAACACAACCAGCTGTCATTCTCCCTGGTGTAACTACAGAGATCATACGGTCCTGCTATGTAGGATCGTACGTCTCTGTGGTTACATCAAAAGCCACGCCCCTTGACAGTTAGAAGCACGCCCCTAGGGACACATTTAACCCCTGGATCTCTACTAAAGTTAACCCCTTCCCTGCCAGCGTCATTTTTACAGTAACAGTGCATATGTATAGCACTGATTACTGCAGTAATGTCACTGGTACACCCAAAAGTGTCAAAAATGTCAGTCAGGGATCCGATCTGTCCGCCCCAATGTCGCAGTCCAGCAAAAAAAGTCGCAGATCGCCGCCAAAAAAACAATAAAAATGACAGAAATCTTTCCCTTCGTTAGTAAACACAATAACTTTGGCGCAAACCAATCAAAATACGCTTATTGTGATTTTTTTTTACCAAAAATATGTAGCAGAAAACAAATTGGCCTAAAATGTTAAAAAATTTTGATTTTTACATTTTTTGGGGGGGAATTTCATATACAAAAATGTGAAAATATTGTTATTTTTTCAAAATTGTCGCTCTTTTTTTGTTTATAGCGCAAAAAGTAAAAATCGCACAGGTGATCAAATACCACCAAAAGAAAGCTCTGTTTGTGGGGAAAAAAAAGGACATCAATTTCATTTAGGTACAGCGTCGCACGACCGCGCAATTGTCCGTTAAATTAAAGCAGTGCCAAATCGCGAAATAGGCCCTGGTCTTTGAGCAGCCAAATCCTCCGGGGCTTAAGCGGTTAATAATAAATATTTTCTGAAAGCAGACACCCTGGTGAATAAAATAGAGGTGACTGCAATTTCTTTATGTAGTGCAACAGTTTCTCTAAATCCAATTTCCAGTAAGAAATACACTAAACTTAATTTTAGGGAGCACAAACTCAATCTATCACCCAATTTAATGGAAGAATATAAATGATGCACCGAGTAAACGGATACCCAACATGTCAAAGTCTATGATTGCATGCATGCGTAAACCAGCAACAAGCTTCAGTACCCTATATTGTCCATAGGTGGCGCTATAAAAAACCCTACAGGTCATCAGATTAGAGATAACCGGGAATAATGTGCAGAGAATTATTGATCCCTGGCATGCACAGAGCTATGTAACGCAATTTTTGCAGGTTGGTGCCCCCAATGCATGCGTTTATGTTTGTTTATGCGTGGACATTGGGGGTTCTGTACATTTTTTATGAGGGGATGTTTAGGTGCTTGCTTGAGTGTAACTTTATTGTTTTCAACCTTTTTTTTTTTTTACTAAACTTTATTGCTTGTCAGCCCCCTTTGTAATAATAATTCTGGTCTCCCCCCCCCCCCCCCACCTGGAGACACCCGCCATGCCAGTCCCAGGCCCGCATGGGGGGCATTGGAGGAAACATGGAGGGGGGAGCAACCTGTCCACACCCCTTCTCGGCAGTGTGTGATACTGATGTAAGTCTCCCCCCCCCCCCCTTGGCAGTGTGCATTACTGATGTAAGTCGTCCCCCCTTTGGCAGTGAATGGGTTAATGACAGGGATTGATTCACCCCCAGGGAATGTCTGGGGAAAGTCACATTCACTGCTTTATAATTACACCCCCAAATGTCCTCCAGTTAAGGGGTCACATTTCCTTGACACCCGGTTCACACCTACGCGTTTTTTTTTTTTTTTGTGCATTCTGCGTTTTGCAGAAACGCCGTCCATTCCCATGGATTTCTATGCATCTGAATCACATCTCTGCGTTCTGAGCCGGTGCGGTTGTATTGGAAAGGGTCGGGGACTTTTTTTCTCGCAGCAGATTGTCTTTTGTGTGTAATAGACTTCAATGGACTCGCACCAAAATGCACCGAAATGCAAGTGTTGCATTTTTGATGCATTTTTCTTGGGGGTGGTGGGGGGGGGGGGCGGAGTTGTCTAATAGGAAAGTATGACAGTTCTGTTCATGTCGTGCAAATCTACACCCTCTGACACCCAACCCAAGTAGCATCAAAGTAGCGCAGGAACCTCTTTGTGTCCAGAGTCACACATTAGGGTTAAGGTTAAATGTTAGCTTTAAATATTAGGGTTAAGGGTTAGGGTTAAATGTTGGGGTTAGAGTTAAAAGCTAGGAATAGGGTTAAATGTTAGGGTTAAAGGCCAGGGTTTGGACCAAGGGCTAGGGTTAAATGTTAGGGTCAGGGTTAAATATTAGGGTTAGGGGCTGAGGTTTAAAATTAGGGTTAAGGGCTAGGGTTAAAAGTTAGGATTAAGGTTAAGGGCTAGGGATTGGGTTAAACGTTAGGGTAAGGGTTAAAGGCTAGGGATAGGGTTAAAATGTTAGGGTTAGAGCTAGGGGCTAGGGTTAGGAATAAAAGTTAGGGTAAGGCTAGGGTTAAATGTTAGGGTTAAGGGCTTGGGTCAGAATTTAGGGATAGGGAAAATGTTAGGGTTAGGGCTAAGGACTAGGGTTAAACGATAGGGTCAGAATTAGGGTTAAAGGTTAGGGTTAGGACTAAGGGCTAGGGTTACATTTTACAGTGAGGGGTTAAGATTTAATGTTAGGGTTAAGGGCTAGGTTTAAATGTTAGGGGATGGGGATAGGGTTCAATGTTAGTGTTAGGAGCTGGGGTAGGGTTAAATGTTAGGGTTAAGGGCTAGCGTTAGGGTTAAATGTTAGTGTTAGGAGCTGGGATAGGGTTAAATGTTAGGGTTAAGGGCTAGGGTTACGGTTAAATGTCAGGGCTAGGGTGAGGGTTAGCAGTACAAAAAAATGGCAACCACCCCAACCTATAACTGTCCAGTAAGGAGCACATGGAAGGGCGATGCACATCTCCAGCAAACAATACATTTCCCAGCACACCTACCAGCCAGCCTGCAAAACAACCCATCTGTCCTGTCTAACTGTTTAGAGCTGTCTAACATTCAGACAGGGGTGACACGACTTGCTGGAGCGACTCGTGAAGTCGCGGTGCACAGCGTGCACTGCGACCTCGGCGCGACTTGCACGGACTTCATATAATTGAAGTCAATGCAGGTCGCCTCCAGGTCGCCCCAAAGTAGTACAGGACCCTTTTTCTAAGTCGGAGTGACTTGTGTCGCTCCTATTAGAACGGGTCCTGTGCTAATCAATGACAGGCGACCGACCGCGACTTGTCAGGCGACCAAGTCGCTTGACAAGTCGCGCTAGTGTGAATGGACCCTTACGCTAAAATGAGAGAGTTTTGTTTGCACACATTTGCAACTACATGCGTAAGCCGCAGTGCCCACACCAAGGGACATCTCTATATACTGCCGTCCTAACTCTAATATTTCCAGAGCCTCCATAGTAGGAGCCCATATATGAATGGATACGTCAAGGGAGGGTGTGCCAGGTGGGAGCCCTCCCCTATTCAAAGGCACAAGGACGCATGTGATGCTAAGCAATAGCAAATTGGCAGCCAATGCATCTTTACCTCAAACCCTAACTTACACCTAACCTAAATTATTTCCTCCAACCCTAACTCTAACAATCACCTCTATCCCTAACCCTAAAAATTTCCCCTAACCCTAATAATTTCCTCTATCCCTAACAATTTCCTCTAACCCTAGCAATTTCTGCTAACCTTAACCCAAAAAAATCACCTCTAAACATAAAAATTACATCTAGCCCTAACAATTTCCTCTAACCCTAACCCTGACAATCACCTCTAACCCTAACATTTTCCGCTAACACTTGAAATGACCTCTATCCCTAACTATTACCTCAAACCCTAAACGGAACCCTAACAATATCCTGAAACCCTAACCCTAAAAATTTCCACTAACCCAAACCCTAAGAATTACCTCTAACTCTAACCCTAAAAAATTTTCTTTAACCCTAACAATTACCTCTAACCCTAACAAGTTCGGCTAACCCTAACCCAAAAAATTACATTTAGACCTAAAAACTCCATCCAACCCTAAAAATGTCCTCTAACCCTAACCCTAAAAATGTCCTCTAACCCTAACCCTAAAAATGTCCTCTAACCCTAACCCTAAAAATTTCCTCTAGCCCTAACCCGAAAAATTTCCACTACCCTAACCCTAACAATTACCTGTAATCATAAACCCAACAATTTCCACTAACCCTAACATTTTTCTCTAACCCTAACAATTACCTCAAACCCTATTGCTACCAATTTTCTCTAAACCTAACAATAACCTCTAACCCTAAGACCCTAACCCTAAGAATTTCCTCTAACCCTAACAATTTCCTTGAACAATAACCCTCCCAATTTCCTCTAACCCTAATCCTAAAAATGTTCTCTAACCCTAACCCTAAAAATTACATCTAACCCTAACAATTTCCTCCAACCCTAACCCTAACAATTTCCTCCAACCCTAACCCTAACAATTTCCTCTAACCCTAAAAATGTTCTCTAACCCTAACCCTAGAAATTACCTCTATCCCTAACCCTAACCATTTCTGCTAACCCTAAACCAAAAAGTCACATCTAAACCTAAAAATTTCCTCTAACCCTAACAATTACCTCTAACCCTAACAATTTCCACTACCCTAACCCTAACAATTAACTTTAATCTTAACTCCAACTATTTCCTCTAAACCTAACAATAACCTCTAACCCTAACCCTAGCAGTTACCTCTAACCCTAAAATCACATCTAAACTTAAAAATTACATATAACCCTAACAATTTTCTCTAACACTAGCAATGACCACTAACCCTAACCCTAACAATTACCTCTAACCCTAACCAAAAAAATCACATCTAACCCTAACAATTACCTGTAACCCTAACCCAAAACACCACATCTAAACCTAAAAAATGACATCTAACCCTAACAATTTCCTCTGACCCTAACCCTGAAAATGTTCTCTAACCCTAAACCTAATAATTACCTCTTACTCTAACAATAGCCTCTAACCCTAACCCTAACAATTTCTACTAACCCTAACCAAAAAATTACATCTAACCATAACAATTACCTCTAACCCTGACAAACACCTCTAATCCTAGCAATGACCTCTAACCCTAACCCTAACAATTACCTTTAACCCTACTAATTTCCTCTAGCCCTAACCTTAAAAAATTTCTCTAACCCTAACACTAACAATTACCTGTATCCCTAACCCTAACCTTTTCTGCTAACCCTAACCCAAAAAATCACATCTAAACCTAAAAATTACATCTAACCCTAACAATTTCCTCTACCACAACAATTTTCTCTACCCTAACCCTAAAAATTTCCTCTAACCCTAACCCTAAAAATGACCTCTAACCCTAAACCTAACAATAACCTCTAACCCTAACCCAAAAAAATCACATCTAAACCTAAAAATTGCATGTAACCCTAACAATTACCTCTAACCCTAACCCTAGCAATTGCCTCTATTCCTAACCCTAACAATTTCTACTAACCCTAACCCAAATAAATCACATCTAACCTTAACAATTTCCTCTAACCCTAACCCTAACAATCAACCCTAACCCTGACAAACACCTCTAACCCTAACACTAACAATTACCTCTATCACTAACCCTAACCTTTTCAGCTAACCCTAACCCAAAAATCACATCTAAACCTGAAAATTACATCTAACCCTAACAATTTTCTGGAACCCTAACAATTCCCTCTACCACAACAACCTCCTCTAACCCCAACCCTAACCCTAAAAATTTCCTCTAACCCTAGCCCTAACAATTACCCCTAACCCTAGCAACGACCTCTAACCCTAACAATTACCTCTAACCCTAACACTAACACTAAAAATTTACACTAACCCTAACCCTAAAAATGACCTCTATACCTAACAATTTCCACTAACCCTAACCCTAAAAATTTCCTCTAACCCTAGCAATTGCTTCTAACCCTAACAACAAACTCTAACCCTAACCCTAACAATTTATTCTAACCCTAACCCAAAAAATCACATCTGAACCAAAAAATTACATCTAACACTAACAATTTCCTCTTACCCTAACAATTTCCTCCAACCCTAACCCTAACAATTTCTGCTAACCCTAACCCTAACAAATACCTCAAACCTGAACCCTAAGAATCTCCTTTAACCCTAACAATTACCTCTACCCTAACAATTTCCTCTAACCGTAACAATTACCCCTAACCCTAACCGTAACAATTTCCTCTAATCCTAACCCTACCAATTTCCTCTAACACTAGGAATGACCACTAACCCTAACAATTTTCTCTAACCCCAACCCTAACAATTACCTCTAACCCTAAGCCTAACATTTTCCTTTACCGCAACAATCTCCTCTAACCCTAACCCTGAAAATGTTCTCTAACCCTAACCCTAACAATTTATTCTAACCCTAACCCAAAAAATTACATCTAAACCTAAAAATTACATCTAACCCTAACAATTTCCTCTTACCCTAACAATTTCCTGCAACCCTAACCCTAACAATTTCTGCTAACCCTAACCCAAAAAATCAGATCTAAACCTAAAAATTACATCTAACCCTAAAAATTACCTCTAACCCTAACAATTTTCTCTAACCCTAGCAATGACCACTAACCCTAACCCTAACAATTACCTCTAACCCTAAAAATTGCCTCTAACCCTATCCCTACCAAACTCCTCTAACCCTTACCCTAAAAATTTCCTCTAACCCTAACAATTACCTCTAACCCTAACAATGACCTCTAACCCTAACCTTAACAATTTCCACTAACCCTAACCCTAAAAATGACCTCTATACCTAACAATTTCCTCTAACCCTAAAAATTTCTCTAACCCTATCTCTAACAATTTCCTCTAACCCTAACGCTACCAATTTTCCCTAACCCTATCCCTAAAAATGACCTCTATCCCTAACAATTTCTTCTAACCCTAACCTTTACCTCTAACCCTAACCCTAATAATCACCTCTAACCCTAACACTAACAATTGCCTCTAAACCTAACCCTAACAATTTCGGGTAACCCTAACCCTAGCAATTACCTCTAACCCTAACCATAACAATTACCACTAACCCTAACAATTTTCTCTAACCCTAACATTTACCTCTAACCCTAACCCTAATAATCACCTCTAACCCTAACACTAACAATTTTGGGTAACCCTAACCCCAACAATTTTCTCCAACCCTAACAATTTTCTCTAACTATAGCAATTATCACTAACCCTAACAATTTCCTCTAACCCTAACGCTAACAATTACCTCAAATCCTAACCCCAAAAATTTACTGTAACCCTAACCCTAACAATTACCACTAACCTTAACCCTACCAATTGCCTTTAACCCTAACCCTAACAATTTTATCTAACCCTAACAATTACCTCTAACCCTAACAATTACATCTATCCCTAACCCTAACCTTAACAATTTCTGCAAACCCTAACCCAAAAAATCACATCTAAACCTAAAAATGACATCTAACCCTAACAATTTCCTCTAACTATAACCCTAAAAATGACCTCTAACCCTAACCCTAAAAAATTTCCTCTAACCCTAACAATGACCTCTAACCCTAACACTAACAATTTCCTCTAACCCTAACAATGACCTCTAACCCTAACACTAACAATTTCCTCTAACCCTAACAATGACCTCTAACCCTAACACTAACAATTTCCTCTAACCCTAACAATGACCTCTAACCCTAACACTAACAATTTCCTCTAAACCTAACCCTAACAATGACCTCTAAACCTAACAATTACCTCGAACCCTAACAAATACATCTATCCCATAACAACTTCGTCTAACCCCAACAATTTTCTCTAACCTTAACACAAAAAATTTCCTCTAACCCTAACCGTAGCAATTACCTCTAACCCTAACAATTTCCGCTATCCCTAAACCTAAAAATATCCTCTATCCCTAACAAATTCCTCTAACCCTATCCCAAACCCTAACTCTAACAATTTCGTCTTACCCTAAGCATAGCAATTTCCTCCAACCTTAACAATGACCTCTAATCCCAACCTTAACAGTTTCCTCTTACCCTAACGATACCAATTTCCTCTAACCCTGACCCTAACAAAAACCTGTAATCCTAACCCTAACAATTTTCTCTAACCCTAACAATTACATCTAACTCTTACAATTTCCACGAACCCTAACAATTTTCTCTAACCCTAACCCTAACAATTACCTGTAACCATAACAATTTCCTCTAACCCTAACCGAAGCAATTACCTCTAACTCTATCAATTACATCTAACCCTAACCCTACTAATTGCCTCTAATCATAACAATTACCTCTAACCCTAACTCTAACTCAAACCCTAACCCTAATGATTACTCCAAACCCCAACTCAAACAATTACATATAACTCAAACCCAAACAATTACCCCTAACCCTAACACTTACCTCGAACCCTAACCCTAAATCAAACCCTAACCCTTATGATTTCCACTAACCCTAACATTTAACCCTAACATGCAACTTTGGACTCAGAAAGGTTCCTGCACTACTTTGACTTCTGACTGTCTGCTGGCCGTCTCTTTCCACAACTTCCTGAATTCCCAGCATGCTTTGCAGCTTCTCCTCCATTTCTAAGGACTTCATATCCCATAGTACCTGGGTCCGGCATCTCAGTGTAGAAAGTAGATGGTGACCCTCAGGGTCGGGAGAAGGGGTGGGCAGGAGGGGAAGCTGCCCTGGGCCCAGTGGGATTTTGGGGGGCTGTGCTAGAATGGGTGATTTGGAGGGATTTTGTATTAAGAGAGTGGATTTCTGTTTGGAAGGATGTTTTGGGGGAAGGATGGGGTGGATTTGTTTTAGTAGGGATCATCAGAGGGATTTGTGCTAGGAGGGGAAATTGGGGGGTGGTTGGGATAGGTGCTAGGACAGGGGATTAGGGGGGAATGGCGCTGAAAGAGGGGATTTTTGGAGGGGGGGGGGATTTATGTTCAGAGGGGAAATTTGAGGGGTAGAGGAATTGTGTTAGGATGGGAGAGTTGGGGAGTGAGAAGTGGGGGGGGGGGAGGGATTGTACATTTCGAGAGGGAATTATTTTTTGGGGGAGAATTTTTTTTTGGCATAATGCTCATACATTTTTGGGGGGGAAGGGGCGTCATTTTGCATCTTCACCCTGGGCGCTAGATGTCTTTGTCACGGTATTGGTGACCCTGGATGATACCTGAACAAAGATGGTGCCGTCCTTCTGGAGAGAAAAGCAGATGAAGCCATTGTTAGGGGGAAGAACTGTGATCTGTAATAAGAATAAGTAATCAATACCTGGAAGTGTTACACTGACACATTACTCGGCACGCTGCTCTTCACATGAAGAATAAATCTGATGTCGGGTCTTTCTTTAAAAAAAAAACATTTGGGAATTCTCTAATATTTTCTCATCTTCCTGACCTCGCTGGGGACAGAAGGTCAGCGCTTCATCCGCGGGACATCGCCAGAGTCTTCCTCTGATCGCCCAGAGACCATTAAGATGAAGAATGTCTCTCCACCTGTTAATAATACAATCCCAGCCTCGTGTTTGGGGAAAATGAAAAATTATTCTGATATCCGAACCTAAAACAACACGATTCTCCGCCCACCGCGGTGACAGCGCCAGAACGCCGATCATTATACGCAGTTCAAAAATGTTCTCCGAGCAGAAAGATAACTCCCATCTGCTCCACCATCCATAATATAGACCAGAGAATCAATACCAGGAACTTACTGTCTGTATATAGAATCTTTTTTTATGTTTACATATTTATTTTTATTTATGTATATATATTTTATGTATATATATATTTATTTATTTATTTTGTTTATATACAGGTGTGTATGTATATATATATTTATATTTATTGTTTTATTTATTTTAATAAAGTAAAAATAAAGTATATATATATATATATATATTTTAGTGATCAACCGATATAGTTTTTTTTAATGCCGATACCAATATTTTGGTCATCGGATATCGGTATCTGCCGATATTTTTTTTTTTTACACAGGTACTCTTGTGGAGGGATCTGGGGATCTAATGCCTTGTTTCCACTGAGCGGAACGGTTCGGATCGGTTCGGTACGGTACGCTATTTTTGGTGTTTCCATTATGAAAGTGGCCCATACAACCGAACCAAACCGCACCATTCGTGGTCCTCCTTCAGATGTAGGGCCATAGGAAATGGTACGGTACGGTTAGGGCGGAGCTACTGGTGTCACACGATACATTCCACTGATTGGTGGACAGGAAAACGTCACTGCTGTCGTCAAACGGAAGCGCAGCTCAGTCCAGATATAGGAGAAGGATGCCTGCAAATAACAGCAGGGTCTGGTCAACTCAGGAACTATCCACTTTCCTTACTATAATTGCGGACAGTGTTATTCAGAGAGAGCTTGATGGATCAGTGAGGAATGAAAAGGTGTATAAAGATATTTCCCAGCGGATGGCAGCCGAGGGATTTGAACGGACGTCGGGTCAGTGTAGGGCAAAGCTTAAGAAGCTTAAAGGCCAATATAAAAAAATTAAGGATGCCAACAGCTGAAGTGGAAACAGTCGAAGTACTTGGAAGTGGTACGATGCCATGGACGCCATTTACGGGCATAGGCCAGCAAACCAAGGCAGGGAAGGAGGTCTGGACTCTGCATCTGCACTTCTCGAATCCATGATAGATCCTGTTGGTAAGTTTTATTTTTTTTCCTGCTTGGCATTGGCTTTCCCTATGCTAACCATTTAAAAAAAAATAACTGCACAAAACCATTAACTCTGCACCAAAAATGTAATTGTATTTGTGCAGTGGACTGAAAGAAAATGGTAGGGAGTAGCGCTGCACTGTTTTGTATAATTAATGAAAAATGCATGACTGGTGTTTTGCTTAATTAGTATGGGCTTGATAATATCAATGGGGGATGAATATGCATAAAAATACTATTAAAGGCTATCATGCATGATTTCAAGCAGCCACAGTGCACTTTAACCAAGTAAAGTTAATCTCAGAATGGATAGGGAAATGTACTGTCTGTATAAACCAGCCCCTATTTTTGGGAAAAAAGACAACTGTAGAAAAGATAATGGAGATTTCTGATGCTCTCATTGTACCTTAGCCTTATAACTGATATAGTTCCATTATTTTTTATTTGAATACCTGGACAGAAGAGTATAGGCATCTCATTTTTTTACCCACTGTGCATCCCATTGTTTACTACCTGATGATAACTGCCATAAGATAGTACACTGTGTCTTCTTCTCGTTTGTGTATAAAACCCTTGATATGTGCATTTTCAGATACTGTGGATGGACTCTCCAATGATACCTCTAACTTTTCAGACGATGGTCCATCGACATCTTTCAGCAGCACCAGTACGATTGCGTTCAACACCAAGCCAACCACAGAGTACGCCAAATGCACCACATCACACAGGTAAGACATTATGATCAGAGTGAAAGTTATAATTGTGCATTTTCTTAAATCAATATTCTGGTATTTTGTATATTCCAGGTGAAAGGAGACGGTTGCAGCTGGATCTGCGCACAGTTATTGATGATATGAGGGCAGTAGAGGAAAGACAACAGGAAAGGATGGAGACCCTTTCTGAGCGGTGGTTTCAGGCACTGCGTCAGGATGCCCAGGAAGCTATGCGCCAGGAGGCTGAGATTGCCCGGCAGCAGATGGAGCAGTTGTCTACCTTCAACCAGGCCTTCCTTGGTGTCCTAGGGCAGCTTGTTCAAGTGCTGGGAGCCAGTCGTGATCCCAGGCCACCGCCAAGGCAATAGTGCCTGTCAGCCAGCACAGGACCTGTACCCTTTGTTTTTTGGTAATTTTTCAGTTTTGTTTTGTAAAAATGTTTTATTTTTTTGAATTCTTACTTGTAAGAAAATATAGAAAGAATATTTTTGTTGCTGAATAAAAGAGATTTTATAAGAGACTTTGGGTGTGTCTGATTCATTAATGTAAAACTTTATTAAAACTTTAAAACAATCATGGTAAAAAATTAGGTGTTGAGGTGACGCATCAGAGCCTGACGTATTTCATTGCACTCATCTTCAATATCCTGTGCTATTACCCTTACTGGCTCTTCTGCAGACGTATTCCAATCCTGGTGGAAGTCTTCTCCATGACTTTCACAAAGATTGTGAAGAGCACAGCAAGTAAGCACCATGGATTTGACAAGTTGAATGTCACTGTCATTCCTCTTCATAAGACACCGCCACCTACCTTTAAGTCTTCCAAAAGCATTTTCAACTACGACCCGTGCCCTGGATGTTTTCTTGTTGTAGGTTTGTTGTTCTGGTGTCAGGCGGCCATTGTCAGGAAATGGTTTCAGGAGCCAATTTTGTAAAGGGTAGGCAGAGTCCCCGAGCACATAATAGCCAACATTCACCCCCCAAATGTTCTTAGTGGAAAGAGGGTACAGCCCTCCCTGCCCAACCCAATCCCAAAATGTGGACAGTCGTAGAACCCGAGCATCATGCAAACTCCCAGGTTTTCCAACATTCACACTCCAGAATAGTCCTTTTCCATCCACCACTCCCTGGAGGATGATGGAATGCCAGCCCTTTCTGTTGAAGTAGTCAGTGTGGTATTCTTGTGGTGCTATTATTGGTATGTGTGACCCATCAATAGCACCAACACACTGTGGAAGACCCCACCTGTTTTCAAAGTAGTCAGCCATGTCTTTAAGCTTTTCCCTGTCTGGAAAATGAACAATTTCAGGAGCTAGCAATGTGCAGACAGCCTTACAGAAGTCCTGCACACAACGGCACACTGATGATTTACTGACACCAAAAAGATGACCTATACTTCTGTATTCACTGTTGGTAGCCAGCTTCCACAGTGCAATGGCTACTCTTTTCCTCACTGGCAAACTGGCTCGGAAGTTTGTGCTTTGCTTCTCCATCGCTGGACGTAGCCTTGCACAAAGGTATGAAAAGGTTTCCTCCGACATTCGGAAATTGTGCACCCACTGTGTGTGTGTGAATCCTGGGACGGTCACATCCCACCACTCATTGGCACGGGGGAGAGCCCAAATGACTGGTCGGCGGCGCTGCTTTGACAAAAGGAGAAGCATCTTTAAAAGAAGAAAACACAGATGTTACCATATCACAAATAATAAAAACATATTAATACAACATACTATATTTTACAAGGTCAGATAGCATCATGTATAAAAGTGAGCAATGAGTACACATTGCAAGTATTACACCTTATACATAAATAAAAAAATACAGAATCTGCAAAGATCTAATATAAGATGGGAAGGATATACAGTACATTATGTATTCAACAACATACATGTTGCACACGTATGTAAACATGCACATTTGAAGTATTACACCTTATACATAAATACTCATTATACTACTAATGATTTGTTATGCATTTGATTTAATACTTCAAATGTGCATGTTTACATACGTGTGCAACATGAATGTTGTTAAGTACATATGTACTGTATATCCTTCCCATCTTATATTAGATTTTGTCATATTCTGTATTATTTTACTTTTTAATACGGGTAGAAATAAATGACAATTGGCATAATGTTGCTTACCCTATAACGCTGCCGTCTTTGTCTTTGCCGCACAAAGGTGTACTTCTCCTCCTGACTCAAGACCCAAGCCAAAAGTTTTCTTCTCTTTTCTGCTGTGTTTCGCTTTGCCGCTCGTAACCTTCTCTCACACTGTGCGGCATGTATTTTGATTACTAAGAACCAAAAGCCAAGTAGAGCAAAGACGAGCTGCTGGATGACCTCCATTGTTGTTGTTGTTGTTGTAGCGTCACGTCTGTTGTCGCACTAGTGTGACGCCACGCCGCAACGCTAGGCATTTGGTGTACGCCCCGCATGGACCCTAGAGGTCCGACTTCCAGTGGAAACGCTCAACTGAATAGACCAGACCATTATCAGCCTGCCGATCTGTCCCGATCCGAACCGTTCCGCTCAGTGGAAACGAGGCATAAAAGACCCCCAACCCCTCCTCTGCACTTAAAAGCATTCAAAACGCCAAGTTTGACTGTTTTGAATGCTGTAATTTTTTTTAATTTGGCGCCGAGTACCCGGAAGTGGTGTCATGACATCACTTCCGGGGTTTTTACATGAAGACCCGATCAGAGCCCAATGCAGCTGTGATTGGGTCTTCGGCAGTGGCGGTGGAGGTAGGATGCCCGGGTCTCCTGGTGGAACGGGAGACCCGGGCGAGCCGCGCAAGACGGCGGGAAGGAAGGGGGATTCGTCCCCTCCCGCTCCTTGTAATGACAGCCGAGCGGCTTCTCAGCTGCATCGGTTTCATTACAAGACAGCCAACCGTTGGCTATGGACTTGTTCTTCTGGAAGGTTCTCCTCTCTCCACAGAGAAATGCTGGAGCTCTGTCAGAGTGACCATCGGGTTCTTGGTCACCTCCCTGACTAAGGCCCCCCTCCCCCGATCGCTCAGTTTCGCCAGACGGCCGCTCTAGGAAGAGTCCTGGTGGTTCCAAACTTCTTCCATTTACAGATGATGGAGGCCACTGTGCTCATTGGGACCTTCAATGCTGCAGAAATGTTTCTGTACCCTTCCCCCGATCTGTGCCTCCATACAATCCTGTCTCCGAGGTCTACAGACAATTCCTTGGACTTCATGGCTTGGTTTGTGCTCTGACATGCACTGTTACCTGTGGGACCTTATATAGACAGGTGTGTGCGCCTTCCCAAATCATGTCCAATCAACTGAATTTACCACAGGTGGACTCCAATCAAGTTGTAGAAACATCTCAAGGATGATCAGTGGAAACAGGAGGCACCTGAGCTCAATTCTGAGTGTCATGGGGAAAGGGTGTGAATACTTATGTACATGGCAAAGGGTGTGAATACTTATGTACATGGGGTTTTTTTTATTTTTTTATAAATTTGCAACAATTTCAAACAAACTTCTCTCACGTTGTCATTATGGGGGAGGGGTTTGTAGAATTTTGAGGAAAATAATGAATTTAATCCATTTTGGAATAAGGCTGTAACATAACAAAATGTGGAAAAAGTGAAGCGCTGTGAATACTTTCCGATCGCTCTGTGAATACAGAATATAATAATAATGTGAAAGAAGAAGCGCGGACCGCGAGCAGATTTTACGAACAGGCGATGACAAGTTAAAAACGCCACTTGCCAGCATTTGAGGGGGGGGGGGGGGATAAAGAACGCAAATTAAATCTGAAAACACATTTAAAAAAGGGGAAGGGAAAAGAAAGACGATAACAGATGACATGTGTGGCGCTCGGAGGCAGAGTGTAAATATGGATTGGATTATAGCGGGGGAGGAGCTCAGTCCTATGTAAGAATGCTGGAAAATATTTTGTATAGACGCAGATACGTTGTAACGTTTCAATCACCGGTTATAAGTGAAGGAGGAAAACGTCCGCAGTGATTTTCCCGGGCTGCGCTCGGCGCGCTTCCTTTCTGCGATCTGTGAGACTCTCTTCCTAAAGTGTAAAGGAATACTAAAGTCACATCCATTGCATTTAGTGTTAGAAAAGAACATTCATCACCAAATCCAATCATTGTATTATTATTATTATTATTATTATTATTGAAGTCTTTGAGGCTGCATTCACATGTCAGCTTATAATCGCGGGCAGAACCGCCGCGGTTCCGCCCGCGATTCGGAGATTTATTGCACATCGCGGGACGCCTAGCGTTGCCCGTTGATTTGCAATAGCCCCCCAAACGCCGAGCGATGTTGCCGCGATTTACGCCCGCCGAATCGCGGCAACATAGCGCAAACAAAATCGCGGGACGCAATACGCTCCAAAAAAGTACATGAGCTTCTTTGGAGCGTATTGCGTCCCGCGATTTTGTTTGCGCGATGTTGCCGCGATTCGGCGGGCGTAAATCGCGGCAACATCGCTCGGCGTTTGGGGGGCTATTGCAAATCAACGGGCAACGCTAGGCGTCCCGCGATTTGCAATAAATCTCCGAATCGCGGCCGGAACCGCGGCGGTTCTGCCCGCGATTATAAGCTGACATGTGAATGCAGCCTTACTTTGAAATCGTGTGCGTATCCGCAATCCATAAATCATAAATCACATCCCTGTAGCTGCAGCTGCTGCATGTTTTCTTCAGTTTTCCTTGCTCTTTAAAGCAGCCAGCAGGGGGAGTGATACATCAACAAAAGTGAAAGAACACATCCCTGCTCACCATGTGTCTGTGCATGTTCCATGGAGAAAGCTGGCCAATGGATGGTTCTCAAACTACGGCAATTGCAGAACCCAGGGGCGGACTGGGCTGATGTCACGTCATCTGCCCTAAAGCAGAGCGAGCCAGAGGCCTCAGCATTCGAAGCGGAGGAGGATTTAACTTCCTCCTCCTCCCTTGCTCTGCCCTGAGTGGTTTAGCTCCACCCACCTCCTCCATCATCTCAGGCAGCATGGTCAGAGGGGAAAGAACTGCCAGGATTCGAGGTCTGAGGTGAGGCTGACTGAGCGCCGGGGATGGATCATGTGTGTCATGGGGAGCCAGGCACTGCAGAGACACCCATACAAAGAGGAGGAGTTCATGCTGGGACCTGTAGTTCTTTACTCTTGGGGGTTGGGATTCCCCCACAAGTGAAGGACTACAGATCCCATCATGAACCCCTCAGAGCTGAGGATGTGATACCCCCCAACTAGTTAAGGACTACAGGCCCCAGCATGAACCTATGTGATCTAAGGGGTTCATGCTGGGATCTTTGGGGGGGGGGGGGTCACAGCTTTAGATCTAAGGGGTTCATGATGTGACTAATAGTCCTTCACCTTTTTTTTGAGGGGGGGGGGGGTCACATTCTTAGATCTCAGGGGTTCATGCTTGGACTTGTAATCCATCACTTTTGGAAGGGTATGAACTTCCTAAAAGTGAAGGACTGCAAGTTCCAGAATGAACCTCTCAGAGCTGAGGACGTGGCACCCCCTCCTCACTAGTTAAGGACTACAAGTCCCAACATGAACCTCTGAAATCTAAGAATGTGACCCCCCCCCAAAAGTTAAGGACTACTAGTCCCAACGTGAACCCCTCAGAGCTGAGGACATGACAGCCCCCCAACTAGTGAAGGACTATAAGTCCCAGCATGAGCCCCTGAGATCTAAGAATGTGACCCCTTAGATCTCACGGGTTCATGCTGGGAATTGTAGTCAATCACTAGTTGGAGGGGGTCAAGTCTTCAGCTCTGAGGAGTTCATACAGGAACTTGTCTGCACTGCTTGCACTTTAGTTCCTGAGGCCATGGTGGTACAAGTCCTGCAGGGAAAACTAATTGTTTACCAGAGCAAGCAGGTATTTAATGTGCATATCTGTGCATCTGAATTCGTTCATATTTTTTTCAAACTATAGTCCAGCCCCCAACAGTGTCTGAGGGACAGTGAACTGGCCCCCCGTTTAAAAAGTTTGGGGACTCTTGGTGTAGACTTTAACTATGAAGTCTGCCTGTCAGTTGCTTGATTTCAGTCTCAGACTTGCTTCTGAAACAGAACTCAAGGAACTGATCAGCACATCACAGCTAATGTGCCAGCATAGCAGAGGGGTCGGCATGAAGGACCACCATGCTCATCTATAGGGATGCCAGGAATGCGTTCTTTCACTCAGGCTCATAACTCATCATCACTCCCTGCTCTCAGTGCATCTGAATAAATGGCTACAGAGGGCAATATTGAGGGAGCAGAATGAATAGTAGACACAAGCATTTAGGAAATAAAAGCAGATGGTGATCTCGGAAATGATTCTAAAGTATTTATGGGGACTGAACACAGAATGAAAGTATTGAAACCTGAAGCTTAAATGTAACTTTGGTTTTT
Organism: Pelophylax lessonae; assembly: GCF_965119305.1. Classification (NCBI taxonomy): domain Eukaryota; kingdom Metazoa; phylum Chordata; class Amphibia; order Anura; family Ranidae; genus Pelophylax; species Pelophylax lessonae. Next base: position 207,844,570 of record NC_138780.1, read on the forward strand.
TTTTTACTTTAAAGTAGAACTGTAGGCAAAACTTTTTTTTTTTTCATATTGGATAGAGTAAGGGAGGGGGTATAACCCCTCTTAATTATTCTGTGTCCCAATTGGGAGATTTTCCTTCACTTCCTGTCCCATAACCAAAACAGGAAGTGAGAATAAGTCCCCTCAAAGTGCTGCTTTCCCTTGGGGCCCCTCTCAGGTGACCAGAACTGGTGCCCCCAATGGTGTCCCATTTCTGTGGACAACCCAAACTTTGGGATTTTCTTCTGCTTTCACTTTCATTGATAACGCTAAACAGGACAAATAGAGAGGGTAAATTTCCCTAACGGGGTTACAGACAGCAATAAAACAAACTAATAGATGACCTATTCTTTCTCCACTCCATCCAAAAGTTAAGTATAGTTATACTTTAACTTTTGGGAATTTATATCCCCCCCCCTTCACAGTGGGGCGCTGTAGCTTCCCTATGGGGATCTGGGCTCTGCTGGAAAACCTGCTCCTGATTTGGGTTTGCTGTCCTGTCTACCTCAACCCTAACCCTACAGCTTTGGGTGAATTGGATCACTGATGGTAAGTCAGGTCTTCTCAACCAACATCAGTACCCGACCTCACAAATGGACACAAATAGTGGTAAGAATTTCCAGAACAGTGGAGCCAGCTCCCTGCTGATCACCTTTAGGATGAAATGTGTTGTGAGCTAGGTTTTCTCATCCAACATCAGTACCTGACCTCACAAATGGGCACAAATTCCCACAGACACCCTCCAGAATTTTGTAGGAAGCCATCCAAGAAGAGTGGAGCCAACTCCATGAAGACATGGTGTTACAGGTTTGGTGTGGGGGAACTCGAGTGTCCTGCACAGAGCCCTCGCCTCATCCCTACTGATCACCTTTGGGATGAACTGAAACATCGATGGTGAGCCAGGTCTTCTCATCCAACTTCAGTAGCCGATTCCAAGAACGTTCCTTTGGCTTTTTTGGACACAAATTCCCACAGACATACTTCAAACATTTGTGAGAAGCCTTCCCAGAAGAGTGGAGCCAGCTCCATGAAGACATGGTGTGACCAGTTTGGTGTTGAGGAACTCAAGTTTCCTGCACAGAGCCCTGACCTCATCCCTACTGATCACCTGATCTCTAAAAATGAGCACAAATTCCCAAAGATACGCTCCGAAGTCTTGTGGAAAGTCTTCCTAGAAGAGCAGTGGCGTCTGGTGCTCAAAATTTTTGGGGGGGCGCAAAAAGAAAAATGTAATAGGTATTGCTTCGCGTCAAAAAACGCAGTAAAAAATTGCGTGACTTTGAAGTCATGGTATAGGCATGGCACAGGTGATGGTATAGGCATGGCATAGGTGATGGTACAGGAGATGGTATAGGCATGTCACGGGTCATGGTACAGGAGATGGTATATGCCCCCTTTCAATGCAGTGACCAGCGTACATGCCCCCTTTCAATGCAGAGACCAGTGTACATGCCCCCTTCAATGCAGAGTTCAGCGTGCGTGCCCCCTTCAATGCAATGAACATTGTGCTGTGCCCCCTTCAATGCAATGAACATTGTGCTGTGCCCCCTTCAATGCAATGAACACTGTGCTATGCCCCCTTCAATGCAATAAACACTGTGCTGTGCCCCCCCCAATGCAGAGTTCAGCGTGCATGCCCCCTTCAATACAACTGTGCTGTGCCCCCTTCAATGCAATGAACAATGTGCTGTGCCCCCTTCAATGTAATGAACAATGTGCTGTGCCCCCTTCAATGCAATAAACACTGTGCTGTGCCCCCCTCAGTGCAATAAACACTGTGCTGTGCCCCCTTCAGTGCAATAAACACTGTGCTGTGCCCCCTTCAATGCAATAAACACTGTGCTGTGCCCCCCCAATGCAGAGTTCAGCGTGCATGCCCCCTTCAATACAACTGTGCTGTGCCCCCTTCAATGCAATGAACAATGTGCTGTGCCCCCTTCAATGTAATGAACAATGTGCTGTGCCCCCTTCAATGCAATAAACACTGTGCTGTGCCCCCTTCAGTGCAATAAACACTGTGCTGTGCCCCCTTCAATGCAATAAACACTGTGCTGTGCCCCCTTCAATGCAATGAACACTGTGCTGTGCCCCCACAATGCAGAGTTAGCGTGCATGCCCCCTTCAATGCAACTGTGCTGTGCCCCCTTCAATGCAATGAACAATGTGCTGTGCCCCCTTCAATGCAATAAACACTGTGCTGTGCCCCCTTCAATGCAATAAACACTGTGCTGTGCCCCCCTTCAATGCAATAAACACTGTGCTGTGCCCCCTTCAATGCAATGAACACTGTGCTGTGCCCCCACAATGCAATAAACACTGTGCTATGCCCCCTTCAATGCAATAAACACTGTTCTGTGCCCCCTTCAATGCAATGAACACTGTGCTGTGCCCCCCTTCAATGCAATGAACACTGTGCTGTGCCCCAACAATGCAGAGTTCAGCGTGCATGCCCCCTTCAATGCAATAAACACTGTGCTGTGCCCCCTTCAATGCAATAAACACTGTTCTGTGCCCCCTTCAATGCAATTAACACTGTGATATGCCCCCTTCAATGCAATTAACACTGTGCTGTGCCCCCTTCAATGCAATAAACACTGTGCTGTGCCCCCTTCAATGCAATAAACACTGTGCTGTGCCCCCTTCAATGCAATGAACACTGTGCTGTGCCCCCACAATGCAATAAACACTGTGCTATGCCCCCTTCAATGCAATAAACACTGTGCTGTGCCCCCTTCAATGCAATAAACACTGTGCTGTGCCCCCACAATGCAGAGTTCAGCGTGCATGCCCACTTCAATGCAACTGTGCTGTGCCCCCTTCAATGCAATGAACAATGTGCTGTGCCCCCTTCAATGCAATAAACACTGTGCTGTGCCCCCTTCAATGCAATAAACACTGTGCTGTGCCCCCTTCAATGCAATGAACACTGTGCTGTGCCCCCACAATGCAGAGTTAGCGTGCATGCCCCCTTCAATGCAACTGTGCTGTGCCCCCTTCAATGCAATGAACAATGTGCTGTGCCCCCTTCAATGCAACTGTGCTGTGCCCCCTTCAATGCAATGAACAATGTGCTGTGCCCCCTTCAATGCAATAAACACTGTGCTGTGCCCCCACAATGCAGAGTTCAGCGTGTGTGCCCCCTTCAATGCAACTGTGCTGTGCCCCCTTCAATGCAATAAACACTGTGCTGTGCCCCCTTCAATGCAATAAACACTGTTCTGTGCCCCCTTCAATGCAATGAACACTGTGCTGTGCCCCAACAATGCAGAGTTCAGCGTGCATGCCCCCTTCAATGCAACTGTGCTGTGCCCCCTTCAATGCAATGAACACTGTGCTGTGCCCCCTTCAATGCAACTGTGCTGTGCCCCCTTCAATGCAATGAACACTGTGCTGTGCCCCCTTCAATGCAATAAACACTGTTCTGTGCCCCCTTCAATGCAATGAACACTGTGCTGTGCCCCAACAATGCAGAGTTCAGCGTGCATGCCCCCTTCAATGCAATAAACACTGTGCTGTGCCCCCTTCAATGCAATAAACACTGTGCTGTGCCCCCTTCAATGCAATAAACACTGTGCTGTGCCCCCTTCAATGCAATAAACACTGTGCTGTGCCCCCTTCAATGCAATAAACACTGTGCTGTGCCCCCACAATGCAATAAACACTGTGCTATGCCCCCTTCAATGCAATAAACACTGTGCTGTGCCCCCCTTCAATGCAATAAACACTGTGCTGTGCCCCCACAATGCAGAGTTCAGCGTGCATGCCCCCTTCAATGCAACTGTGCTGTGCCCCCTTCAATGCAACTGTGCTGTGCCCCCTTCAATGCAATGAACAATGTGCTGTGCCCCCTTCAATGCAATAAACACTGTGCTGTGCCCCCTTCAATGCAATAAACACTGTTCTGTGCCCCCACAATGCAGAGTTCAGCGTGCGTGCCCCCTTCAATGCAACTGTTCCGTGCCCCCATCAATGCAGAGTTAAGCGTGCGAGCCCCTTTCAATGCAGAGCGCCACAGCATTGTTCCCAATCACTGCAGAGCGCCACAGCATTGTCCCCAATCACTGCAGAGCGCCACAGTATTGTACCCCAATCACTGCAGAGCGCCACAGTATTGTACCCCAATCACTGCAGAGTGCCACAGCATTGTCCCCCAATGATTGCAGAGCGCCACAGCATTGTCCCCCAATGGTTGCAGAGCGCCACAGCATTGTCCCCCAATGATTGCAGAGTGCCACAGCATTGTCCCCCAATGATTGCAGAGTGCCACAGCATTGTCCCCCAATGATTGCAGAGCGCCACAGCATTGTCCCCCAATGATTGCAGAGCGCCACAGCATTGTCCCCCAATGATTGCAGAGCGCCACAGCATTGTCCCCCAATGATTGCAGAGCGCCACAGCATTGTACCCCAATGATTGCAGAGCGCCACAGCATTGTCCCCCATTTATTGCAGAGTGCCACAGCATTGTCCCCCAATTATTGCAGAGCGCCACAGCATTGTCCCCCAATTATTGCAGAGCGCCACAGCATTGTCCCCCAATTATTGCAGAGCGCCACAGCATTGTACCCCAATGATTGCAGAGCGCCACAGCATTGTCCCCCAATGATTGCAGAGTGCCACAGCATTGTCCCCCAATGATTGCAGAGTGCCACAACATTGTCCCCCAATTATTGCAGAGCGCCCACAGCATTGTCCCCCAATGATTGCAAAGTGCCCACAGCATTGTCCCCCAGTTATTGCAAAGCGCCACAGCATTGTCCCCCAATGATTGCAGAGCGCCACAGCATTGTACCCCAATGATTGCAGAGTGCCAGCATTGTCCGCCAATGATTGCAGAGCGCCACAGCATTGTCCCCCAATGATTGCAGAGCGCCACAGCATTGTCCCCCAATGATTGCAGAGCGCCACAACATTGTCCCCCAATGATTGCAGAGTGCCAGCATTGTCCCCCAATTATTGCAGAGCGCCACAGCATTGTACCCCAATGATTGCAGAGTGCCACAGCATTGTCCCCCAATGATTGCAGAGTGCCACAGCATTGTCCCCCAATTATTGCAGAGTGCCACAGCATTGTCCCCCAATTATTGCAGAGTGCCACAGCTTTGTCCCCCAATGATTGCAGAGTGCCACAGCTTTGTCCCCCAATGATTGCAGAGTGCCACAGCATTGTCCCCCAATGATTGCAGAGTGCCACAGCATTGTCCCCCAATGTTTGCAGAGTGCCAGCATTGTCCCCCAATGATTGCAGAGTGCCACAGCATTGTCCCCCAATGATTGCAGAGTGCCACAGCATTGTCCCCCAATGATTGCAGAGTGCCAGCATTGTCCCCCAATGATTGCAGAGTGCCAGCATTGTCCCCCAATGATTGCAGAGTGCCACAGCATTGTCCCCCAATGATTGCAGAGTGCCACAGCATTGTCCCCCAATGATTGCAGAGTGCCACAGCATTGTCCCCCAATGATTGCAGAGTGCCAGCATTGTCCCCCAATGATTGCAGAGTGCCACAGCATTGTCCCCCAATGATTGCAGAGTGCCACAGCATTGTCCCCCAATGATTGCAGAGTGCCACAGCATTGTCCCCCAATGATTGCAGAGTGCCAGCATTGTCCCCCAATGATTGCAGAGTGCCACAGCATTGTCCCCCAATGATTGCAGAGTGCCACAGCATTGTCCCCCAATGATTGCAGAGTGCCAGCATTGTCCCCCAATGATTGCAGAGTGCCACAGCTTTGTCCCCCAATGATTGCAGAGTGCCACAGCATTGTCCCCCAATGATTGCAGAGTGCCAGCATTGTCCCCCAATGATTGCAGAGTGCCACAGCATTGTCCCCCAATGATTGCAGAGTGCCACAGCATTGTCCCCCAATGATTGCAGAGTGCCACAGCATTGTCCCCCAATGATTGCAGAGTGCCACAGCATTGTCCCCCAATGATTGCAGAGTGCCAGCATTGTCCCCCAATGATTGCAGAGTGCCACAGCATTGTACCCCAATGATTGCAGAGTGCCACAGCATTGTCCCCC
>NC_138780.1:207850809-208055809 GCF_965119305.1 Pelophylax lessonae
AAGCTCCAGGCCTTCTTTGGTAATGGACACCAAGGTTTTACCGTCAAACTCTTTCAGTTGTTGCACACAGTACTCATCAATGGGCTCCGTCATGTAGAGGACTTCTAGACCATGTTTTCGAAGTCTCTCCACGAAGGCGGAATGGGCCACCTGATCCCTCGTCTCACCTACATGGGACAAGGACAAGATATGAGACAATCATGGAAGACATAGGACAACCGCCAATACCTCTGGACTAGAGGCAGTAGGGACAGAACTGGGGATGGGACAAAGATGGAGGCCCACCTGTGATGTAATAGATGTGTTTCTGATTCTCTTTCATGCGAGAGACGTATTCAGACAGAGAGATCGTCTCTTCTCCGGAAGCAGAGGAGTGATAGCGCAAAAGTTCTGAAAGCTTCTTCCGGTTTGTGGAATCTTCATGAATTCCAAGCTGAGAAAGAAAAATAAAGATTTTAGATAAGACGCCAATGTTAAAAAGTCAGAGATAATTCATCTGCTCTGTTTCTCCACTTCTGCCAAGTGCCACGTTATCTTTCCCCATACAGAAATGTAACATTAGAAAAAGTCCAGGAAGCCCCCCAATAGTTCCTAATAATAATCCAGAACTTTCCCTCCTGAACATTATTCACACCCTTCATTTTTTCCCTTCTCACCCCCAGACTGTACATATTAGGATCCTGAGTCTCTCAAGATAGGTTTTATCCCTCATTGATAATTAAAGATCTATATAGAGGAATCTGGACCTCCTTCCTCCTGCTGGGGACCCCTCTAGTGATATAAAGATCTATATAGAGGAATCAGGACCTCCTTCCTCCTGCTGGGGACCCCTCTAGTGATATAAAGATCTATATAGAGGAATCAGGACCTCCTTCCTCCTGCTGGTGACCCCTCTAGTGATATAAAGATCTATATAGAGGAATCAGGACCTTCCATCCTCCTGCCGGTGACCCCTCTAGTGATATAAAGATCTATATAGAGGAATCAGGACCCCCTTCCCCTTGCAGTCGCTGAGCCTTTCCTACCTTAAGGTTCTTAGAGAAATGCTCGTAGAATTTCTTGAAGTTCTCTTTATCCTCGGCCAGCTCTGTGAACAGCTCCAGACATTTCTTCACCAAGTTCTTCCGAATTACTTTAAGGATTTTGCTCTGCTGCAGCATCTCCCGGGAAATGTTCAGCGGAAGATCTTCAGAGTCCACCACACCTTTCATGAAGTCTGTGTAGCAATAAATAGGGGTGTGTAGAAGTTATATGGATTGTAATTGATATATGAATAGCAGAGACACAACGTCTTTACTCTGATCTGCTGAACTACCAAATGGTCCTTCCACCGAAAGTCAGTGAGTTGACCCCTCATTAGGATTCAGGAGCCAGGTGACCCAGCCTTAGTTCCGGCCCTCCTAGGGGCCATTCAGAACTACCTGTTGGGGTTCCCTCGTATTCTGTTGTATTCCACATTATATATAATAAATTCTAACAGGAAGAGACAGTCCAGTAATGACCGGGCGGGGATCTGACAACGGGAGCCCTCAAGAGAAGAACTCTGAGTTTTTAAAAAGATTGCACTAAACTTCTGATTTGTTACTTTTATTAGTAGTGACCTCAAACAGACCATGTGGATTTTGGTTTTTTTATCTACAGGAACACGTATAAAATCTAACCACCTGTTGATTATTCCATCTACATCAGATTTTTTTTAGTAAGCCTATTATCCTTTTATTTATCATTTTTTAAGAAATAAAGGGGGATTCCCCAAATATCTACTTTGTATGCTAATTCTAAATATTTTATGTTTGGGATAAATAGATCCTTCACTCAAATATATACTGTTGATTGGCCCTATTTGCACCCCTGTGTCCACGCCCCAGACCGCTACACCCAAGGATCAGATAAACGCTGCCTCTAGTAAGCCATGTTGAGTTATTTCCTCCAACAACCAAATTATATTGATGTAATATGAATTGATGACAGAACTGCATTCTAATACAAAATCGGTTTATTTTAAGAGAATGTTGGGTTTTTACACCGACATCTATATGGCCCTGAAGAAGCTACTTGCGAAACGCGCTGACCTGGGATCAGACAAGAATACATGTACTATTATATGTATTACTCCATTGCCTTGTCTGTGACGTAAATATAAGGTGTATCTGTTTCTCTGATGTTTATTAATTTTTGGGAGCTGGCCCCGGTAGTTTAGGACCTATCTCCTTCTTTTAAATATTTTCATGCTTTAGATCCTTGTCTAATAAGTTTATAATTTTACTCAAAGTTTACCTATGATGTGTCTGATGTTGTGTCCTTAAAGTCCACACTATATACAGGTCCATAAAGTGAGATAACCGCGCTCAAACAAGAGGCACACAACAAAGAATATACGTACAGAATGTGATTAAAAATCAATACTGTGTATAAGTAGTTACAAATCCTAATTGAACCAATAATATGTGACAAAAAAAAAAAAAATACTATGTGTAAAAAAAGTTCCAAATCCTAATTGAACCAATAATATTATTATTATTTCAGGTTCTTATATAGCGCTGTCAATTTACACAGCGCTTTACATATACATTGCACATTCACATCAGTCCCTGCCCTCAAGGAGCTTACAATCTAAGGTCCCTAACTCACATACATACATACATACACAGTAGGGCCAATTTATTAAATTTTTTTTATACAGGATCCAATTAACCTACCAGCATGTCTTTGGAGTGAGGGAGGAAACCGGAGTACCCGGAGGAAACCCACGCAGGCACATATGTGACAAAAAAACAATATTGTGTTCCAAATCCTAATTTAACCAATAATGACACGTTCCACCTGCGTTCCAGGAAACCGGAAGTGGCGTATTGCGATCTCACGTCCCGACACGTTTCGTCAGCATGCAGCCAACGTCCCCAGGGGCCATTAGCCCTGGTGGAAGTCATCTGGTGAAGGCTGTACCTACCTGCATGAATACCGGTGCTCTTGCACAAGGAAAGAAAATCATTTGTCACTTACAGATTGGGATTTTTCCCCTTTTTCATAGCAAAAAGACTCACAATTATTTATGTGTTTTTTGCCACACATTATTGGTTCAATTAGGATTTGGAACTTTTTTTTTTTTTTTTTTACACACAGTATTGTTTTTTGTCACATATTATTATTGGTTCAATTAGTATTTGGAACTACTTAATACGCAGTATTGATTTTTAATCACATTATTTATATTCTTTGTTGTGTGTCACTTGTTTGAGCGCGGTTATCTCACTTTTTGCATTATATTGGGCGTTTTATACGCTTTTTGATGTGCTGCTCACATATTTGATTTAATTGTCTGTGTATATATATATATATACACACACACACACACACACACACACACACACACACACACACACACACATATATATATATATATATATATATATAATTTATACAATTTTTATTTATTTCACATGGACAAATATTCAACACTTATGGTATAAATTACACAACCCCACGAGGGAAGTATTTTGGCACTCTTCTTGTCCTATGCACAGCACTAATTATTTCCCCCTTTATTTAGGTGCTCTCTCTCTTCTTGATTCTGAATAGGATGTTGGCACGCTCAGGAAAGCCCCCCCTTTTTTAGTAAAAAGTAAGGTTGGGCTGTGCTGGTGCATTGTTTGATTGTTCACACGTGGCACTGAGCTGCCATGGTTTACAGATAGAAGAAATCACTTACTGAGATACTCCGGGATCAGCTCCTCACAGTTGTCCATGATGAAGACTCGGCGCACGTACAGCTTGATGTTATTTTTCTTCTTCCGGTTCTCAAACAAGTCGAAGGGCGCTCGCCGGGGTGCAAACAGCAGAGCCCGGAACTCCAGCTGGCCTTCCACTGAGAAGTGCTGGAAACAAAAACAGAGACAATCAGATCGCTACACAATTACATTCAAGAGATACTTCTAATTCCTGATCCAAGAATTCCACCACTGGTGCCGACCTCAACCCTGGACTCTTCGTCCTCATTCTACCACCAACACCAAATGCACACCCCTCTAATCTCTGCAGAATGAGGAGTCTATATAAACGTCAGCTATGACATCACCTCTGTGTACACTTACCTTCACAGCCAGGTGGTCCTCCCAGTCGTTGGTGAGACTCTTGTAGAACTCCCCGTACTCCTCATTAGTGATGTCATCGGGGTTGCGGGTCCAGATGGGTTTGGTTTTGTTCAGCTCTTCCTGGTCGATGTATTTTTCTTTAATCTTTTTGGTCTTCTTTTTCTTTCCTTCTTTCGTCTCATCCTCTTCTTCATCAGATCCCACATCCTCAATCTTAGGAGTCTCATCCTTCTCCTCCTCCTTCTTCTCCTCTTCATCCTTCTTCTCCTCCTCCTCCTCATCATCACTGATCTCTTTGTCTCGCTGCTTCTCCACCTGCATGGAAAGATGAAGCAAAGAGTCAGCTCAGGATATAATCCTCCTGGACATGACATAACACTTGGGGGTCAGTTTATAAAATACTCGTTGGATGAACGTCAGAAGCATTGCAGCAAACTGAAAGTAAATGTTGCTATTTGTAAGAGATTTATTCTTGTATTCTTGTATTGTCAGCTCCATCTAGTGGCCAAAATGTGGTACATTTTCTGACATACCTCAGTGAGAAAACTATACTGCTTTTTGGCCACTAGATGGGGATGGTAATTATTCTTTTCCACAAATTACCGAGACTTTTCGAAAGAGTATCACCAGCTCCATCTAGTGGCCAAAATGTGGTACATGTTCTGAAATAAATAAAATACAAAAATCCTGCGATTCCTGAGAGAGATGAAATACAGCAGCTAGCACAAATTACTGGTATGTAAGAATGTAAATGGAAACATAGATGCAGCGCTGGTACAGATATCATAAAACATAAATAATTATGCATGTAAAAAGTCCCATATGTTTGGACCCGGAGATCGGCTCATCCGCCTCCGTGTTCTAATGGAAACAATGTGAACCGACATCCGCCACCACTACAGATAGAACACACTGCCTCTTACCGCATAGCGAGGATCATTGCTTCCACAATGATCAAAAGCGCATTCAGTGATTTTTGGGAGGATCACACTGCCTCAGAGGATCACACAGCCTCAGAGCTTCACACAGCCTCAGAGCTTCACACAGCCTCAGAGCTTCACACAGCCTCAGGGGATCACACAGCCTCAGGGGATCACACAGCCTCAGGGGATCACACAGCCTCAGGGGATCACACAGCCTCAGGGGATCACACTGCCTCAGGGGATCACACTGCCTCAGGGGATCACACTGCCTCAGGGGATCACACAGCCTCAGAGGATCACACAGCCTCAGAGCTTTACACAGCCTCAGAGGATCACACAGCCTCAGAGGATCACACAGTCTCGGATTGCCCAGTACACAATGTATTCAATACAATGGACCAATATCCAGATAAGATATATGGGTATATGGAATCATATGGGTGGAAGTGAAGACTCCCAGGGTCACCATGTATGCATTTTCTGAAATACCGCTGTGAGAAAACTATACTGCATTTTGGCCACTAGATGGGGGTGGTAATTATTCTTTTCCACAAATTACGAGACTTTTCTAAAGAGTATTACTAGCTCCATCTAGTGGCCAAAATGTGGTACATGTTCTGAAATAAATAAAATACAAAAATCCGCACTTCCTGAGAGAGATGAAATACAGCAGCTAGCACAAATTACTGGTATGTAAGAATGTAAATGGAAACATAGATGCAGCGCTGGTACAGATATCATAAAACATAAATAATTATGCATTTAAAAGTCCCATAAGTTTTGATCCAGAGATCGGTTCATCCACCTCAGTGTGCTAATGGAAACAATGTGAACCGACATCCGCCACCACTGCAGGTAGAACACACTGCCTCTTACCGCATCGCGAGGATCATTGCTTCCACAATGATCAAAAGCACATTCAGTGATTTTTGGGAGGATCACACAGCCTCAGAGGATCACACAGTCTCAGATTGCACAGTACACAATGTATCCAATACAATGGATCAATATCCAGATAAGGTATATGGGTATATGGAATCATATGGGTGGAGGTGAAGACTCCCAGGGTCACCATGTATGCATTTTCTGAAATACCCCTGTGAGAAAACTATACTGCATTTTGGCCACTAGATGGGGGTGGTGAAGCAAGAATTATTATTTTCCATAACTTTCTAATTTTTCGAAAGATTATCACCAGCTCCTTCTAATGGCCAAAATGCAGTATAGTTCTCACTTAGGTATTTCAGAAAACTTTACCACATTTTGGCCACTAGATGGAGAGGACAATACAAGAATTATTCTCCTACAAAAATTAAAGCGGCATGATTCCGACATTCATGCAACAAATGTCAAATAAATAGAACCCCCATAGAGCTGCTAAGACCAAAGGTATGACCAAAGGTATATTCCTAAATGCCTCGAAATCTGGCCATACACTCTGCAATCTGCTCAGTCAACTTTTCTGTGATCCGTCAATTATGTAATGATGAATAAAAAACAAACTACATACAAAAAGAGTTGAAGGCTCGGGGGAAGGGCTCCCCTACACAATTCATAGATCTAATGGTGGCAACACACACTTCGATTTTATAATCCAATCATCTTTCAGTTCAAATAATGCGATCAAATAGTGAAAACTTTCCATCTGATTTGGACTCGTTAGATCAAATTTGATCATATGAGTTGATCAGCCAGGGTAGGAAATTATTGATCGTTTTTACATCAGTTGGCAGCACTGAGATGCTTTGGCCATGAATTTGGTAGTATTTGTGATCAGATTGTGAGATTACAGGATGGAAGCAGACATACGAATTATAACGTACAATCGTTATCTTCCAACTTATTGATCAAAATCTGCTTTCCTGTGTGTGTCATTATCAATCAAATGAGTTGACTATAAATCGATTATTGACATTGGGAGAGACATGGAAGGTATAGAACCACCATTCAGAAGACTGACTGGAGATTTCACATTTTCATTCAAGGCGTATGACGTTATTTAATTCCCCATCCTACCCATGGATCGAGTATCTTCACACATCCCACCAATAGATCAGGTAACTCCACACATCCCACCCGGGGATCAGGTAACTCCACACATCCCACCTGGGATCAGGTAACTCCACCCCCCACCTAGGGATCAGGTAACTCCACCCCCCACCTAGGGATCATCTAACTCCACACATCCCACCCGGGGATCAGGTAACTCCACCCCCCACCTAGGGATCAGGTAACTCCACCCCCCACCTAGGGATCAGGTAACTCCACACATCCCACCCGGGGATCAGGTAACTCCACATCCCACCCAGAATCAGGTAACTCCACCCCCCCACCCGGGGATCAGGTAACTCCACCCCCCCACCCAGGGATCAGGTAACTCCACCCCCCAACCCGGGGATCAGGTAACTCCACCCCCCAACCCGGGGATCAGGTAACTCCACCCCCCAACCCGGGGATCAGGTAACTATTTTCAATCACAGCCCAGACTCACATGCAGAGTGATGGGGTAGCCAATGAACTGCGAATGTTTCTTCACAACCTCTTTTATTCGCTTCTCTTCCAGATATTCGGTCTGATCTTCCTTCATATGGAGGACAATCTTTGTGCCCCGACCCAGAGGCTCACCTAAAACAAATATAGAGAGAATAAAAACATGTTACCATTATCCTTTAACGTGTAACTATACACATATGTCAGGTTTTACTGCTGTCTGAGGTTCTATTAGAAAGATTTCCTCCCACTTCCTGTCCTGGAGACAACCTTTGCAGCAGACAGGAAGTGAAAGAATCTCTCCAATGAAGACTATAAATGCAGTAACACCAGACAGGGGTTCTAGTCCTTCCCCACTCTATACAAAACTAATAAAAAGGTATAAAAGTTCCTATTAGTGAGATTTCCCCTCATTTCCTGGGAAGATGTACAGTAGGGACGGGAAGTGGTCGGATCTCTCTGACGGGAACAGAAATAAAAATAAAAACATTTATTTAGTACAGTATGAAAGGGTTACAACTTCCATCAGGTACTTTTCCATATTTAGTCCCTCCTGGGGACAACCACTGTCACTTCAACTGTCACTTCCTGGTTTAGGTGTGACCATGGTAGAAGGATGGGATCTCTCTGATGGAGATAAAGGCACAATTATTTAGTAGTTTTGGGGTGCAGACAGTAAAAACTGTAATATCCCCTTACATTGGTGGTCAGAGAAGAAATGCCCCCTACACTGATTGGTCAATAGAGAAGGACCCACCTTACATTGATGATCAACGGAGAAGGGTCTCTCACACTGATGGTCATCAGAAGGAGGGTCTCTTACGTTGGTGGTCCAAGGATCAATGTACTCACTGATTGTCAGTGGAAAGGACCCTCTTACATTGATGATAGTTGGAGAAGGGTGCCCTTACGATGATGTTCAATGGAATATGATCTCTTATGTTTGTGGTCAGAGGAGAAATTCCCCCTTAGATTGATGGTCGATGGACTTGGACTCCTTACATTGATGGTCATCCAAGAAGGTCCTCTTACATTGATGGTCAAATAAAAAGGACCCCCTTACATTGGTGGTTAATAAAGAAGGACCCCCCTTACATTGATGATCAGTGGTGAAGGGTTTCTCACACTGATGGTCATCAGAAAGAGGGTCTCTTACATTGGTGGTCAGAGGATCAATGTAATCTACATTGAATGTCAGTGGAAATGGTCCCCTTACATTGATGATGGTTGGAGAAGGTCACCCTTACAGTGATGTTCAAGGGAGAAAAGTTATTTACATTTGCGGTTGGAGGAGAAATGCCCCTTACATTGATGATCAATAGAGAATGGAACCCTTACATTGATGGTCAATAGAGAAGAGAACCCTTACATTGATGGTCAATAGAGAAGAGAACCCTTACATTGATGGTCAATAGAGAAGGGAACCCTTACATTGATGGTCAATAAAGAAGGGAACCCTTACATTGATGGTCAATAAAGAAGGGGACCCTTACGTAGATGGTCAATAGAGAAGGGAACTCTTACATTGATGGTCAATAGAGAAGGGGACCCTTACGTAGATGGTCAATAAAGAAGGGGACCCTTACATTGATGGTCAATAGAGAAGGGAACCCTTACATTGATGATCAATAAAGAAGGGGACCCTTACGTAGATGGTCAATAGAGAAGGGAACTCTTACATTGATGGTCAGAGGATCAATGTAATCTACATTGAATGTCAGTGGAAATGGTCCCCTTACATTGATGATGGTTGGAGAAGGTCACCCTTACAGTGATGTTCAAGGGAGAAAAGTTATTTACATTTGCGGTTGGAGGAGAAATGCCCCTTACATTGATGATCAATAGAGAATGGAACCCTTACATTGATGGTCAATAGAGAAGAGAACCCTTACATTGATGGTCAATAGAGAAGAGAACCCTTACATTGATGGTCAATAGAGAAGGGAACCCTTACATTGATGGTCAATAAAGAAGGGAACCCTTACATTGATGGTCAATAAAGAAGGGGACCCTTACGTAGATGGTCAATAGAGAAGGGAACTCTTACATTGATGGTCAATAGAGAAGGGGACCCTTACGTAGATGGTCAATAAAGAAGGGGACCCTTACATTGATGGTCAATAGAGAAGGGAACCCTTACATTGATGATCAATAAAGAAGGGGACCCTTACGTAGATGGTCAATAGAGAAGGGAACTCTTACATTGATGGTCAATAGAAAAGGGGACCCTTACGTAGATGGTCAATAAAGAAGGGGACTCTTACATTGATGGTCAATAGAGAAGGGAACCCTTACATTGATGATCAATAAAGAAGGGAACCCTTACATTGATGGTCAATAAAGAAGGGGACCCTTACGTAGATGGTCAATAGAGAAGGGAACCCTTACATTGATGGTCAATAAAGAAGGGGACCCTTACATCGATGGTCATTAAAGAAGGGAACTCTTACATTGATGGTCAATAGAGAAGGGAACCCTTACATTGATGATCAATAAAGAAGGGAACCCTTACATTGATGGTCAATAAAGAAGGGGACCCTTACGTAGATGGTCAATAGAGAAGGGAACCCTTACGTAGATGGTTAATAAAGAAGGGGACCCTTACGTAGATGGTCAATAGAGAAGGGAACCCTTACATTGATGATCAATAGAGAAGGGAACCCTTACATTGATGATCAATAAAGAAGGGAACCCTTACATTGATGGTCAATAAAGAAGGGAACCCTTACATTGGTGGTCAGTGAAAAAATGCCCTACATTGGTTGTCGATGGCAAAGGGTCTCCTTATGTTTGTGGTCAGCAGAGAAATGCCCCTTACATTCAAAGTCTCTGGTGAAGGGCCCTCTAACACTGATGGTCAATGGAAAAGGGTCCCCTTTACATTGGTGGTTAGTAGAGAAGGGCCTCTTATATTTATTGGTCAGTCAATTAAGGAACTCCTCACATTGGTGGACAGATGAAGGATGTTCTTCACATTACTATCAGTAAAGAGCGCTTACATTGATTTTGGTAGGACAAGGGTCCTCACATTGGGGGACAGTTTAAGAAAAATGTCTCTTACATTCGTGGTTTCATTAGAGATTAAAGGGACAGAGGAAACCCTGGTGAGGAAAGGCTGATCTACGCACTGGACAGAAATTCTCTATTGAAAAAGAAAGTTTTGGGTTGGGTTGAGTTGCTCTTTAAGCTAAACCTCAGCCAGACAATCCATATTATTCCCACCTTACATTTATTTGCCCCCCTCCCCCATACAGGTCAACCTGTGGAAGTCTTTGTCATAAGGGAACAAAGTTGAATTATCAAAGATGGAGGATCCCCATCAGCAAGAGAAGAAGGACCGCTTACTGTTGTCTGGCTGGATGGTGAAGGATCCTCCGGCTGAGGATTCCCAGGCATACTGCTCATCATCATTGTGCTTGGTGATCACCGTCACTTTCTCAGCAACCAGATAGGCGGAGTAAAAACCCACACCGAACTGACCAATCATGGAGATGTCCGCTCCGGCCTGCAGAGCCTCCATGAAAGCCTTGGTCCCGGATTTGGCGATGGTGCCCAGGTTGTTGATGAGATCAGCTTTGGTCATCCCGATTCCGGTGTCAATGAGGGTCAAGGTTTTATCCTGTTTGTTGGGGATCAGATCAATCTTCAGCTCCTTCCCAGAATCCAGCTTGCTGGGGTCAGTGAGACTCTCGTATCGGATCTTATCCAGAGCCTGAAAACACGGAATAGTCACATGATCAGATAAATGAATGAGGTTGGGTGGGCTGAATCTTTTCAGTAACTTTGCGATTTTATTACTGGAGTTGACCTCTCATGGAAAAGTACAGGCGCTCCCATTGCCAAAGTCTTTAACCACTTGCCGACCGCCGCAAGTACATATACTGCGGCGGTCAGCCCCTCCTGGGCAAAGTGACGCATATATACGTCACTCGCCCGCGAGCCAATAAGGGGCGAGCGTGCTCCACCTGAGGCGCGCTCCAGCTCGTTCACTGTGTTCCCCGCGCGAGTGACTGGCGGCTCAGATGTCCGCTGGCCACCCGCTGGAGAGGGAGAAAGGCAGGCGGCTGATGTAAACACAACCGTCTGTCATTCTCCCTGGTGTAACAGCAGAGATCATACGATCCTGCTATGTGGGATCGTATGTCTCTGTGGTTACATCACAAGCCACGCCCCTTTACAGTTAGAATCACGCCCCTAGGGACACATTTAACCCCTGCCTCTCCAATAAAGTTAACCCCTTCCCTGCCAGTGTCATTTTTATAGTAACAGTGCATATGTATAGCACTGATTACTGTAGTAATGTCACTGGTAACCCCAAAAGTGTCAAAAATGTCAGTCAGGGGTCCGATCTGTCCGCCGCAATGTCGCAGTCCCGCAAAAAAAAAAAAAAAAATTGCAGATCTCCGCCATTACTCGTTAAAAAAGAAAAAAAACAATAAAAATGACAAAAATCTTTCCCTTAGTTAGTAAAACTCAATAACTTTTGCGCAAACCAATCAAAATATGCTTATTGCGATATTTTTTTACCAAACATATGTAGCAGAAAACAAATTGGCCTAAAATGTTAAAAAATTTTGATTTTTAAATTTTTTGGGGGGAATTTCATAAAAAAAATAAAAAGGGGAAAAATATTGTTATTTTTTTTTAAATTGTCGCTCTTTTTTTGTTTATAGCGCAAAAAGTAAAAATCGCACAGGTGATCAAATACCACCAAAAGAAAGCTCTGTTTGTGGGGAAAAAAAGAATTAAATTTTATTTGGGTACAGCGTCGCATGACCGCGCAATTGTCCGTTAAAATCACGCAGTGCCGAATCTCAAAATAGCCCCTGGTCTTTGAGCGGCCAAATCCTCCGGGGCTTAAGTGGTTAAAAAGCTGCTTGTACCACGACTGTCATGGTCATCCTCCGGCTTTACTGACAAGGAACAAAGTGCCCATCCAGCGACCCTGCAATTCACAACCTGAATATTTATTTTCTGGCCAGATTTCTGGTTTTATATTTCTTGAGAATACAAAGTGACTCCTGCTTGGCCAATATTAGCCAGCTTTGAGGATTGCTCTTCTGCACTTTCAATAAACAGTCCTGAGGAGTGAGAGCCAAGCAACCAGCAACTATTAGTGGTAGCCTATGGTGGTAGCACCCAACTTTCTATTGTGACAGGAGGTGAACTCTGGAAGCAGTGCCCGGAAAAATGCAGGCAGAGGGCAAAGGACGGGTCACCAGTATTTCCTGTGAGCGGAGGTTTTCTTCCTCATGTCAGAACCTCCAGCAAGGAGAACAAAGAGCAGAACAGCTGTGACATCACTGCAGGGGCGTAACTACAGGGGTTGCAGGGGTTGCAATCGCTACCGGGCCCCATGCTCCAGGGGGCCCGGTAGCAAACCAGTGGGTGAACTTTCAGGATCGCAAAGGTCACACTTGCGACCGGACCCTGGCATTGCACCACTGTGGGGAGGCCCCAAGATTGTAGGAAGGGGGCCCACTGCAGAACTTGTGAAAGAATCCTGCTGCGGGACTGAAATAAAAGGCCATGCAACGAGTGTAAAGAGCCCCAGGATTAGTGGGAAGAGCCCTGGGCTTGAAGGTAAGGGCCCGGCCAGGGGTCTGGGGGGCCCTTCATGGTTTCTTGCATCAGGGCCCTGAAGGTTCTAGTTACGCCTCTGCATCACTGCATCCCACCAAACCATTCCAAGGCAGAAGTGCCCCCCCCCCCCCCCCACACCCAAGCACTTCCCTTTGTTTGAAACGAGCAATGCACATTCGTTGTGATCATGGACACTGCTTTATACACACTACAAATCCCATAGTCCCTACTAATCTCGAGTGAGCAAGAGAGGTTGGCTACAATCCTACCTGCATTGGGAACATAGTGAACGAATGAAGCCACCCTCTAACACACAGTGGTCTCCAAACTGTGGCCTGTGGGCCGAAAGTGGCCCTTACTCACCTGTATGTGGCCCTTGGGGCACTGTTCCTTACACTGACACCAGCGATGGGGCACTAAATCTCCCTCTGACACCAATGATGGGGCACTATTCCTCCCACCGACACCAATGATGGGGCACTATTCCTCTCACTGACACCAATGATGGGGCACTATTCTTCCCACTGACACCAATGATGGGACACTATTCCTCCCACTGATACCAATGATGGGACACTATTCCTCCCACTGACACCAATGATGAGGCACTATTCCTCCCACTGACACCAATGATGAGGCACTATTCCTCCCACTGACACCAATGATGGGACACTATTCCTCCCACTGACACCAATGATGGGACACTATTCCTCCTACTGACACCAATGATGGGGCACTATTCTTCCCACTGACACCAATGATGGGACACTATTCCTCCCACTGACACCAATGATGAGGCACTATTCCTCCCACTGACACCAATGATAGGGCACAATTCCTTCCGCTGACACCAATGATGGGACACTATTCCTCCCACTGACACCAATGATGGGGCACTATTCCTCCCACTGACACCAATGATGGGGCACTATTCCTCCCACTGACACCAATGATGGGACACTATTCCTCCCACTGACACCAATGATGGGGCACTATTCCTTCCACTGACACCAATGATGGGGCACTATTCCTCCCACTGACACCAATGATGGGACACTATTCCTCCCACTGACACCAATGATGGGACACTATTCCTCCCACTGATACCAATGATGGGACACTATTCCTCCCACTGACACCAATGATGAGGCACTATTCCTCCCACTGACACCAATGATAGGGCACAATTCCTTCCGCTGACACCAATGATGGGACACTATTCCTCCCACTGACACCAATGATGGGGCACTATTCCTCCCACTGACACCAATGATGGGGCACTATTCCTTCCACTGACACCAATGATGGGGCACTATTCCTCCCACTGACACCAATGATGGGACACTATTCTTCCCACTGACACCAATGATGGGACACTATTCTTCCCACTGACACCAATGATGGGGCACTATTCCTTCCACTGACACCAATGATGGGGCACTATTCCTCCCACTGACACCAATGATGGGACACTATTCCTCCCACTGACACCAATGATGGGGCACTATTCCTTCCACTGACACCAATGATGGGGCACTATTCCTCCCACTGACACCAATGATAGGACACTATTCCTCCTACTGACACCAATGATGGGACACTATTCCTCCCACTGACACCAATGATGGGACACTATTCCTCCCACTGACACCAATGATGGGGCACTATTCCTCCCACTGACACCAATGATGGGACACTATTCCTCCTATTGACACCAATGATGGGGCACTATTCCTCCCACTGACACCAATGATGGGGCACTATTCCTCCCACTGACACCAATGATGGGGGGGACTATTCCTCCCACTGACACCAACAATGGGACACTATTCCTCCCACTGACACCAATGATGGGGCACTATTGTTCCCACTGACACCAATGATGGGGGGACTATTCCTCCCACTGACACCTATGATGAGGCACTATTCCTCCCACTGACACCAATGATGGGACACAATTCCTTCCGCTGACACCAATGATGGGACACTATTCCTCCCACTGACACCAATGATGGGACACTATTCCTCCCACTGACACCAATGATGGGACACTATTCCTCCCACTGACACCAATGATGGGACACTATTCCTCCCACTGACACCAATGATGGGGCACTATTCCTCCCACTGACACCAATGATGGGACACTATTCCTCCTACTGACACCAATGATGGGGCACTATTCCTCCCACTGACACCAATGATGGGGCACTATTGTTCCCACTGACACCAATGATGGGGGGGACTATTCCTCCCACTGACACCAACAATGGGACACTATTCCTCCCACTGACACCAATGATGGGGCACTATTGTTCCCACTGACACCAATGATGGGGGGACTATTCCTCCCACTGACACCAATGATGAGGCACTATTCCTCCCACTGACACCAATGATGGGACACAATTCCTTCCGCTGACACCAATGATGGGACACTATTCCTCCCACTGACACCAATGATGGGACACTATTCCTCCCACTGACACCAATGATGGGACACTATTCCTCCCACTGACACCAATGATGGGACACTATTCCTCCCACTGACACCAATGATGGGTCACTAATTCTCCTGCAGACCTCAGGTGCGATATCATTTTTTTTACGCCCACTGACCACCAGACCTGGGACATTGTTACTCCAACTGACCACAGTCCAGCCCTCCTAAAGTCTGAAGGACAGTAAACCGGCCCTTTGTTAAGCAGGTTTGGAGACATTTGCTCTAACAGGAAGACAAATTACAGCAGCAGAACAAAGGGAATCTGGATATTTGGATGCTGAGAGCAAAAGAAGGCATTCTAGAATAAATTACATACAATGAAATGTATTTTCCAGCCTTTTTCAATCGGGGTGCCTTGAGGTTTTTTAAAATGCCTAAAAATTGACCAAAAAAGTATACAAGTCAGCAGGTGGATGAAGCCTGCCTTAGAGTTACATGAAGCCACAGGTTTTCATTGGGCACCATTTTGACCTTCCAGCCACCGGCGTCCTAAGAACCAATGAGGTCATCAGTGTTCATCCCCTGCACAGCTTCCTTGTTTGCCCCCCCCCCCCCCTCCATCAGCACTGGGGTCTCATTAGCTGGGTGATGGAGAGAAACTGAGGGAGAGGGGAAACACTGGAATACTAGTCGGTACCAGTGTGCAAAAGTGTATTTGCTCTGGAAGAATAAATCCCCTCCAATGTTGGGCGTCCTACGTCAGGAAGTTTCCGCATTGTGTAAAACTATTAGAATCGTTTTTTGGCATTTTAGAATGGGGCGCCCCGAGACTGCCTGGAATTTTAAAGGGCGCCTTGACTGAAAAAAGGTTGGGTCGCCCTGTTATATACAGAAAGCATTGAGTGTAGAATTGTATCATTGCTGGAACTTACATCGGATGAATTGGAGATCAGCTCCCTCAGGAAGATTTCTTTGTTGGAATAGAAGGTGTTGATGATCAGAGACATCAGCTGAGCGATCTCAGCCTGGAAAGCGAAGGTTTCCACCTCCTCCTCCATTCTGACCTCCTCTGGCATCCTGGAAATGAAATATATACAATATTCTATTATCTGCAGCATCAGGGTGACAACAGACGGTCCATGAGGACTTCCATCACAGACTTATCATAAGTACTCATCAGACGGTCCATGAGGACTTCCATCATAGACTTATCATAGACTTATCATAAGTACTCATCATATGGTTCATGAGGACTTCCATCATAGACTTATCATAAGTACTCATCAGACGGTCCATGAGGACTTCTATTACAGATTTATCATAAATAC
This sequence comes from Pelophylax lessonae, assembly GCF_965119305.1. NCBI lineage: Eukaryota > Metazoa > Chordata > Amphibia > Anura > Ranidae > Pelophylax > Pelophylax lessonae. The sequence goes on from NC_138780.1 coordinate 207,867,668, forward strand.
TCAGACGGTCCCGTCCCTTCAGGACCCCAGAGAACAATCCTGAGAATTTTGGGCTCTTCTATCTGGAGAATTGGGAATTTATGATTGGCCTGGATGTGACCATGGAAGGTTCCGGATTTCATCATTTTCTGCAATTTTCTGCCAATCAGACAGCAAATCGAAAAATCCCAATTCCCAATAAATATCAGTCATTGGTCGATTCCTGATTGATAAAAGTCACAGCTTAGATCTCTGATCTCCTTACCTTGCTCTGTGATTGGCTGGCTTTCACAATACTGAATTAGGGACCAAGCTGGGAATTTCAGCTGCTCCCCCTCCAGGGACAATAATGAGGCGGATGATCGGTGCGATGTGATCGGTGCGATCCTCTTGCAGTGTATGCGGCGGATACAATGTATCTCTCTGGGTTCAGCGATCCCTCCAGCGGTGAGTGCGGCTCCGGCTCCCTCTAGCGGTGATCTGTAGGCGGTGCGGCTGCTCTTCGCTCCTGACTGCTCTGTGCTGTGACTGAGGCTGCGGTTTTCTTATATAGAGGAGGGGGAGGGGGAGGAGGGGGAGGAGGGGGAGGAGGAAGCACATTCTGGAAAGAACGAGAAGTAGAAGCTTCCAGGCGCTGCACATGGTGGAGGAGGAAGGGAGGAGGAGGAAGGGAGGGGGATCAGCTGCACTGCAACACCCAGCATGCTGAATGACAACTCCTGCCCTCCTCCTGTGCTGTGCAGACACCTCTGTGATCTCTATGTGATGATTGTATTGTACTGTCTGTGCTGATCACATGGACAGGGTGCAGGAAGAACATGCTGCGTCCCCTTTAATTGCCCATGTGCACCTATGTTTGATGCATGAGCCATTTATCTGTTATCTATTATCAATCATTATCAGTTATCAATTGTCCATTACTACATATTATCAATCATTATCAATTATCCATTACTACATATTGTCAATCATGATCCGTTGAGATATATTATCCATTATCAGTTATTATTAATTATAAATGTATGTTATCCATGATCAGTTATTACCAATTATTATCAATTATCTATTTACAGTGCATTGCGAAAGTTTTCTGCCCCCTTGAACTTTGCGACCTTTTGCCACATTTCAGGCTTCAAACATAAAGATATAAAACTGTAATTTTTTGTGAAGAAACAACAACAAGTGGGACACAATCATGAAGTGGAACGAAATTTATTGGATATTTCAAACTTTTTTAACAAATAAAAAACTGAAAAATTGGGCGTGCAAAATTATTCAGCCCCCTTAAGTTAATACTTTGTAGCGCCACCTTTTGCTGCGATTACAGCTGTAAGTCGCTTGGGGTATGTCTCTATCAGTTTTGCACATCGAGAGACTGAAATTTTTGCCCATTCCTCCTTGCAAAACAGCTCGAGCTCAGTGAGGTTGGATGGAGAGCGTTTGTGAACAGCAGTTTTCAGTTCTTTCCACAGATTCTCGATTGGATTCAGGTCTGGACTTTGACTTGGCCATTCTAACACCTGGATGTGTTTATTTGTGAACCATTCCATTGTAGATTTTGCTTTATGTTTTGGATCATTGTCTTGTTGGAAGACAAATCTCCGTCCCAGTCTCAGGTCTTTTGCAGACTCCATCAGGTTTTCTTCCAGAATGGTCCTGTATTTGGCTCCATCCATCTTCCCATTAATTTTAACCATCTTCCCTGTCCCTGCTGAAGAAAAGCAGGACCAAACCATGATGCTTCCACCACCATGTTTCACAGTGGGGGATGGTGTGTTCAGGGTGATGAGCTGTGTTGTTTTTACACCAAACATAACGTTTTTCATTGTTGCCAAAAAGTTTGATTTTGGTTTCATCTGAGCAGAGCCCCTTCTTCCACATGTTTGGTGTCTCCCAGGTGGCTTGTGGCAAACTTTAAACAACACTTTTTATGGATATCTTTAAGAAATGGCTTTCTTCTTGCCACTCTTCCATAAAGGGCAGATTTGTGCAGTATACGACTGATTGTTGTCCTATGGACAGAGTCTCCCACCTCAGCTGTAGATCTCTGCAGTTCATCCAGAGTGATCATGGGCCTCTTGGCTGCATCTCTGATCAGTCTTCTCCTTGTATGAGCTGAAAGTTTAGAGGGACGGCCAGGTCTTCGTAGATTTGCAGTGGTCTGATACTCCTTCCATTTCAATATTCTCGCTTGCACAGTGCTCCTTGGGATGTTTAAAGCTTGGGAAATCTTTTTGTATCCAAATCCGGCTTTAAACTTCTCCACAACAGTATCTCGGACCTGCCTGGTGTGTTCCTTGTTCTTCATGATGCTCTCTGCGCTTTAAACGGATCTCTGAGACTATCACAGTGCAGGTGCATTTATACGGAGACTTGATTACACACAGGTGGATTCTATTTATCATCATTAGTCATTTAGGTCAACATTGGATCATTCAGAGATCCTCACTGAACTTCTGGAGAGAGTTTGCTGCACTGAAAGTAAAGGGGCTGAATAATTTTACACGCCCAATTTTTCAGTTTTTTATTTGTTAACAAAGTTTGAAATATCCAATAAATTTCATTCCACTTCATGATTGTGTCCCACTTGTTGTTGATTCTTCACAAAAAATTACAGTTTTATATCTTTATGTCTGAAGCCTGAAATGTGGCAAAAGGTCGCAAAGTTCAAGGGGGCCGAATACTTTTGCAAGGCACTGTATGTACGTTATCCATTATCAGTTATTACCAATTGTTCATTACTGTATGTGATCCATGATCAGTTATTAATAATCATGATTAATTATCCATTGATGTATGCTATCCATTATCCAGAACTGAGCCAGGGACGGCAGTGGGAAGGAGCTCCGAGGACTTTCTTACTATTATCTAAGCACAATTATATCACTTTACAGAATTTGTCTTCATGGATTTCTCTGGAACATTCCAGATCTTACTAGAATGACTTCCCTGTGATTGGTGACACACCTCAACTGTCACCGCTCCACACTGCTTTCATTTTCTCCTTCAATGACAGGAAGTACAAAAGAATGCAAATGAGGTTTCAACTGACAGCTTGTAGGGAGGGGGGTGGGAGGGGGATGGGAGGGGTCATTCCTTCTGCAGTTCTATTGGATACAGAGTTTTCGCTTCCCATTCAGTAAATACGGATTTATCACCAGAAGAATGACTCATCTCATACACACAGTACAATTATCTTCAGACTTTTTCCTTTAGATTTACCAAAACCAGATAATATGAGGTCAAACCTAAACACTTTCGATGTGTATGCAATCTGGCCGGCCCTTGCACTACATAGAAAAGGTAAATCTAAAGATTACCAAAAAAAGTTGTATAGTGTGTATCCTATCCACCTTAAGTCTCATACACACCATCAGATTATCAGACACATTTTCATCTGTTTTTTGTTGCATGCTCGTCTTATATCAAAAATGAAAATTCAACATACAACTTCAGAAGTGCCCCTCCTGTGCCCATTATGAGGGGTTCCCACCATCCCTGTGCTGAGTTCCTGGGTCTGTACACCCGCTGTGCCCATTATGAGGGGTTCCCACCATCCCTGTGCTGAGTTCCTGGGTCTGTACACCCGCTGTGCCCATTATGAGGGGTTCCCACCATCCCTGTGCTGAATTCCTGGGTCTGTACACACGCTGTGCCTATTATGAGAGGTTCCCACCATCCCTGTGCTGAGTTCCTGGGTCTGTACACCCGCTGTGCCCATTATGAGGGGTTACCACCATCCCTGTGCTGAGTTCCCGGGTCTGTACACCCGCTGTGCCCATTATGAGGGGTTCCCTCCATCCCTGTGCTGAGTTCCTGGGTCTGTACACCCGCTGTGCTCATTATGAGGGGTTCCCTCCATCCCTGTGCTGAGTTCCCAGGTCTGTACCCCCGCTGTGCCCATTATGGGGGGTTCCCACCATCCCTGTGCTGAGTTCCTGGGTCTGTACACCTGCTGTGCCCATTATGAGGGGTTACCACCATCCCTGTGCTGAGTTCCCGGGTCTGTACACCCGCTGTGCCCATTATGAGGGGTTCCCTCCATCCCTGTGCTGAGTTCCTGGGTCTGTACACCCGCTGTGCCCATTATGAGGGGTTCCCCCATCCCTGTGCTGAGTTCCTGGGTCTGTACACCCGCTGTGCCAATTATGAGGGGTTCCCTCCATCCCTGTGCTGAGTTCCCGGTCTGTACACCCGCTGTGCCCATTATGAGGGGTTAATTTTGTTTATTGAAAAATCTTACAAACAACAACTTATATACAATAAAACCATAATAAATAAATTAATAAATAACATATTTACAAAATAATTAAATATAACTATACAAAACCAAAAACCAAACAAGAACATAATAAATAAACCAAATTGCGCACAGCATAAACCCTACGAGAGAGCCAGACTAAGGAACATCACCGTCACCATGCATGTAGCCTTTTATCAAAAATATATTTTATCTGAAAATCTAGGGGAGTGAAGCAAGGACAGAAAGAAAAGCCGCACACCCCGAGATCAACAGGCAGCAGCTACAGAGTCCTGATATTCCTCCACGCCTTTATCCAGGCCTCCTGCTGCCACCTGTCTTTCTCAAGACCCCGAATCTTCCCAACCTCACCCAGAATGTTCTGCACCACCACCTTAACAGGGAGGATTTTACTCCGTAAGGATACCTGGCACCGTGCACTCCACGTGAAATAACGGACTACTACACTAACTAAAAAAAGTGTTTCCAAATCATAATCCCGGCGAGTCTGGAATGCCCCATACACCCACTCTGCATAACTCATATGGGGGAGGAAGGGTACACTCAGAGCCCTCCCTACCCTCTTGTACACCTCTATATTAAAAGGGCACTGAAGCAAAAAATGATCCATGGACTCCACCGCACCTCCACACTCTACTCTCGGGCAGCCACGATCACTCACAGAGAGAAACTTCAGGTTGCCCTTCACATATAGTTTTCCATGGAAAGCGAGCCAAGCCTGATCCCTAAACTTCATTGGGATTCTCTCCAAATTAATCAAACGCAAACCCTCCCCCAAAACTAGGCTTGGGCAATCCCTTAAGGCCAGTGGTTCGCAAAAAACAGAGCTCATGATCCGCTTCTCAAGAAGTTTCCTTGGAAGAGATCTGATCTCCCCTGCCGTTACTTGCCACTGCCGAAGTATTTTCAAACACGGGGCAACATAAGTCGGGAGCTTATCATGCTTGACCCTCAGGCTTTTCACTGGCCCACCATTTTCCCAGTTTCGCAGAAAGGGCCTAAACCAGGACTGGAAAATACCAACCCACCCAGGCGGTCTCTCTGCCAACATGTTACCAAGGTTGTACTTTACAAACATCAGAGAGAAAAAGACTACAGGGTTGATCATTCCTAGACCACCCTCCCGCCTAGGAAGATAAGTCACACTCCTTTTGACAAGGTTTATTCTGTTTCCCCATAACAGCTGGAAGAAACAACTATAGATCCTGGTATAGATAGACACTGGCAAAATGCAGACAAAACTGACATACAGAAAAATTGGAATCAGGTAACCTTTGATCAGATCAACCTTTTCCCTTAAGGAAAACCGCCAACTTTTCCAGCTCGCCACCTTGGCATTGGCATTCTCCAGCCTGCTCACCCAATTTGCATGACCATAGTCACCTGGGCCAAATTCAATGCCTAGAACTCTAATTTTTTGTTGGGGCTCCGGGAAGTCATCCGGGAGAACAAAGCTCTCACCTTCCACACCCATCCAGAAAGCTTCACACTTGTCCTGGTTGACCTTTGAACCTGATGCTTCCGCATACTGCCTTGTCACTGAGACCACCTCCTGCGCTTCCCCAGTCCCAGAGACAAAAACAGAAACGTCATCAGCATAAGCCACAACCTTCAAAGGAGGCTCACCAGCGATGCCCAAAGGTACCCCACACAATGGTCCACTCTCTAGCCTTCTAATGAAGGGGTCGATTGCAAACGCATATAGCAGAGGACTCAAAGGACACCCCTGACGCACACCTGAGCCAACCACAAAGGGCTGCCCAACCCAACCATTAACCAGAGGAAAGCTTTCAGCCCCTTTGTACAAAATCTTGAGCCAATCAATGAAACCCCCCTCCAGGCCATACTTGCCAAGAAGGAGCCATAGGTACTCATGATTAACCCTATCAAAGGCCTTAGCCTGATCCAATGTCAGCAGATATTTACCCCAACCAGCAGCCCTACAACGCTCCAAGGCCTCCCGGACAGCTAACACAGCTGAGAAAGTGCTTCTACCCTGGATTGCGCAGTGCTGGTGATGGGATAACAAATCGCCTGCCACTGATGATAATCGCCAGAAAAAAATCTTTGCCAGTATCTTTCTATCGACATTAAGAAGGCTAATGGGGCGCCAATTCTCAATCATCGAAGGATCTTTGCCCTTTGACAGAAGAACCACTGCAGATTGCCTCATGGAAGGAGGGAGAGAACCCTCATGCAAACAGCCATTAAAAACCTCCGCAAGGTGTGAAGCCAGGATCTTCTTAAAACATTTATAAAATTCGGCTGTCAAACCATCTGGCCCTGGCGTTTTCCTGATGGCTAGTTTATCAATAGCCTGGATCACCTCATCTGCAGTGATTTCATCTGTCAAATTCATCAAAGGAACAATATTTTCCAGACCTGGCGTAGAGTCCAAAAAACTCAACATCCCTGTCCGATCAAGGTTCTTTCCTCCCAGGAGATCAGCATAGTATGACCTGACGACCTCCAGGATCCCTGACCTAGACTTCGTCAGAGAGCCCGTACTGTCCTTCAGGCCATTGACCGTCTTAACTGCTACGCTCTGTTTACAATTCTGGTAAGGGTCAGGCGAATGGTATTTCCCATAGTCCCTTTCCTGAACCAAAGAGGCGTGCCGGTCATATTGATGGGTCCTCAGGAGGAGCTTCACCTCAGAGATCGCCCCAGAATCTCCTCCATTCGATACAAGGCGGTCAAGTTTCCTCCGCAAACGCTGGTAGGTGATATACTTATCTTGCTGTCTCTTTCTCCCTATGGCCTTGAAAAGCCTAACAGTCCGCTGTTTTATAAGCTCCCACCATTCTGACTTACTGTTGCAAAAGTCTAGGATAGTTACCTGTGCCTGAAAAAATTCCTCAAAGGATTGTCTTACTTCCTCGTCATCCAGGAGGGCCGAATTCAATCTCCAGATACCCCTCCCCCTAGGTGGCACGCCTGAGGCATTCAGAGTCAAATATAGAATACAGTGATCAGAAAACTCCACTGCCCGACAAACAGGTGCCGAAAAAGCAGAGTCCTCCTTTAAAAAAAACCTATCTATCCTACTCTGACTATTACCTCGCTGAAAAGTGAACCCCGTGCTGTCTGGGCAGCGCTTAATGTGCACATCTACCAGACCTGCTTCCCTAACCATTGCATTTAGGAAAAGGCTGTCATAGCCCAGCTTATCTCTGAAACCTCTCCTGTCTTTAGGCCTAGTAATGGTGTTGAAGTCACCTCCAAAGATAACCTGCTGAGCCGTAAAAAGAAAAGGCTTAATCTTTGTAAAGAGGCATTTCCTGTCCCATTTTGTCTGGGGACCATAGATGTTAATCAGGCGCAGGTCCTGCCCCCTCACAGAGACATCCAAAATCATGCATCTCCCAATCTCTACCTCAATTACCCGTCGGCATGTTACCATACTAGAAAAAAGGACCGCAACCCCGCTGTAAGGCTCGGCCGCAAGAGACCAAAAGGAGGGACCACGCTTCCACTCCTTCTTTGCCAGATGTATATCAGCCAGATTACTGAGATGGGTCTCTTGCAAAAACAAAATGTCAGCATCAAACTCGCTGAGCAAAAATAAGGCCATATGACGAGCACTCACTGATTTTAAGCTGGCAACATTAATGGTTGCCACTTTTAACGGAGTGGGAACTGCCATTAGGATAATTGAGGCAGCCGTTTCTTAGCCTGACTACTCTCTCTCCCTGGAGAACCAGTGCGCTTCAATGCACCCTGGGACTCATCATCCATAGAAGACGCTGTACTCAACGAGTCCCATTCATCGTCATCATCTGACAGGACCCCAAACTTATTTTTCAAGGGCAAAACCTTAGGACTTTGGGCAACTGAACACCTTTTTTTTTTCTTTTGCCCTTCTTCCTTTTCTCCTCCAACCATTCCACATCATCCTTGGACAAACTGCAAATTACAGTCTCCCCACTCTTAGCCTCCCCTTCACCCCCACTCTCCCTTACCTTATCTGCCACCAGGCCAGCCTCTTCACCATTTTCCCCACTCCTCTGCATCCCCTGGTCCCCAATAGAAGCCCTGAAATGTCGAGGGGGTGGGACTGGCACTGCACTTGATGCCCCTGCATCAGCACCTCTTGCGGCCTCTGCAATTTTGGAGGACATAGACACAGAAGGATTGGACACATTCTCGGTAACTGATACATGCAAACGCACAGACTGGGGCGCCACAGATTTGGAAGACACTGACACACTGGGAATTGGCACAGACTGGGAAATCACAGACTGGGAAGACACAGGCACACTAGGCAAACGCACAGACTGGGAAGACACAGGCACACTGGGCAAACGCACAGACTGGGAAGACACAGGCACACTGGGCAAACGCACAGACTGGGAAGACACAGGCACACTGGGCAAACGCACAGACTGGGAAGACACAGGCACACTAGGCAAACGCACAGACTGGGAAGACACAGGCACACTGGGCATTGGCACAGACTCAGAGGGAATCGCAGGCACCCTAGCTGCTGAGCTCTGAGCATCCTCCATGTCCAGGCGGAAGAACTCTCTCATGAGCTCAGGCTGGTTATGCATTGCCTCGGGACACTGGCTATAAGGATGCCCAACCGAATTGCACAAGTTGCACCTTATAATGTTGCAATCCTTTGCCAAATGCCCTAAATCCTGACACAGAGAGCATTTCATCACTGGACAGGAGGATGCAAAGTGCCCTTTATCCCCACATTTATTACACAGTTTTGGCTGGCCTGGATAAAAGATGGTCAGCCTGTCCCTTCCCAGGAAAGCTGAGGATGGCAGATGCTGGATGACATTATCAATAACCCTCAGTTTTAGCTGCACAGACCATCCCCCCGTCCATATTCCTCGGTCATCCATAATTTTGTGTAAGGGGCTCAGGATGTCTCCATATCTCCTCAGCCATACAGATAAATCCCCTTGTGGTATGGACTCATTGCGCACAAGAATCGTCACCATTTTAATAAGTGGCTGACGTGACACAACTTTGGGAATGAGCCCTCTCCAGTCCGGCAGGCTCCTACACACATGCTCATATTTCTCCCAAAATATGTCCAAAGACTCCGGACGGATAAAGGACAAATCATACTCATAGGAGCCGGTCGGACTGATCAGGGCGAAGATATCTTCGGGTCTAAACCCCATCTGCAGAATCTTATCAACCACAGCTCTCCTATATGGGGGAATACCTTCGCCTTCCCATCTGAGCTGAACCACATTCCTCCTTTTAAATAGTGAGGAAGATAAACCATTTCCATGCTCCCCCCTACCAGATCCTGTAGCAGCACCAGCATAGGTTTTCCTCCCAGACATACCAGTAATTACAGCATTGTCCTTAGACACAGCCACACCTGCTGACAAGGAGCCTGAAACATCCCTTGCAGTCTTTGGAGCAGCAGAGACAAGACCCACCCCCTCCCCCTTCTCTAAGCACTCAGCTGCTTTCCTGGGTTCAATCACAGTTTTTTTTACTGCAGAATCCCCAACAGTTGTAGCACTACTGCTCCCAGCATCTCCTGCACCATTTTCAGGAACAACAGCTTTATTTGGGTCAGGAAAAGCCTTTGCAATGTCCATGGTGCTCCTCTCTGCAGACACTTCAACCAAAAGCTCAAAGTTATTTTCAGTTTTCCCACCAATCGCATTTAAAGTTTTTTTAGCAGGTGCATCAGGTTGCACTGCATGCTGCACATTGTCTATGGGTGTGGGCTGACAGCCCATAGCACTACAACCCTCAGCAAGCACATTGTCATTAAAGTTCACATCACCACCTTGCACACACACTGTACCTGCTTGCTGTGTTGTTACCTCTGCAGTGTCATGGCTGATGGTGGGATCAAACTCCCTCCTGGTTGTTGCAGGCTTCATGGTGAATGTTCCTCTCTCCACAGGTCTCTCTTTCATAGGGCGAGGAACGGTATCCATATCCTCATCTGAGGAATCCGCAGAAAAATGTAACTTTCTTCCATCCAGAGGGGTTTCCAGCTCAGCGATGAACTCCAACATGCCAGTACCCCCCTCAACCTCCTGCTCAGATGTTCCACATTGCTGCTGCAGAGGGAGGGAGACAGAGGCCTCCGCCATTGGGGGCTCAGCAGATGTCTGAGGTGTTGAAGAGCTGGGCTCATCCTCCGGGCCCACTTTCTCACTCTCTGCTGACTCTGTCGGTACCTGCATCTCTTCACTGGCTGGGTCACTCTCCATGCTGGAAACGGTTCCTCTACTCATACGGCTGAAACGTTCCTCATTCCTGTATTTTTCCTTAAAAGCTCCGCTACTTTCCTTCAGAGAGCTCACCAACTCTTTCTGCTTCCTCAAAGCTTGCTCCAAGTCCTTTAATTCAGGCCTCAGAGCCGGTCTCTTCTTACTGTACAGTTTGGCACAATACAACTTTTTCTTTTTAAATTCAGTTTTTAAAGCTGCCAATTTCTCCTCCTCTTTCTCAATCCTTGTCAGCTTGTCCACAATCCTCCGTCTAAAGGTAGATAGGGATTCACCCCTCCTTGGGCCGAGCTCCATGTCTTCCATAGGCTGAGGCCTAGTCTCAGGCCTATCCAGGGGGCCCCCGCCGGGGTCCTCCCCAGGATCCAGCATCCCTCCTGGGGCAGAGAAACAACTCTAGCCCCTGGCTTCTGGAAGCACACGAGCTAAGGAACCAGCAACCTCACACCTCGCTGTCAGGGAGTGGAATGGCAGTTTCCCACCATCCCTGTGCTGAGTTCCCAGGTCTGTACCCCCGCTGTGCCCATTATGAGGGGTTCCCTCCATCCCTGTGCTGAGTTCCAGGGTCTGTACCCCCGCTGTGCCCATTATGAGGGGTTCCCACCATCCCTGTGCTGAGTTCCCGGGTCTGTACACCCACTGTGCCCATTATGAGGGGTTAATTTTGTTTATTGGAAATTCTTACAAACAATCAACTTATATACAATGAAACCATAATAAATAAATTATAAATAACATATTTACAAAATAATTGAATATAACTATACAAAACAAGAACATAATAAATAAACCAAATTGCACACAGCATAAACCCTACGAGAGAGCCGGACTAAGAAACTTCACCAGGCATGGAACCTTTTATCAAAAATTATATTTTATGACTGATTTTCAGCTGATAACATTATTGGTTGCCACTTTTAACAGAGGATAATTGAGGCAGCCGTTTCTTAGGCTGACTACTCTCTCCCCCTGGAGAACCAGTGCGCTTCACTGCACCCTGCGACTCATCATCCATAGAAGACTCTGTACTCAACGAGTCCCATTCATCGTCCTCATCTGACAGGACCCCAAACTTATTTGTCAAAGGCAAAACCTCAGGACTGTGAGTAGCTGAACACTTTTTTTTCCTTCTTTTGCCCTTCTTTCTTTTCTCCTCCAACCATTCCACATCCCCCTTGGACAAACCGGAAATAACAGTTTCCCCACTCTCACCCTCCCCTTCACCCCCACTCTCCCTTACCTTATCTACCACCAGGCCAGCCTCTTCACCATTCTCCCCACTCCTCTGCACCCCATGGTCCCTAATAGAAGCCCTGCAGTGTCTAGGGGGGGGGGACTGGCACTGCACTTGATGCCCCTGCCTCAGCACCTCTTGCCGCCTCTGCAATTTTGGAAGACATAGACACAGAAGGATTGGACACATTCTTAGTAACCGATACCTTACATACAGACTGGGAAGACACTGACACACTGGGGATCGGCACAGACTGGGGCGCCACAGACTTGGAAGACACTGACACACTGGGAATTGGCACAGACTGGGAAGAGACAGGCACCCTAGCTGCTGAACTCTGAGCATCCTCCATGTCCAGACGGAAGAACTCTCTCATGAGCTCAGGCTGGTTGTGCATTGCCTCAGGACACTGGCTATAAGGATGCCCAACCGCATTACACAAGTTGCACCTTATAATGTTGCAATCTTTTGCCAAATGCCCTAAATCCTGACACAGAGAGCATTTCATTACTGGACAGGAGGATGCAAAGTGCCCTTTATCCCCACACTTATTGCACAGCTTTGGCTGGCCTGGATAGAATATGGTCAGTCTGTCCCTCCCCAGGAAAGCTGAGGATGGCAGATGCTGGATGACATTGTCAATGACTCTTAGCTTTAGCTGCACAGACCATCCCCCATCCATATTCCTCGATCATCCATAATTTTGTGTAAGGGGCTCAGGATATCTCCATATCTCCTCAGCCATACAGATAAATCCCCTTGTGGTATAGACTCATTGCGCACAAGAATTGTCACCATTTTAATGAGTGGCTGACGTGACACAACTTTGGGGATGAGCCCTTTCCAGTCCGGCAGGCTCCTACACACATGCTCATATTTCTCCCAAAATATGTCCAAAGACTCCGGACAGACAAAGGACAAATCATACTCATAGGAGCCGGTCGGACTGATCAGGGCAAAGATATCTGCAGGTTTAAAACCCATCTGCAGAATCTTATCCACCACGGCTCTCCTATATGGGGGAATACCTTCAGCCTCCCATCTGAGCTGTACAACATTCCTCCTTTTAAATAATGAGGAAGATAAAACATTTCCATGCTCCTTCCCTGCTTGCACCCCCCTCCCAAACCCTTCAGCAGCACCAGCATAGGTTTTCCTCCCAGAAACATCAGCAATTACAGCATTGTCTTTAGACACAACCACACCTGATGAGAAGGAGCCTGAATCAACCCTTGCAGTCTTTGGAGCAGCAGAGACAAGACCCACCCCTCCCCCTGCTCTGAGCACTCAGCTGCTTTCCTGGGTTCAATCACAGTTTTGTCTACTGCAGACTCCAAAACAGTTATAGTACTACTGCTCCCAGCATCTCCTCCACCATGCTCAGGAACAGCCACTGTATTGGGTCCAGGCAAAGCCTCTGCAATGTCCGTGGTGCTCCTCTCTGCAGACTCTTCAACCAGAAGCTTAATGTTATTTTCAGTTTTCTCACCAATTGCATTTAAAAGTGGAATTTTTTCAGCAGGTGCATCAGGTTGCACTGCATGCTGCACATTGTCTATGGGTGTGGGCTGACAGCCCATAGCACTACAACCCTCAGCAAGCACATTGTCATCATTAAAGTTCATATCACCACCTTGCACACACACTGTACCTGCTTTCTGTGTTACCTCTGCAGTGTCATGGCAGTGGGATCAAACTCCCTTCTGATTGTTTTAGACTTTATGGTGAATTTTCCTTTCTCCTTAGGTCTCTCTTTCATAGGGCGAGGAACGGTATCCATCTCCTCATCTGAGGAATCTGCAGAAAAATGAAACTTTCTTCCATCCAGAGGGGATTCCAGCTCAGCGACGAACTCCAACATGCCAGTACTCCCCTCAACCTCCTGCTGAGATGTTCCACATTGCTGCTGCAGAGGGAGGGAGACAGAGGCCTCCGCCATTGGGGGCTCAGCAGATGTCTGAGGTGTTGAAGAGCTGGGCTCATCCTCCGGGCCCACTTTCTCACTCTCTGCTGACTCTGTCGGTACCTGAATCTCCTCACTGACTGGGTCACTCTCCATGCTGGAAACGACTCCTCTCCTCACACGGCTGAAACGTTCCTCATTACTGTATTTCTCCTTAAATGCTCCGCTGCTTTCCTTGAGAGAGCTCACCAACTCTTTCTGCTTCCTCAAAGCTTGCTCCAAGTCCTTCAATTCAGGCCTCAGAGCCGGTCTCTTCTTACTGTACAGTTTGGCACAATACAACTTTTTCTTTTTAAATTCTACTTTCAAAGTTGCCAATTTCTCCTCCTCTTTCTCAATCCGCCTCAGCTTTTCAACAGTCCTCCGTCTAAAGGTAGACAGGGATTCACCCCTCCTTGGGCCGAGCTCCATGTCTTCCATAGACTGAGGCCTAGTCTCAGGCCTATCCAGGGGGCCCCCGCCAGGGTCCTCCCCAGGATCCAGCAACCCTCCTGGGGCAGAGAAGCAACTCTAGCCCCTGGCTTCTGGAAGCACACGAGCTAAGGAACCAGCAACCTCACACCTCGCTGTCAGGGAGTGGAATGGCAGTTTCCCACCATCCCTGTGCTGAGTTCCGGGGTCTGTACACCCGCTGGGCCCATTATAAGGGGTTTCCACCATCCCTGTGCTGAGTTGCCGGGTCTGTACACCCGCTGTGCCCATTATGAGAGGTTCCCACCATCCCTGTGCTGAGTTCCCGGGTCTGTACACCTGCTGTGCCCATTATGAGGGGTTCCCACCATCCCTGTGCTGAGTTCCCGGGTCTGTACACCTGCTGTGCCCATTATGAGGGGTTCCCAGCATCCCTGTTGTAACGCCGAGTGCTCCGGGTCCCTTGGCTTCCCCGGAGCACTCGAGGCGTTCCGCAGGCTGCAGCGCTCCGGTCATCATCCCCGACCGTGAGCGCTGTTCCCCCGCAGCTGAATTACCTAACCGGCGGGTCCCGCCATCTCTGCACGCCGGGTTCCGTCCTCCTCCCGGCGCGCGCGGCCCCGCTCCCTAGGGCGCGCGCGCGCCGCTGCACTGAAATTTAAAGGGCCAGTGCACCACTAATTGATGCCTGGTCCAATCAGTCCAAACCCTATAAAAACCCACTTCCCCTTCCTGTCCTTGCCGGATCTTGTTGCCTTTTGTGCCTTGAGAAAGCTTTTGGTGTATCGTTCCCTGCCTGTGTATCTGACCTCCTGCTGTTGCCCCTGACTACGAACCTTGCCGCCTGCCTTGGCCTTTTGCTCCGTCTGACCTTGCTTTTGCCTAGTCCTTCTGTACCGCGCCTGAATCAGCTGTCTTAGAGGTTGAGCCGTTACCGGAGGATACGACCTGGTTGCTACCGCCGCAGCAAGTCCATCCCGCCTTGCGGCGGGCTCTGGTGAAAACCGGTAGTAACTTAGAACCGGTCCCCTGGTACGGTCGACTCCAATCCCTCACTGACACAGAGGATCCACCTCCAGTGCCGTCACATGCCGCTAGTCCGGACCTTGACACCTGTGCTGAGTTCCCGGGTCTGTACCCCCGCTGTGCCCATTATGAGGGGTTCCCACCATCCCTGTGCTGAGTTCCCGGGTCTGTACCCCTGCTGTGCCCATTATGAGGGGTTCCCAGCATCCCTGTGCTGAGTTCCCGGGTCTGTACACCCGCTGTGCCCATTATGAGGGGTTCCCACCATCCCTGTGCTGAGTTCCTGGGTCTGTACACCTGCTGTGCCCATTAAGAGGAGTTCCCACCATCCCTGTGCTGAGTTCCCGGGTCTGTACACCCGCTGTGCCCATTATGAGGGATTCCCACCATTCCTGTGCTGAGTTCCACAGAATCTCCGTCTTCCATTCACACCTCACCATCATGGGAAGACCAATGAGCTGTCAGAGGAGGTCAGGGAGAAGATTGTAGACCTACACAAGGCTGGAATGGCTACAAGACCATCAGCAAGAAGCTTGGTGAGAAGGAGACAACTGTTGGAGCGATTATTACCAATTGGAAGAAATACAAAATTATCATCAATTGCCCTCAGTCTGCAGCTCCATGCAAGATTTCTCCTCATTGGGTGAGGATGGTCATGAGAAAAGTGAGGGATCCGCCCAGAACTACAAGGGAGGAGCTTGTGAATGATCTCAAGGCAGTTGGGACCACAGTCACCAAACAAACCATACCCCGCCATGGATTAAAATCCTGCAACGCCCGCAAGGTCCCCCTCCTCAGGAAGACACATGTACAGACCTGCCAATGAACATCTTAATAATTCAGAGAAGTATTGGGAGAAAGTGCTGTGGTCAGATGAGACCAAAATTGAGCTCTTTGGCATTAACTCAACTCACCGTGTTTGGTGAAGTCACCTTCCCTACAGTCACCGTCCCTACAGTCACCTTCCCTACAGTCACCCTCCCTACAGTCATCGTCCCTACAGTCACCTTCCCTACAGTCACCTTCCCTACAGTCACCGTCCCTACAGTCCCCATCCCTACAGTCACCTTCCCTACAGTCACCATCCCTACAGACACCTTCCCTACAGACACCTTCCCTACAGTCACCGTCCCTACAGTCACCCTCCCTACAGTCACCGTTCCTACAGTCACCGTCCCTACAGTCACCTTCCCTACACACACCTTCCCTACAGACACCTTCCCTACAGTCACCGTCCCTATAGTCACCGTCCCTAAAGTCACCGTCCCTACAGTCACCGTCCCTACAGTCCCCTTCCCTACAGTCCCCATCTCTACAGTCACCTTCCCTACAGTCACCATTCTACAGTCACCATCCCTACAGTCACCTTCCCTACAGTCACCATCCTTACAGTCACCATCCCTACAGTCACCTTCCCTACAGTCACCTTCCCTACAGTCACCATCCCTACAGTCACCTTCCCTACAGTCACCTTCAATACAGTCACCATCCCTACAGACACTATCCCCACAGTCACCTTCCCTACAGTCACCTTCCCTACAGACACCTTCCCTACAGTCACCTTCCCTACAGTCACCGTCCCTACAGTCACCGTTCTACAGTCACCATCCCTACAGTCACCATCCCTACAGTCACCTTCCCTACAGTCACCATCCTTACAGTCACCATCCCTACAGTCACCTTCCCTACAGTCACCTTCCCTACAGTCACCTTCAATACAGTCACCATCCCTACAGACACTATTCCCACAGTCACCTTCCCTACAGTCACCTTCCCTACAGTCACCGTCCCTACAGTCACCGTTCTACAGTCACCATCCCTACAGTCACCATCCCTACAGTCACCTTCCCTACAGTCACCGTACCAACAGTCACCATCCCTACAGTCACCGTTCCTACAGTCACCATCCCTACAGTCACCATCACTACAGTCACCTTCCCTACAGTCACGATACCTACAGTCACCTTCCCTACAGTCACCGTACCAACAGTCACCATCCCTACAGTCACCATCCGTACAGTCACCGTCCCTACAGTCACCTTCCCTACAGTCACCATCCCTACAGTCACCTTCCCTACAGTCACCGTCCCTACAGTCACCATCTCTACAGCCACCGTTCCTACAGTCACCATCCCTACAGTCACCATCCCTACAGTCACCGTCCCTACAGTCCCCTTCCCTACAGTCACCATCCCTACAGTCACCGTCCCTACAGTCCCCATCCCTACAGTCACCATCCGTACAGTCACCGTCCCTACAGTCACCTTCCCTACAGTCACCATCCCTACAATCACCTTCCCTACAGTCACCTTCCCTACAGTCACCTTCCCTACAGTCACCATCCCTACAGTCACCATCCCTACAGTCACCTTCCCTACAGTCACCGTCCCTACAGTCACCATCTCTACAGCCACCGTTCCTACAGTCACCATCCCTACAGTCACCATCCCTACAGTCACCGTCCCTACAGTCACCATCCCTACAGTCACCATCCCTACAGTCACCGTCCCTACAGTCCCCATCCCTACAGTCACCATCCGTACAGTCACCGTCCCTACAGTCACCTTCCCTACAGTCACCATCCCTACAATCACCTTCCCTACAGTCACCATCCCTACAGTCACCTTCCCTACAGTCACCTTCCCTACAGTCACCTTCCCTACAGTCACCGTCACTACAGTCAAGCACGGAGCTGGAAACATGAGGCTTTGGGGCTGTTTCTCTGCTAAATTTACCAGCCGACTTTGCCGCATTGAGGGGCCAATGGACGGGGCCATGTATTGTAAAATCTTGGATGAGAACCTTCTTCCCTCAGCCAGAACATTGAAGATGGGTCATGGATGGATCTTCCAGCATGACAATGACCCAAAACATATCGCCAAGGCAACAAAGGAGTGGCTCAAGAAGAAGCACATTAAGGTCATGGAGTGGCCTAGCCGGTCTCCAGACCTTCATCCTATAGAAAATTTATGGAGGAGCTGAAACTTCGAATTGCCAAATGACAGCCAAGAAACCTCAAGGATTTAGAGAAGATCTGTAAAGAAGAGTGGACCAAAATCCCTCCTGAGATGTGTGCAAACCTGGGGGCCAACTACAAGAAACGCCTGACCTCTGTGCTTCCATCTACAAGAAACGTCTGACCTCTGTGCTTCCCAACTACAAGAAACGTCTGACCTCTGTGCTTCCAACTACAAGAAACGTCTGACCTCTGTGCTTCCAACTACAAGAAACGTCTGACCTCTGTGCTTCCAACTACAAGAAACGTCTGACCTCTGTGCTTCCATCTACAAGAAACGTCTGACCTCTGTGCTTCCCAACTACAAGAAACGTCTGACCTCTGTGCTTCCAACTACAAGAAACGTCTGACCTCTGTGCTTCCATCTACAAGAAACGTCTGACCTCTGTGCTTCCAACTACAAGAAACGTCTGACCTCTGTGCTTCCAACTACAAGAAACGTCTGACCTCTGTGCTTCCCAACTACAAGAAACGTCTGACCTCTGTGCTTCCATCTACAAGAAACGTCTGACCTCTGTGCTTCCAACTACAAGAAACGTCTGACCTCTGTGCTTCCAACTACAAGAAACGTCTGACCTCTGTGCTTCCATCTACAAGAAACGTCTGACCTCTGTGCTTCCAACTACAAGAAACGTCTGACCTCTGTGCTTCCATCTACAAGAAACGTCTGATCTCTGTGCTTCCATCTACAAGAAACGTCTGACCTCTGTGCTTCCAACTACAAGAAACGTCTGACCTCTGTGCTTCCCAACTACAAGAAACGTCTGACCTCTGTGCTCCCATCTACAAGAAACGTCTGACCTCTGTGCTTCCATCTACAAGAAACGTCTGACCTCTGTGCTTCCATCTACAAGAAACGTCTGACCTCTGTGCTTCCAACTACAAGAAACGTCTGACCTCTGTGCTTCCATCTACAAGAAACGTCTGACCTCTGTGCTTCCAACTACAAGAAACGTCTGACCTCTGTGCTTCCAACTACAAGAAACGTCTGACCTCTGTGCTTCCATCTACAAGAAACGTCTGACCTCTGTGCTTCCCAACTACAAGAAACGTCTGACCTCTGTGCTTCCAACTACAAGAAACGTCTGACCTCTGTGCTTCCATCTACAAGAAACGTCTGACCTCTGTGCTTCCATCTACAAGAAACGTCTGACCTCTGTGCTTCCAACTACAAGAAACATCTGACCTCTGTGCTTCCAACTACAAGAAACGTCTGACCTCTGTGCTTCCATCTACAAGAAACGTCTGACCTCTGTGCTTCCATCTACAAGAAACGTCTGACCTCTGTGCTCCCATCTACAAGAAACGTCTGACCTCTGTGCTTCCATCTACAAGAAACGTCTGACCTCTGTGCTTCCAACTACAAGAAACGTCTGACCTCTGTGCTTCCAACTACAAGAAACGTCTGACCTCTGTGCTTCCCAACTACAAGAAACGTCTGACCTCTGTGCTTCCAACTACAAGAAACGTCTGACCTCTGTGCTTCTATCTACAAGAAACGTCTGACCTCTGTGCTTCCATCTACAAGAAACGTCTGACCTCTGTGCTCCCATCTACAAGAAACGTCTGACCTCTGTGCTTCCATCTACAAGAAACGTCTGACCTCTGTGCTTCCATCTACAAGAAACGTCTGACCTCTGTGCTTCTATCTACAAGAAACGTCTGACCTCTGTGCTTCCATCTACAAGAAACGTCTGACCTCTGTGCTTCCATCTACAAGAAACGTCTGACCTCTGTGCTTCCATCTACAAGAAACGTCTGACCTCTGTGCTTCCATCTACAAGAAACGTCTGACCTCTGTGCTTCCATCTACAAGAAACGTCTGACCTCTGTGCTTCCATCTACAAGAAATGTCTGACCTCTGTGCTTCCATCTACAAGAAACGTCTGACCTCTGTGCTTCCAACTACAAGAAACGTCTGACCTCTGTGCTTCCCATCTACAAGAAACGTCTGACCTCTGTGCTTCCAACTACAAGAAACGTCTGACCTCTGTGCTTCCAACTACAAGAAACGTCTGACCTCTGTGCTTCCATCTACAAGAAACGTCTGACCTCTGTGCTTCCAACTACAAGAAACGTCTGACCTCTGTGCTTCCAACTACAAGAAACGTCTGACCTCTGTGCTTCCAACTACAAGAAACGTCTGACCTCTGTGCTTCCATCTACAAGAAACGTCTGACCTCTGTGCTTCCATCTACAAGAAACGTCTGACCTCTGTGCTTCCATCTACAAGAAACGTCTGACCTCTGTGCTTCCATCTACAAGAAACGTCTGACCTCTGTGCTTCCATCTACAAGAAACGTCTGACCTCTGTGCTTCCAACTACAAGAAACGTCTGACCTCTGTGCTTCCAACTACAAGAAACGGCTGACCTCTGTGCTTCCAACTACAAGAAACGTCTGACCTCTGTGCTTCCATCTACAAGAAACGTCTGACCTCTGTGCTTCCAACAAGGGTTTCTCCACCAACTACTAAGTCATGTTTTGCTTGGGGATCAAATACTTATTTTACTCACTGAACTGCAACTCCATTTATAACATTTGTATCATGTATTTTATCTGGATTTTTGGTTGATAGTTGAAGAGTGACATCATCCCACACCGCAAATGAAGAGGCCCGAACATCGGTACTGAGAAGATGCCAGCAAAAATATACATTTTTATTTATTCTATGGTTAAGGCCATACTTTAGCTGTAGGCACTGTATTTTTAACCCCTTCATACCAACCGTACACAAATATGCGGCCCCAGTGGACTGGGCTTTTTTTTCTTGGGGCCGCCTATTTGCGTATTTCCCTTTGTGCTGCACAGCTCGCCCCTAGCACAGAGACCGGGGTCCCACCGAGAGCCCTGGGCCCCATCCTAATGATCAGGACCCAGAAATCCCGATCCTCGAGTCACCTGATCACTGGGGTAGCCTCTGATTGGCTACCACAGTTATCAGTCACTGTGAAGACTTCCCCTGTGTTTCTCGCTCTCTCTCTTAATTGAGAGGAAAGATACATTGTATATTTTCTCAGCTTGCAGAGAGAAAAAAAAGTGCGTGTTAAAAAAATAATAATAATAATAATAATAAAAAAATAAATAAATTAAGAAAAAAAAAACAAGATCAAGCTTTGATGTAGGTCAGTGATTTCCAAAAAACAACAATATCTCTCCTGCGCTTGAGTGGTATGTGGGATAGTGAATCTTCTAGGTGGTTTTGGCTCTGAGGAAGAGGGTCCTCCCTTGAAACGCGTAAGCCACATCAGGTTTTGAGGACGCCATCACGCTATCCAGGAGTAGAGAAGTGTCCTGGAAGCGAGCGGTGCCCATTTCCTATATGCTACGTTTGTGAGTATATTGTACGCAACCCTTCTTTGATTTTAATAAACTTTTAAGTGGTAATGCACAAGGTCGGTGCGCCCTTCTCTTGTTGTTTTCTTGATGTAGGTCAGTGCCAGGGTTAGTAGTTGGGTCAAAGACCAGGGTCAGTATATTTGAGCAGGATTTTTTTTTTGTTTTAATTATTATCAGTATTGGTGTGTTTTAAGAAGGACATAAAAAATGCAAAATGCGCACTATTGTTTCTGAGCTGCACTACAGGTACAAGCATCAACTATCATACATGTGTGGTATCACTGCGATCGTCAGGAGCTGGAGAAATAAAAAAAAATCTGGAGATATCCATTACCAGTTACCATCAAATAAAAGCCTAGTTTGTCCTGAAAAAAATGCAGTATATACTTCCTGGATGCACAAAGTTATTGTGATGATGTGTGCAGTTTTACTAACACTTCTCAAAGTGCGCAAAATTGCGCTTAGGCATTAACTTTTGTTTTACCCTTAGGTGTGAAAGGGTTAATAAGATCAGTAACAGACGGATGGAGCCACCTGATTTGAAGCGGCAGGGAGGGGGTGGAGTCTCGGCTCAGACTCATTCAAATCTGAATTTCTACCTTTAAAGAGGTTGTAAACCCCTTTTGTTTACATTTACCCATAGGCAGGGCTTTCTTTCAGCGGGAACGCGGGGGAACGCAGTTCCAGCACCTCCAGAACTGAATGGATGTAATGGCAAGGGGTGCTGGGGTGTGCTGGAGGGTCTATTGATGCTGGCTAATAGGGAATCTATTGCTGCTGGAGGGGATCTATTTTTGCAGAGGATGGGGGTCTATTGTTGCTGGGGAGGTCTTCTGTTGCTAATAGGGATTTATTGTTGCTGGGGTGGGTCTTTTGTTGCTGGTAGGGATTTATTGTTGAGGGAGGGGTCTTTGTTGCTGGCTGCTGGAGGGTCTATTGATGCTGGCTACTGGGGAATCCAGTGTTGCTGGAGGGGATCTATTTGTTGCTGGAGGGGATCTATTTGCTGCTGGAGGGGATCTATTTGCGCAGAGGGTCTATTGTTGCTGGGGAAGTCTGTTGTAGCTGATGGGGTATCATGTTGCAGGGAATCAATCATTGCTGGGAGGGATCTACTGTTGAGGGAGGGGTCTAATGCTGCTGGCTGCTGGAGGGTCTATTGATGTTGGATGTTGGAAGTCCATTGTTGCAGGGGTGGATCTATTGTTGCTGGGGTGTCCATTGTTTCTAGATCTATTATATTGCCTTTCTTGTTATTGTTAATTCTCTAAAAAGGGTGGGACTGGGAGGTGGGTAGGAGGTGAAACCAAGGAAAGGTGCTCGGGGGTGAGTAGGGGACGGAGTCAAGGGGTGACTCAGAAGGGAGGAGCTCCTGCACCTATTCTCTGAGAAAAAAAGCCCTGCCCATAGGTAAGCCTACATTAAGGCTTACCTATAGGTGCTATAAATATCTCCTCAACTTGCACCGTTTAGGAGATATTTACAGTGCATGCAGCCGATGACGTCATCGGCGCAGGCGCTCTGAAGGAATGGCCACCCGTGCCGTTCCTTCAGATCCCAGTGCCGTGAGCGGCGGCTCCAGCGCGCATGCGCGGCAGTGATGTAATCTCGCCCCCGGCCATTCAGATGGCCGGATGACAAGATCCAGGAAGCAGGACGGCCGGACAAGTCGGCCGTCCTGTCGGCACTGAGGGGGCTTCGTTTTTAGGTAAGTACTTCATAATGAGCTAGTAAGCGATGCATACTAGCTCATTATGCCTTTGTCTTTACAGTGTTTTTTTTTTTTTTCACATTTTTTAAATGGGTTTACTTCCTCTTTAATCTATTGAGTTATATAGTACATAGCGGCCTTTGTTCAGCCAAGCTGTGAAGGAGAGCTTAGAAAATGCCTGAAAAGGAGCCGAGTGCTCCACCTACTGGCTGAAAAGGAGAACACAAAACAATCACACCCACCTGCAAGAAATCTGTTATTCAATAATGTTTACTAAAACCTATACCAACATACGACACATTCGCTTCATTCGTTTTAGTTTAAATTTTATTTGGTTTAAATTTTATTCCACCTTTGATATAAACTCAACACCTAATGTGTATAGCGCTTTCCCCCTGGGGACTCAATGCACTTAGAAGGTGAGGCAGATATCGTGGAGATTGCGTTGGCCGGGAATCGAACCCGGGTCAGCTGCTTGAAAAGCAGCTATGCTTACCACTGCACCAACAACGCAGGGCATGTCTTTGGAGTGTGGGAGGAAACCGGAGTACCCGGAGGAAACCCACGCAAGCACAGGGAGAACATGCAAACTCCATGCAGATACCGTCCTGTTCTGGATTTGAACCAAGGACCCCAGTAATGCAAGGCTTACCACTAAGCCTCTGTGCTGCCCATATGCGGCCTATGTTCTATAAGGCCGGCCCCCGCTGAGCAGGGTAAATCAGTGATGTCCATAGGGGTCTTGAAGATGATGCCTTCAGCTCTACATCATTACGTGGCCGGGTTCTTTGTTCTTTGATGTTGTCCGTCTTATTTCCTGCAGGCGTGTCCTGTCTGTGAACATGTGGAGATCTCTTTGTCTGAAATGTTGGTCTGTGGAGCAGCAATGTGAAAAATGCTTCCTGCTCATGTCTTCTGATGGTGAAGTCTCTTCAGTGCCCCCAACCCAACCCTTGGACCACTCCTGTGGTTAGGGATGGATGAGAGAACATTCTATATACAGATATGATGGGGGGTGACCCCCAATATACAGAGAACATTCTATATACAGATATGATGGGGGGTGACCCCCAATATACAGAGAACATTCTATATACAGATATGATGGGGGTGACCCCCCAATATACAGAGAACATTCTATATACAGATATGATGGGGGGTGACCGCCAATATACAGAGAACATTCTATATACAGATATGATGGGGGGTGACCCCAAATATACAGAGAACATTCTATATACAGATATGATGGGGGGTGACCCCCAATATACAGAGAACATTCTATATACAGATATGATGGGGGGTGACCCCAAATATACAGAGAACATTCTATATACAGATATGATGGGGGGTGACCCCAAATATACAGAGAACATTGTATATACAGATATGATGGGGGGTGACCGCCAATATACAGAGAACATTCTATATACAGATATGATGGGGGGTGACCCACAATATACAGAGAACATTATATATACTGATATGATGGGGGGTGACCCACAATATACAGAGAACATTCTATATACAGATATGATGGGGGGTGACCCCCAATATACAGAGAACATTCTATATACAGATATGATGGGGGTGACCCCCAATATACAGAGAATATTCTATATACAGATATGATGGGGGGTGACCCCCAATATACAGAGAACATTCTATATACTGATATGATGGGGGGTGACCCCCAATATACAGAGAATATTCTATATACAGATATGATGGGGGTGACCCCCAATATACAGAGAACATTCTATATACAGATATGATGGGGGTGACCCCCAATATACAGAGAACATTCTATATACAGATATGATGGGGGTGACCCCCAATATACAGAGAATATTCTATATACTGATATGATGGGGGGTGACCCCTAATATACAGAGAACATTCTATATATTTCTGTGAAGCAGTGATGTAAAAAATGTTTGCTGTTAATTTTCTTCTGATGGTGAAAATCTCTTTGGTGCCTCCAACCCAACTCTAGGACAGCTTCATAAAGGACGTTACTGGCGTATTGTCGCATCACTATCACTGCAAAAATCACTCCGCGTTTGGGATGGCGTTCAGAATGCGGCCATTTTGATGGTGAACGTCTCTTTGGTACCTCTTTGGACAACTTCATAAAGGAAGGCACTGGCGGAAAGAGAAATCATAGGCCCCAGCAGAACAAGCCTAGGCCTTACGCTGGGAAGACTCCTCCCATCTGTGAAGACAAGAAGAGTTCCTTTCTTTTCTTCAAGGCTTCAACCTACAAGGCCAGACCTGAGCCAGTTTAGTCACAAGCCTTGGTTACCTAATCCCCCAAGCCTGCAGACTGGTTCTATCAAACATCCTGAAGGGACGTCCCCACTTTCCAAAGGTCTGCTGAGCTTTGTGGACACCTAGTCAGAAAGTTTCTGGTATGCTCAGGTGAGTGACGTGGTGTCCAGGGGCTACAAGCTGAAGTTCTGCTCTCTGCCCCAACCCCCCACCCCGCTTTGTGTTGTCCAACCTGCCAACATGAAGCAGGGTGGAGGCAGAGAGCGTAACTCCCGCTTGTTGCCCCTGAGCACCACGTCTCTTACCTGAGCATCCATGTATCCATAAAGGTCAACAGACGCCCCCCACTTTGGAAAGCAGGATTATCCCTTCATGGTTTTTAAGAGGAACTGTCTGCAGGTGAGAGGGATTGGGTCTTCAAGGCTTATGGACACTTATGGACAATGGTAGATGGCACTGATGGGCGGCACTGAATGGCATAACTTATGGGCACTGATAGGTGGCACTTATGGACAATGATAGGTGGCACTGAATG
This sequence comes from Pelophylax lessonae, assembly GCF_965119305.1. Lineage (NCBI taxonomy): Eukaryota > Metazoa > Chordata > Amphibia > Anura > Ranidae > Pelophylax > Pelophylax lessonae. Next base: position 207,893,631 of record NC_138780.1, read on the forward strand.
GCAGCACTGATTGGCCTAACTTAAGGGCACTGATTGGTGGCACTTATGGACAATGATAGGTGGCACTGATGGCCACAGACTGGTGTCACTGATGGGCACAGAGTGGCATCACTGATGGGCACTATTGGGGCACGCATAGTAATCAGGGCACTGATTACCTTTACAAGTCTTCTCTGTGAGGAGACGCTGCTTATCAGTTCTCCTCACACTCTCTTTGTGTGAGAGAGGAAAAGCCGATAAATGGCACTTCCTTGTTAACATAAGATCGGCTGTGATTGGACACAGCCGATCAAATGGTTAAAGAGCCGCAGCCGCGGCTCATTGCCAAGATCGTGGTCGGGCTGTGTTCTAGAACATAGTGTGCCCACAATTGCGCAATTGATCAAGGCTAAACTGGTCGCTGTCATATGATGTCATCCCAGAACGAGAGCCGCACCGGGCCAAAGATGGCGATGTCCCTGGGACACCATAGCGCTGGAAAAGTATAGTTCTGCTTTAAGACTCCTGCTAGTCCTCCTTAGTTGGCCTGCGCTTCTTCATTAGCCGGAATAATTCCAGTGGGTGAAAACGGCTGCGTTTCCTAGGACTTGCGATGCTAGGATGAGGAGTTACCATTCTCCATCGTTTTCTAAAGCGGGAAGTCGAGAATGGGATCTTGTATATGGTTGGTCGGATCTCATCCTTCCATGGCCTAGTGTTATTTTGCGGTGGAATGCGGTTCTCACACGTTGAAGGAATGACTCTGGGAGTAACATTCAGTACAGTCCTTCTTTGACGGATGGTTTCAGACCTCGGTGGTGGAAAGTTGTCCTCACTTGATGATGGAATACTGTCATTCCTTTGTAGGGTGATGTTATCATTCGTTGGTCGGCATAAACCATCCCGTAGGTGAGCACTAGGAGGAGCGATGCTGGCAATCGTAAAGTCAGTCTCCTCCATAACGCTTTGTGCATTTTTACTTGTTGGTGGACTGATGACATCACTCGGCGGAATGATGTCACTCTTTCGTGGGAACATTTTCTTGAGGTAATCTCGAGGAGGTGCGACTCTGGAAATGGGAACATCAGTCTCTTCCATAGCGTTGTCCGTTTTTTCACTTATTGAAGTTATGTCATCACTCTTTGGGATTATGTTACCATCCTTAAACATCTTGGTTGGCCTGCGCCTCTTCATTTGCAGACACAAATCCCGCAGGTGAGCACGAATATCATCCCTAGGAGGTGCGACACTGGGAATGGGAATGTCTGTCTCCTCCATAGCGTTGTCGGCATTTTCACTTGTTGATGAAAGCATGTTGCCGTGCCTGAACACCTTGGTTGGCCTGCGCCTCTTCATTGGCCGGCATAAATCCCGTAGGTGAGCACGGATGTCATCCCTAGGAGGTGCGACACTGGGAATGGGAATGTCTGTCTCCTCCATAGCGTTGTCGGCATTTTCACTTGTTGATGAATGGATGTTGCCTTGCCTGAACACCTTGGTTGGCCTGCGCCTCTTCATTGGCCGGCATAAATCCCGTAGGTGAGCACGAATATCATCCCTAGGAGGTGCGACACTGGGAATGGGAAAGTCTGTCTCCTCCATAGCATTGTCACTTGTTGATGAATGGATGTTGCAGTGCCTGAACACCTTGGTTGGCCTGCGCCTCTTCATTGGCCGGCATAAATCCCGTAGGTGAGCACGGATATCATCCCTAGGAGGTGCAATGCTTGGAATGGGAATGTCTGTCTCCTCCATAGCATTGTCAGCATTTTCACTTGTTGATGAATGGATGTTGCAGTGCCTGAACACCTTGGTTGGCCTGCGCCTCTTCATTGGCCGGCATAAATCCCGTAGGTGAGCACGGATGTCATCCCTAGGAGGTGCAATGCTGGGAATGGGAAAGTCTGTCTCCTCCATAGCATTGTCGGCATTTTCACTTGTTGGTGAAATGGGGACAGTAGTTGCTGGTGGAATGACATCACTAGTTGGTGAGGTGGTGTCATCACTTTCTGGTAGAATGACATTGGTGATGATGTTGCTACCTGTTGGTTGGAACAGTCGGTAGAATGGCTTGAAATATATTAGGAGCAGTACCAGCAGCATGGTGGTAAGCCCCAGAAAGCATTCTGACCGGTACTCAACAACAATATTTATAAGCAGGGGTGGGACTGTGTTTTCTAAGGCCACCCTCCCCTTGGACCAGACTGACCAGAGCCCAGTGCAGGTCTCTGGGGACCCTCTGATGACATTTCTGGGCTCCTCCACGCTGGTCTCTGGGGACACTCTGATGACATTTCTGGGCTCCTCCGGGGACCCTCTGTTGACATTTCTGGGCTCCTCCATACGGGTCTCTGGGGTCCCTCTGATGACATTTCTGGGCTCCTCCACGCTGGTCTTTGGGGACCCTATAATGACATCTCTAGGTACAGCCCATGGGTACAAGATTCTAAATATCAGCGGAATCTCCGCTGGCTGCTGTGTTTCCACAACTTCTTCCTCCTTCTCCATGCGGGTCTCTGGGGACCCTCTGATGACATTTCTGGGCTCCTCCATACGGGTCTCTGGGGACCCTCTGATGACATTTCTGGGCTCCTCCACGCTGGTCTCTGGGGACCCTCTGATGAAATTTCGGATTATATCCCATGGGTACAAGATTTTAAAAATTAGCGGAATCTCCGCTTGCTGCTGTGTTTCCGCAACTTCTTCCTTCTCTTCCATGCGGGTCTCTGGGGACCCTCTGATGACATTTCTGGGCTCCTCCACGCTGGTCTCTGGGGACACTCTGATGACATCTCTGGGTACAGCCCATGGGTACAAGATTCTAAATATCAGCGGAATCTTCGCTGGCTGCTGTGTTTCCACTTCTTCCTCCTTCTCCATGCGGGTCTCTGGGGACCCTCCGATGACATTTCTGGGCTCCTCCACGCTGGTCTTTGGGGACCCTCTGATGAAATTTCGGATTATATCCCATGGGTACAAGATTTTAAAAATTAGCGGAATCTCCGCTTGCTGCTGTGTTTCCGCAACTTCTTCCTTCTCTTCCATGCGGGTCTCTGGGGACCCTCTGATGACATTTCTGGGCTCCTCCACGCGGGTCTCTGGGGACCCTCTGATGAAATTTCTGGGTACAGCCCATGGGTACAAGATTCTAAAGATCAGCGGAATCTGCGCTGGCTGCTGTGTTGTTTCCTCAATCCCCTCCCCCTCCACGTCTACCTCTGGGGATTGTATAGCAGTATTTCTGTCTACTCCCAAAGAGAGCAACAGAATAAAAATCACGGTAAGGATTTCACTCCTCATTTTCGTTTGAAAATAATAACTGACAGGAAATGCCAATTACTATTAATGAAAGATTAGTATCTGAAAAATAATACCAATCAATAAATTGACTCTGAATTCCAATCACTGGAAATAATGTGATGAAATACAATTCAATCACTCAGGAGCTCTGCAAGAGAGATGCTTCTTCTGTGCAGTCCAAGAGCCAACTGCCAAATTCTCCCTGTGCTCTCCTATTTATAGGCTGCAGGTCATGTGACCACCACTGAGAAATCATAGTGCCTGTACATGAAAAACAACCCACAGCCTCTCATTGGTTTGTCCTGCAGCTGCTTCAATCTGATTGGGTGATCTGTGTTCTGTCTGGCTGTATGGAAGCAGATGTAGAAAGGATGGTATTATATAACATGGAATACTGCGTATATATTCACCAAAGTGGAATGTTTCCTATTGGGTGTAATATATATTATAGGAGGGTTTAGGAGCAGAATGGAGTCATGGGGGCAATAAAAACCTTTACAGACCGAGAAAATTAAATGGCCGCATCAGACAGAATATATATATTATTATAGCAGATCAAACTTTATAATTATTCATTTTATTATTGTTAATATTAAATATTATTTTTGTATTTTCCTGATTGTTATTCATACATGATACTATATTTTATATACATATAATATTAATAAAATGTATTAATAGGTTTTATTTATTTAGATGTAATACTAATTGTAATAGTATTTATAATAATAATAATTATTATTGTAAATATTAATACAATTTATAATAACAATGATAATGATGACAATATTAATAGAAGTATAATGAAATGTTTCTCTGTATTCGGTCATTAGAAGTCTCTCCTATTTCTTCTGTTGACATTTCATTGACTGCACTTATCTCCGCTTCCACTAGAGGCCAGCACTTCCTATACTATATACGTCCTATATACTATATTATTCCCGGGGTAACAGACAGGTGGTCCCCTCTCCTCGGTTGCCCGGGGCAACAGACACATGGTCCCCTCTCCTCGGTTGCCCGGTGTAACAGACACATGGCCCCCTCTCCTCGGTTGCCTGGGGTAACAGACACATGGCCCCCTCTCCTCGGTTGCCCGGGGTAACAGACACATGGTCCCCTCTCCTCGGTTGCCCGGGGTAACAGACACATGGTCCCCTCTCCTCGGTTGCCCGGGGTAACAGACACATGGTCTCTCCTCCTCGGTTGCCCGGGTAACAGACACATGGCCCCCTCTCCTCGGTTGCCCGGGGTAACAGACACATGGCCCCCTCTCAACAGGTACAAACATCAACTATCATACATGTGTGGTATCACTGCGCTCGTCAGGAGCTGGAGAATTTAAAAAAGAATCTGGAGATATCCATTACCAGTTACCATCAAAAAAAAGCCCAGTTTGTCCTGAAAAAAAATGCAGTATATACTACCTGGATGTACAAAGTAGTAGTGATGATATGTGCAGTTTTACTAAAACTTCTCAAAGTTGCAAAATTGCGCTTAGGCATTAACATTTGTTTTACCCTTAGGTGTGAAAGAGTTAATAAGATCAGTAACAGCCGGATGGAGGCACCTGAATTGAACCGGCACTGAGGGGGCTTCGTTTTTAGGTAAATACTAGCTCATTGTGCCTTTGTCTTTACAGGTTTTTTTTTTTTTCACATTTTTTAATTTTCACATTGGGTTTACTTCCTCTTTTATCTATTGAGTTATATAGTACATAGCGGCCTTTCTTCAGCCAAGCTGTGAAGGAGAGCTGAGAAAATGCCTGAAAAGGAGCCGAGTGCTCCACCTACTGGCTGAAAAGGAGAACACAAAACAATCACACCCACCTGCAAGAAATCTGTTATTCAATAATGTTTACTAAAACCTATACCAACATACGACACATTTGCTTCATTAGATTTGATTTAAATTTTATTCCACCATTAATATATACTGAACACCTAATGTGTATAGCGCTTTCCTCCTGGGGACTCAATGCACGGTGAGGCAGATATCATGGAGATTGCGTTGGCCAGGAATCAAACCCAGGTCAGATGCTTGGAAAGCAGCTCTGCTTACCACTGCACCATAAGCGCAAGGTGGCATCATGTCTTTGGAGTGTGGGAGGAAACCGGAGTACCCGGAGGAAACCCACGCAAGCACAGGGAGAACATGCAAACTCCATGCAGATACCGTCCTGTTCTGGATTTGAACCAAGGACCCCAGTACTGCAAGGCTAACCACTAAGCCTCTGTGCTGCCCATATGCGGCCTATGTTCTATAAGGCCGGCCCCCGCTGAGCAGGGTAAATCAGTGATGTCCAATAGAGCTTAGAGATGATGCCTTCAACTCTACATCATTACGTGGACGGGTTCTTTGATGTTGTCCATCTTATTTCCTGAAGGCGTGTCCTGTCTGTGAACATGTGGAGATCTCTTTGTCTGAAATGTTGGTCTGTGGAGCAGCAATGTGAAAAATGCTTCCTGCTGATGTCTTCTGATGGTGAAGTCTCTTCAGTGCCCCCAACCCAACCCTTGGACAACTCCTGTGGTTAGGGATGGATGAGAGAACATTCTATATACAGATATGATGGGGGGTGACCCCCAATATACAGAGAACATTCTATATACAGATATGATGGGGGGTGACCCCCAATATACAGAGAATATTCTATATACAGATATGATGGGGGTGACCCCCAATATACAGAGAACATTCTATATACAGATATGATGGGGGGTGACCCCCAATATACAGAGAACATTCTATATACAGATATGATGGGGGGTGACCCCAATATACAGAGAACATTCTATATACAGATATGATGGGGGGTGACCCACAATATACAGAGAACATTCTATATACAGATATGATGGGGGGTGACCCCCAATATACAGAGAACATTCTATATACAGATATAATGGGGGTGACCCCCAATATACAGAGAATATTCTATATACAGATATGATGGGGGGTGACCCCCAATATACAGAGAACATTCTATATACAGATATGATGGGGGTGACCCCCAATATACAGAGAATATTCTATATACAGATATGATGGGGGGTGACCCCCAATATACAGAGAACATTCTATATACAGATATGATGGGGGTGACCCCCAATATACAGAGAACATTCTATATACAGATATGATGGGGGGTGACCCACAATATACAGAGAACATTCTATATACAGATATGATGGGGGTGACCCCCAATATACAGAGAACATTCTATATACAGATATGATGGGGGGTGACCCACAATATACAGAGAATATTCTATATACAGATATGATGGGGGTGACCCCCAATATACAGAGAATATTCTATATACAGATATGATGGGGGGTGACCCCCAATATACAGAGAACATTCTATATACAGATATGATGGGGGTGACCCCCAATATACAGAGAACATTCTATATACAGATATGATGGGGGCGACCCCAATATACAGAGAACATTCTATATACAGATATGATGGGGGGTGACCCCCAATATACAGAGAACATTCTATATACAGATATGATGGGGGTGACCCCCAATATACAGAGAACATTCTATATACAGATATGATGGGGGGTGACCCCCAATATACAGAGAATATTCTATATACAGATATGATGGGGGGTGACCCCCAATATACAGAGAACATTCTATATACAGATATGATGGGGGGTGACCCACAATATACAGAGAACATTCTATATACAGATATGATGGGGGGTGACCCCCAATATACAGAGAACATTACATATACAGATATGATGGGGGGTGACCCCCAATATACAGAGCACATTCTATATACAGATATGATGGGGGTGACCCCCAATATACAGAGAACATTGTATATATTGCTGTGAAGCAGTGATGTAAAAAATGTTTGGTGTTCATTTGTTTCTGATGGTGAAAATCTCTTTGGTGCCTCCAACCCAACTCTAGGACAGCTTCATAAAGGACGTTACTGGCGTATTGTCGCATCGCTATCACTGCAAAAATCACTCCGCGTTTGGGATCCCGTTCAGAATGGGGCCATTTTGATGGTGAACGTCTCTTTGGTACCTCTTTAGACAACTTCATAAAGGACGTCATGGAAAGGGAAATCATAGGCCCCAGCAGAACAAGCCTAGGCCTTAAGCTGGGAAGACTCCTCCCATCTGTGAAGACAAGAAGAGTTCCTTTCTTTTCTTCAAGGCTTCAACCTACAAGGCCAGACCTGAGCCAGTTTAGTCACAAGCCTTGGTTACCTAATCCCCCAAGCCTGCAGACTGGTTCTATCAAACATCCTGAAGGGACGTCCCCACTTTCCAAAGGTCTGCTGAGCTTTGTGGACACCTAGTCAGAAAGTTTCTGGTATGCTCAGGTGAGAGATGTGGTGTCCAGGGGCTACAAGCTGAAGTTCTGCTCTCTGCCCCAACCCCCCACCCCGCTTTGTGTTGTCCAACCTGCCAACACGAAGCAGGGTGGGGGCAGAGAGCGTAACTCCCGCTTGTTGCCCCTTAGCAGCACATCTCTTACCTGAGCATCCGTGTGACCTTAAAGGTCAACAGACGCCCCCACTTTGGAAAGTAGGATTATCCCTTCAGGGTTTTTAAGAGGACCTGTCTGCAGGTGAGAGGGATTGGGTCTTCAAGGCTTATGGCAATTAAAGGCGGCACTGATGCGCACTGATAGGTGGCACTGATGGGCGGCACTGAATGGCAGCACTGATTTGCGTAATTTATGGGCACTGATAGGTGGCACTTATGGACAATGGTAGATGGCACTGATGGGCGGCACTGAATGGCATAACTTAAGGGCACTAATTGGTGGCACTGATGGCCACAGACTGGTGTCACTGATGGGCACAGAGTGGCATCACTGATGGACACTATTGGGGCACGCATAGTAATCAGGGCACTGATTACCTTTACAAGTCTTCTCTGTGAGGAGACGCTGCTTATCAGCTCTCCTCACACTCTGTTTGTGTGAGAGAGGAAAAGCCGATAAATGGCACTTCCTTGTTTACATGAGATCGGCTGTGATTGGACACAGCCGATCAAATGGTTAAAGAGCCGCGGCTCTTTGCCAAGATGGTGGTCGGGCCGTGTTCTAGAACATAGTGTGCCCACAATTGCTCAATCGATGAAGGCTAAACTGGTCGCTGTCGTATGATGTCATCCCAGAAAGAGAGCCGCACCGGGCCAAAGATGGCGATGTCCCTGGGACACCATAGCGCTGGAAAAGTATAGTTCTGCTTTAAGACTCCTGCTAGTCCTCCTTAGTTGGCCTGCGCTTCTTCATTAGTCGGAATAATTCCAGTGGGTGAAAACGGCTGCGTTTCCTAGGACTTGCGATGCTAGGATGAGGAGTTACCATTCTCCATCGTTTTCTAAAGCGGGAAGTCGCGAATGGGATCTTGTATATGGTTGGTCGGATCTCATCCTTCCATGGCCTAGTGTTATTTTGCGGTAGAATGCGGTTCTCACACGTTGAAGGAATGACTCTGGGAGTAACATTCAGTACAGTCCTTCTTTGACGGATGGTTTCAGACCTCGGTGGTGGAAAGTTGTCCTCACTTGATGATGGAATACTGTCATTCCTTTGTAGGGTGATGTTATCATTCGTTGGTCGGCATAAACCATCCCGTAGGTGAGCACTAGGAGGTGCGATGCTGGCAATCGTAAAGTCAGTCTCCTCCATAACGCTTTGTGCATTTTTACTTGTTGGTGGACTGATGACATCACTCGGCGGAATGATGTCACTCTTTCGTGGGAACATTTTCTTGAGGTAATCTCGAGGAGGTGCGACTCTGGAAATGGGAACATCAGTCTCTTCCATAGCGTTGTCCGTTTTTTCACTTATTGAAGTTATGTCATCACTCGTTGGGATTATGTTACCATCCTTAAACATCTTGGTTGGCCTGCGCCTCTTCATTTGCCGACACAAATCCCGCAGGTGAGCACGAATATCATCCCTAGGAGGTGCGACACTGGGAATGGGAATGTCTGTCTCCTCCATAGCGTTGTCGGCATTTTCACTTGTTGATGAAAGCATGTTGCCGTGCCTGAACACCTTGGTTGGCCTGCGCCTCTTCATTTGCCGACACAAATCCCGTAGGTGAGCACGAATATCATCCCTAGGAGGTGCGACACTGGGAATGGGAATGTCTGTCTCCTCCATAGCGTTGTCGGCATTTTCACTTGTTGATGAAAGCATGTTGCCGTGCCTGAACACCTTGGTTGGCCTGCGCCTCTTCATTGGCCGGCATAAATCCCGTAGGTGAGTACGGATGTCATCCCTAGGAGGTGCAATGCTGGGAATGGGAATGTCTGTCTCCTCCATAGCATTGTCAGCATTTTCACTTGTTGATGAATGGATGTTGCCGTGCCTGAACACCTTGGTTGGCCTGCGCCTCTTCATTGGCCGGCATAAATCCCGTAGGTGAGCACGAATATCATCCCTAGGAGGTGCGACACTGGGAATGGGAATGTCTGTCTCCTCCATAGCGTTGTCGGCATTTTCACTTGTTGATGAATGGATGTTGCAGTGCCTGAACACCTTGGTTGGCCTGCGCCTCTTCATTTGCCGACACAAATCCTGTAGGTGAGCACGAATATCATCCCTAGGAGGTGCGACACTGGGAATGGGAAAGTCTGTCTCCTCCATAGCATTGTCACTTGTTGATGAATGGATGTTGCCGTGCCTGAACACCTTGGTTGGCCTGCGCCTCTTCATTGGCCGGCATAAATCCCGTAGGTGAGCACGGATATCACCCCTAGGAGGTGCAATGCTTGGAATGGGAATGTCTGTCTCCTCCATAGCATTGTCAGCATTTTCACTTGTTGATGAATGGATGTTGCAGTGCCTAAACACCTTGGTTGGCCTGCGCCTCTTCATTGGCCGGCATAAATCCCGTAGGTGAGCACGGATGTCATCCCTAGGAGGTGCAATGCTGGGAATGGGAATGTCTGTCTCCTCCATAGCATTGTCACTTGTTGATGAATGGATGTTGCCGTGCCTGAACACCTTGGTTGGCCTGCGCCTCTTCATTGGCCGGCATAAATCCCGTAGGTGAGCACGGATGTCATCCCTAGGAGGTGCAATGCTGGGAATGGGAAAGTCTGTCTCCTCCATAGCGTTGTCGGCATTTTCACTTGTTGGTGAAATGGGGACAGTAGTTGCTGGTGGAATGACATCACTAGTTGGTGAGGTGGTGTCATCACTTTCTGGTAGAATGACATTGGTGATGATGTTGCTACCTGTTGGTTGGAACAGTCGGTAGAATGGCTTGAAATATATTAGGAGCAGTACCAGCAGCATGGTGGTAAGCCCCAGAAAGCATTCTGACCGGTACTCAACAACAATATTTATAAGCAGGGGTGGGACTGTGTTTTCTAAGGCCACCCTCCCCTTGGACCAGACTGACCAGAGCCCAGTGCAGGTCTCTGGGGACCCTCTGATGACATTTCTGGGCTCCTCCACGCTGGTCTCTGGGGACACTCTGATGACATTTCTGGGCTCCTCCATGCTGGTCTCTGGGGACCCTCTGATGACATCTCTGGGTACAGCCCATGGGTACAAGATTCTATAAATCAGCGGAATCTTCGCTGGCTGCTGTGTTGTTTCCACAACTTCTTCCTCCTCTTCCATACGGGTCTCTGGGGACCCTCTGATGTCATTTCTGGACTCCTCCATGCGGGTCTCTGGGGACCCTCTGATGATATCTCTGAGTATATACCATGGGTACAAGATTTTATAAATTAGCGGAATCTCCGCTGGCTGCTGTGTTTCCACAACTTCTTCCTCCTCTTCCATACGGGTCTCTGGGGACCCTCTGATGACATTTCTGGGCTCCTCCACGCTGGTCTCTGGGGACCCTCTGATGACATCTCTGGGTACAGCCCATGGGTACAAGATTCTAAAAATCAGCGGAATCTTCGCTGGCTGCTGTGTTTCCACAACTTCTTCCTCCTCTTCCATGTGGGTCTCTGGGGACCCTCCGATGTCATTTCTGGGCTCCTCCACGCGGGTCTCTGGGGACCCTCTGATGAAATTTCGGATTATATCCCATGGGTACAAGATTCTATAAATCAGCGGAATCTTCGCTGGCTGCTGTGTTGTTTCCACAACTTCTTCCTCCTCTTCCATGCGGGTCTCTGGGGACCCTCTGATGACATTTTTGGGCTCCTCCATTCGGGTCTCTGGGGACCCTCTGATGACATTTCTGGGTACAGCCCATGGGTACAAGATTCTAAAAATCAGCGGAATCTCCGCTGGCTGCTGTGTTGTTTCCTCAATCCCCTCCCCCTCCACGTCTACCTCTGGGGATTGTATAGCAGTATTTCTGTCTACTCCCAAAGAGAGCAACAGAATAAAAATCACGGTAAGGATTTCACTCCTCATTTTCGTTTGAAAAGAATAACTGACAGGAAATGCCAATTACTATTAATGAAAGATTAGTATCTGAAAAATAATACCAATCAATAAATTGACTCTGAATTCCAATCACTGGAAATAATGTGATAAAATACAATTCAATCACTCAGGAGCTCTGCAAGAGAGATGCTTCTTCTGTGCAGTCCAAGAGCCAACTGCCAAATTCTCCCTGTGCTCCTCTATTTATAGGCTGCAGGTCATGTGACCACCACTGAGAAATCATAGTGCCTGTGCATGAAAAACAACCCACAGCCTCTCATTGGTTTGTCCTGCAGCTGCTTCAATCTGATTGGCTGATCTGTGTTCTGACTGGCTGTATGGGAGCAGATGTGGAAAGGATGGTATTATATAACATGGAATACTGCGTATATATTCACCAAAGTGGAATGTTTCCTATTGGGTGTAATATATATTATAGGAGGGTTTAGGAGCAGAATGGAGTCATGGGGGCAATAAAAACCCTTTACAGACCGAGAAAATTAAATGGCCGCATCATACAGAATATATATATTATTATAGCAGATCAAACTTTATAATTATTACTTTTATTATTATTAATATTATTTTATGTATTTTCCTGATTGTTATTCATACATGATACTATATTTTATATACATATAATATTAATAAAATGTAATAATGTTTTATTTATTTAGATGTAATACTAATTGTAATAGTATTTATAATAATAATAATGACAATATTAATAGAAGTATAATGAAATGTTTCTCTGTATTCGGTCAGTAGAAGTCTCTCCTATTTCTTCTGTTGACATTTCATTGACTGCACTTATCTCCGGTGCCACTAGAGGCCAGCACTTCCTATACTATATACGTCCTATATACTATATTATTATTATATTAATATATACTATATTATTCCAGGGGTAACAGACACATGGTCCCCTCTCCTCGGTTGCATGGGGTAACAGACACATGGTCCCCTCTCCTCGGTTGCATGGGGTAACAGACACATGGTCCCCTCTCCTCGGTTGCATGGGGTAACAGACACGTGGTCCCCTCTCCTCGGTTGCCCGGGGTAACAGACATATGGTCCCCCTCTCCTCCGTTGCTCGGGGTAACAGACACATGGTCCCCTCTCCTCGGTTGCCCGGGGTAACAGACACATGGCCCCCTCTCCTCGGTTGCCCGGGGTAACAGACACATGGCCTCCTCTCCTCGGTTGCCCGGGGTAACAGACACGTGGTCCCCTCTCCTCGGTTGCCCGGGGTAACAGTCAGACATGTGGTCCCCTCTCCTCGGTTGCCCGGGGTAACAGACACATGGTCCCCTCTCCTTGGTTGCCTGGGGTAACAGCCAGACACGTGGTCCCCTCTCCTCGGTTGCCCGGGGTAACAGTCAGACACGTGGTCCCCTCTCCTCGGTTGCCCGGGGTAACAGTCAGACACGTGGGCCCCTCTCCTCGGTTGCCCGGGGTAACAGACACGTGGTCCCCTCTCCTCGGTTGCCCGGGGTAACAGTCAGACACGTGGTCCCCTCTCCTCGGTTGCCCGGGGTAACAGACACATTGTCCCCTCTCCTCGGTTGCCCGGGGTAACAGACACATGGTCCCCTCTCCTTGGTTGCCCAGGGTAACAGTCAGACACGTGGTCCCCTCTCCTCGGTTGCCCGGGGTAACAGTCAGACACGTGGTCCCCTCTCCTCGGTTGCCCGGGGTAACAGTCAGACACGTGGGCCCCTCTCCTCGGTTGCCCGGGGTAACAGACACGTGGTCCCCTCTCCTCGGTTGTCCGGGGTAACAGTCAGACACGTGGTCCTCTCTCCTCGGTTGCCCGGGGTAACAGACACGTGGTCCCCTCTCCTCGGTTGCCCGGGGTAACAGTCAGACATGTGGTCCTCTCTCCTCGGTTGCCCGGGTCAACAGTCAGACACGTGGTTCCCTCTCCTCGGTTGCCCGGGGTAACAGACACGTGGTCCCTCTCCTCGGTTGCCTGGGGTAACAGACACGTGGTCCCCTCTCCTTGGTTGCCCGGGGTAACAGACACGTGGTCCTCTCTCTTCGGTTGCCCGGGGTAACAGTCAGACACGTGGTCCCCTCTCCTCGGTTGCCTGGGGTAACAGTCAGACACGTGGTCCCCTCTCCTCGGTTGCCCGGGGTAACAGTCAGACACGTGGTCCCCTCTCCTCGGTTGCCCGGGGTAACAGACACATTGTCCCCTCTCCTCGGTTGCCCGGGGTAACAAACACATGGTCCCCTCTCCTTGGTTGCCCGGGGTAACAGTCAGACACGTGGTCCCCTCTCCTCGGTTGCCCGGGGTAACAGTCAGACACGTGGTCCCCTCTCCTCGGTTGCCCGGGGTAACAGTCAGACACGTGTTCCCCTCTCCTCGGTTGCCTGGGGTAACAGTCAGACACGTGGGCCCCTCTCCTCGGTTGCCCGGGGTAACAGACACGTGGTCCCCTCTCCTCGGTTGCCCGGGGTAACAGTCAGACACGTGGTCCTCTCTCCTCGGTTGCCCGGGGTAACAGACACATTGTCCCCTCTCCTCGGTTGCCCGGGGTAACAGACACATGGTCCCCTCTCCTTGGTTGCCCGGGGTAACAGTCAGACACGTGGTCCCCTCTCCTCGGTTGCCCGGGGTAACAGTCAGACACGTGGTCCCCTCTCCTCGGTTGCCCAGGGTAACAGTCAGACATGTGGGCCCCTCTCCTCGGTTGCCCGGGGTAACAGACACGTGGTCCCCTCTCCTCGGTTGCCCGGGGTAACAGTCAGACACGTGGTCCCCTCTCCTCGGTTGCCCGGGGTAACAGACACATTGTCCCCTCTCCTCGGTTGCCCGGGGTAACAGACACATGGTCCCCTCTCCTTGGTTGCCCAGGGTAACAGTCAGACACGTGGTCCCCTCTCCTCGGTTGCCCGGGGTAACAGTCAGACACGTGGTCCCCTCTCCTCGGTTGCCCGGGGTAACAGTCAGACACGTGGGCCCCTCTCCTCGGTTGCCCGGGGTAACAGACACGTGGTCCCCTCTCCTCGGTTGTCCGGGGTAACAGTCAGACACGTGGTCCTCTCTCCTCGGTTGCCCGGGGTAACAGACACGTGGTCCCCTCTCCTCGGTTGCCCGGGGTAACAGTCAGACATGTGGTCCTCTCTCCTCGGTTGCCCGGGTCAACAGTCAGACACGTGGTTCCCTCTCCTCGGTTGCCCGGGGTAACAGTCAGACACGTGGTCCCCTCTCCTCGGTTGCCTGGGGTAACAGACACGTGGTCCCCTCTCCTTGGTTGCCCGGGGTAACAGACACGTGGTCCTCTCTCTTCGGTTGCCCGGGGTAACAGTCAGACACGTGGTCCCCTCTCCTCGGTTGCCTGGGGTAACAGTCAGACACGTGGTCCCCTCTCCTCGGTTGCCCGGGGTAACAGTCAGACACGTGGTCCCCTCTCCTCGGTTGCCCGGGGTAACAGACACATTGTCCCCTCTCCTCGGTTGCCCGGGGTAACAAACACATGGTCCCCTCTCCTTGGTTGCCCGGGGTAACAGTCAGACACGTGGTCCCCTCTCCTCGGTTGCCCGGGGTAACAGTCAGACACGTGGTCCCCTCTCCTCGGTTGCCCGGGGTAACAGTCAGACACGTGTTCCCCTCTCCTCGGTTGCCTGGGGTAACAGTCAGACACGTGGGCCCCTCTCCTCGGTTGCCCGGGGTAACAGACACGTGGTCCCCTCTCCTCGGTTGCCCGGGGTAACAGTCAGACACGTGGTCCCCTCTCCTCGGTTGCCCGGGGTAACAGACACATTGCCCCCTCTCCTCGGTTGCCCGGGGTAACAGACACATGGTCCCCTCTCCTTGGTTGCCCGGGGTAACAGTCAGACACGTGGTCCCCTCTCCTCGGTTGCCCGGGGTAACAGTCAGACACGTGGTCCCCTCTCCTCGGTTGCCCAGGGTAACAGTCAGACATGTGGGCCCCTCTCCTCGGTTGCCCGGGGTAACAGACACGTGGTCCCCTCTCCTCGGTTGCCCGGGGTAACAGTCAGACACGTGGTCCTCTCTCCTTGGTTGCCGGGGGTAACAGTCAGACACGTGGTCCCCTCTCCTCGGTTGCCCGGGGTAACAGACACGTGGTCCCCTCTCCTCGGTTGCCCGGGGTAACAGTCAGACACGTGGTCCCCTCTCCTTGGTTGCCCGGGGTAACAGACACGTGGTCCTCTCTCCTCGGTTGCCCGGGGTAACAGTCAGACACGTGGTCCCCTCTCCTCGGTTGCCCGGGGTAACAGACACATTGTCCCCTCTCCTCGGTTGCCCGGGGTAACAGACACATGGTCCCCTCTCCTTGGTTGCCCGGGGTAACAGTCAGACACGTGGTCCCCTCTCCTCGGTTGCCCGGGGTAACAGTCAGACACGTGGTCCCCTCTCCTCGGTTGCCCGGGGTAACAGTCAGACACGTGGTCCCCTCTCCTCGGTTGCCCGGGGTAACAGTCAGACACGTGGTCCCCTCTCCTCGGTTGCCCGGGGTAACAGTCACACACGTGGTCCCCTCTTATACTTTTCGGCTTTCTGCTAGTGATGTCCGGTTCATGAACGAATCGTTCTTTTGAATCGATTCTTATCAGTGAGCCGGATGACTCGGTTCTTCTTACTGAACGAGTCGGCAGGAAACGGTTCAGTATTCAGTGAAGGAGAGCTGAGAGCTGCTCTGGGCTGATGGTAATATGATCCTAGAGTGAGGAGCTCAGCTCCTCCCTCTAACCAATCAGCGTCTCCCAGGCAAGCACACTGAATAGCTTGTAATGAACCGATCAGGGAGAAGAGTCGAATCATTTCCCTGATTGGTTCAGTGCAGCGGTTACTGAGTCTAAAGGCCCGTACACACGTACCGATCGTCGGCATACAAACGTCGGCAGACGAAGGATCTGCCGATTGTACGCTTGTTAGTATGGTGTCTCCGACAGATGTCAGCGCACATTCTGCAGACAAGAGTCTGTTGTGCAAGCATTAAAATTTTTGTATGCCGACACCAGAACGGCCGATTGTTCGCCAGTCAGTACAGAATTCGGCCGACAGACCTCAGATTTGCAAGACTGGGCATGCTCAGAAAAGAAAAAACACAGGGAAAGTTAACCATTACGTGACATCACTTCTGCAATCGGCTGTAGTCGGCGGACAAAAGTCTTGTGCAGTCTTTGCACTTTTCAACAGACACGACAGCCCTGGACAAAAGACGGACGATCGTCGGCAGACGATCGGTATGTGTGTACGGGGCTTAAAGAATCGAAACCTACGAGTCGGTCTCTGTTAGCACACAGTACACTAAAAGAACCGTTCATCACCAGCAGCACATACAGCTGTATACATGAAAAGCAGGTTTCTGTTCATGTGAACTGCTTTCTGATGGGCAAACTTCACAGCTAACATTGCCAGCTATCAGATCTGTCCGGTTTTTACTAGGGATGCACCGAAATGAAATTCTTGGCCGAAGCCGAATACCGAACGTGGTGTTTCACATTTTTTCCATTTATTTTGCCAATTTTTGCTGATGGGCATATTTTATGTTAGGGGGCACTCTGATGGGCACATTTTATGTTAGGGGGCACGCTGATGGGCAAAACAAAACATTTAAATCAGCGTTGCTCTTAACATAAAATATGCCCATCAGAGTGCCCCTTAAAATAAAATATGCCCATCAGAGTGCCCCTTAACTTAAAATATGCTCATCAGAGTGCCCCTTAACATAAAATATGCCCATTAGCGTGCCCCTTAAAATAAAATATGCCCATTAGCGTGCCCCTTAACATAAAATATGCCCATTAGCGTGCCCCTTAACATAAAATATGCCCATTAGCGTGCCCCTTAAAATAAAATATGCCCATCAGAGTGCCCCTTAACATAAAATATGCCCATCAGAGTGCCCCTTAACATAAAATATGCCCATTAGCGTGCCCCTTAAAATAAAATATGCCCATTAGCGTGCCCCTTAACATAAAATATGCCCATCAGAGTGCCCCTTAAAATAAAATATGCCCATCAGAGTGCCCCTTAACATAAAATATGCCCATTAGCGTGCCCCTTAAAATAAAATATGCCCATCAGCGTGCCCCTTAACATAAAATATCCCCTTAACATAAAATATGCCCATTAGCGTGCCCCTTAACATAAAATATGCCCATTAGCGTGCCCCTTAACATAAAATATGCCCATCAACATGTCCCTTAGCATAAAATAAGGGGCACGCTGATGGCCACATTTTATGTCAAGGGAGCACTCTGTTGGGCACATTTTTTTTCTTTTTTTTTTTTTTAAGGGGCACTTTATAGGGCACTCTAATGTAATGAGCATGGCAAGTGGCAACAACATATGGCAGTCTGCACCCTAATGCTTGTGCAGCTGCCAGCTACCGT
Source organism: Pelophylax lessonae (assembly GCF_965119305.1). Classification (NCBI taxonomy): domain Eukaryota; kingdom Metazoa; phylum Chordata; class Amphibia; order Anura; family Ranidae; genus Pelophylax; species Pelophylax lessonae. Next base: position 207,911,666 of record NC_138780.1, read on the forward strand.
ATTCTCCCCCAAATGTGCTCAGCTCCACATCACATACCTGAACTGCAGCCAGAGCCAAAAGCCGCGAACAGGGGGGCGGGGCGTGGACCTAGTGTGAAGGAGCCGCAGTCAGTAGCAGGGGGGCGGGACGCGCGCGTGACGTCACACCACCTACTCGTGGCCGGACAGGACACCGGCGGCGTGTGAGAAGGGAGCCGCGAGCTGCAATGAGGAAGGGGAGCGGTCAGGGCGGAAGCTGACATTGTTCGGCACAAAATTATTCGGCCTTTTGACTTATTCGGCCGAACACCGAAAGTGCTATTTTCTCTATTTTCGGCCGAATAATGTTCGGCCGCCGAATATTCGGTGCATCCCTAGTTTTTACAGATTATGCACAGGAATAACGATCAGATTTTATTACTGTGGCTGAAGTACCCGCACACAGTAATAAAATCTGATCGTTATTCCTGTGCATAATCTGTAAAAACCGGACAGATCTGATAGCTGGCAATGTTAGCTGTGAAGTTTTCCCATCAGAATGCAGATCACACGCACAGAAATCTGCTTTAAATGCAGAGGCATAACTAGAACCTTCAGGGCCCCGGTGCAAGAAACCATGAAGGGCCCCCCTGGACCCCTGGCCGGGGCCCTTCCCTTTAAGCCTGGGGCTCTTCCCACTGATCCTGGGGCCCTTTACTCTTGTAATGGGGCCCTTTATTGCTGTCCCACAGCGGGTCCCTTTCACAAGTTTTGCAGTGGGCCCCCTTCCTGCCATCTTGGGGCCTCCCCACGGGGGTGGAATGCCAGGGCCCGGTTGCCAGTGTGACCTTGGAAGTTCACCCAATGGTGTCAGTAGTTTTTATTTTTTGGTATTTTAATTGTATTATTTTTTATCATTTTATTTTATTTTTTTACAATGTCACTGACTATGACTCTGTCCATTTAGAGAAGCAAGGAGCTGGTGAATTACATATTTACCACCCCCCTTCCTGGTTCTCTATTGTGACACATCCCCCGCAGCAGCCGGCATGAAAGGGGAGGGAGCACAGTGGGGTGGGGGTTGGGGGGAACCAGGGGAGCACAGTGGGGGGGGGGGGGGGGGACCAGGGGAGCACACAGGGGCCCAGAGACAGCAGAACACAAGTGAATGGATAGGAGGGGTGGTGGTGGGGGGGGGGCAGCATACAGAGGAACCAATCTCCTCCATTCTCCTCCTGCAGCTACAGGAGGTAAAAGGAGGACAATGATTTCTCTACATTCTGCCCCCCCCCCTTCCTATCCAATGTCGGGCCCCCTGGAGGATGGGGCCCGGTTGCAATCGCAACCCCTGTAGTTACGCCCCTGTTTAAATGTATACAGCTGTCACCTGAGGTCCTGAACGTGTATTGTGTCTGATATACTGTAGGCTTGACACAGCTCTGAGGAGCCAAGAAGGAGTTAAATAAAAGAGTTGCGGAACCTAGGAGTCACTCCTCTGATTCGTCTCATTTCTATAGAATGGAGTCAGCGCTTCGGTTCTCTGCTTCTCAGTAAACTCAGCAAATGATCCGAAGATTCAATGAACCGATTCACTTCGAAGAATCGAACTTCCCCATCACTACTTTCCGCAACTTTCTCCTCAGCACCGAAGAAGCGGGCAGGTATTGTAGGCGTGTCTGCCTTCCATGATGTCCGCTGATTGGTTGTCGGGGTGAAGCGCGGCTCCTCCCGCCATGCGGCATTGGTGAAAGTTCCAGACATTTCTGGAAGCTCAGGGGGCGTGTCCTGTGAGGGGGCGGAGTCATATAAGTACGGACTGTCAGTCAGAGATCCGACATTCCCGGGTCTCTCAGCGCGGGGTCAGCGGACCGGATAGACCGGAGACCGGCATGGTGAGGGGGAGGGGAGCGGTGATGTCATTACCCGGGTATTCGGGGAGGGGGGACATGGTCGTTGCCCCTAGCAACCTTCTTCCTGTCATGTGACGCCTTGCTGTTTAGTTTGGTTGCCCGGGGCGACATTGGCTCTGTGTCGGTAATAGAAACTTCCCGGTCACGTGTTGTGGTGTCAGACCCCTCCCCCCCCTACTGCCTATTCCTGGGATGGATGGATGGATGGACGCTGGGATTGATCCGGGGATGGATGGACTGTGGGTGGGATGGATTGATGGACGGTGTGATGGATGGTGGGATTGTGCCGGGGATGGATGGTGGGATGGATGGACAGTGGGATGGATGGTGGGAGGGATGGACGGTGGGATTGATCCGGGGATGGGTGGTGGGATGGATGGATGGTGGGATGGATGGATGGTGGGATTGATGGACGGTGGGATTGATCCGGGGACGGTGGGATGGATGGACGGTGGGATGGATGGATGGACGGTGGGATGGATGGACGGTGGGATTGATGGACGGTGGGAGGGATGGTGGGATGGATGGACGGTGGGATGGATGGACGGTGGGATGGATGGACGGTGGGATGGATGGATGGACGGTGGGATGGATGGTGGGATTGTGCCGGGGATGGATGGTGGGATGGATGGACAGTGGGATGGATGGTGGGAGGGATGGACGGTGGGATTGATCCGGGGATGGGTGGTGGGATGGATGGATGGTGGGATGGATGGATGGTGGGATTGATGGACGGTGGGATTGATCCGGGGACGGTGGGATGGATGGACGGTGGGATGGATGGATGGACGGTGGGATGGATGGATGGACGGTGGGATTGATGGACGGTGGGAGGGATGGTGGGATGGATGGACGGTGGGATGGATGGACGGTGGGATGGATGGACGGTGGGATGGATGTATGGACGGTGGGATGGATGGACGGTGGGATTGATGGACGGTGGGAGGGATGGTGGGATGGATGGACGGTGGGATGGATGGACGGTGGGATGGATGGACGGTGGGATGGATGGATGGTGGGATGGATGGACGGTGGGATGGATGGACGGTGGGATGGATGGACGGTGGGATGGATGGATGGTGGGATGGATGGACGGTGGGATGGATGGATGGTGGGATGGATGGATGGTGGGATTGTGCCGGGGATGGATGGTGGGATGGATGGATGGTGGGATGGATGGACGGTGGGATGGATGGACGGTGGGATGGATGGATGGTGGGATGGATGGACGGTGGGATGGATGGATGGTGGGATGGATGGATGGTAAATACCCCAGCTGAGAAGATGTGACGGTGATGTGGAGATGAAGGGTTGAGGTGTCACCCCGGTGTGTTGAGGATTGGGGGGCACACGGGGGGGGGGGGGGGGCAGGTGCAGATTTTGGGGTGATCGGAGTACAGTGGGGGATGGGATCAGACATTTCCATATCACTGCTCATCCAATCAGAGGAGTTTTTGGGTTGGAAATTGTAAACAGAAACATTGTATCACCCCACAGATTATAATCTACTAATAATTATTACACAGATCTGTCATCCCCCTCCCCCCCTCTACCATATCTTACAATGTGGGGGGGGGGGGATATAAAGATACGGAGCCCCAAATATCTCCACTGACTGCAATCTGATATTATGGAAGTATTATGAAAATCTGAGATTGCAGTCAGTGGGGATATTTGGGGCTCCGTATCTTTATATCCCCCCCCCCCCCCCCACATTGTAAGATATGGTAGAAGGGGGGGAGGGTGTAGAGGGGGGGGAGGGGGATGACAGATCTGTGTAATAATTATTAGTAGATTATAATCTGCGGGGTGATACAATGTTTCTGTTTACAATTTCCAACCCAAAAACTCCTCTGATTGGATGAGCAGTGATATGGAAATGTCTGATGGCCGGAACTTCATTACAGGTGTTGGGGGTGATGGGAATATAATATGATGATAGGTCCCTAAGGGGGGGATAGGTGTCGGGAGGTGGGTCTGTATATGGATAGGTGTCGGGGGAGGTGGGTCTGTATACGGATAGGTGTCGGGGGGTGGGTCTGTATATGGATAGGTGTCGGGGGGTGGGCCTGTATACGGATAGGTGTCGGGGGTGGTGGGCCTGTATACGGATAGGTGTCGGGGGGTGGGTCTGTATACGGATAGGTGTCGGGGGGGTGGGTCTGTATACGGATAGGTGTCGGGGGGGTGGGCCTGTATACGGATAGGTGTCGGGGGAGGTGGGTCTGTATACGGATAGGTGTCGGGGGGTGGGCCTGTATACGGATAGGTGTCGGGGGAGGTGGGTCTGTATACGGATAGGTGTCGGGGGGTGGGCCTGTATACGGATAGGTGTCGGGGGGGTGGGCCTGTATACGGATAGGTGTCGGGGGGGTGGGTCTGTATACGGATAGGTGTCGGGGGGGTGGGCCTGTATACGGATAGGTGTCGGGGGGGTGGGTCTGTATACGGATAGGTGTCGGGGGGTGGGCCTGTATACGGATAGGTGTCGGGGGGTGGGCCTGTATACGGATAGGTGTCGGGGGAGGTGGGTCTGTATATGGATAGGTGTCGGGGGGGTGGGCCTGTATACGGATAGGTGTCGGGGGAGGTGGGTCTGTATACGGATAGGTGTCGGGGGTGGTGGGTCTGTATACGGATAGGTGTCGGGGGGGTGGGTCTGTATACGGATAGGTGTCGGGGGGGTGGGTCTGTATACGGATAGGTGTCGGAGGGGGCGTGGGCCTGTATACGGATAGGTGTCGGAGGGGGGGTGGGCCTGTATACGGATAGGTGTCGGGGGAGGTGGGTCTGTATACGGATAGGTGTCGGGGGAGGTGGGTCTGTATATGGATAGGTGTCGGGGGGGTGGGTCTGTATACGGATAGGTGTCGGGGGGTGTGTCTGTATATGGATAGGTGTCGGGGGGGTGGGCCTGTATACAGATAGGTGTCGGGGGGGTGGGTCTGTATATGGATAGGTGTCGGGGGGTGGGCCTGTATACGGATAGGTGTCGGGGGAGGTGGGTCTGTATATGGATAGGTGTCGGGGGGGGGTGGGCCTGTATACGGATAGGTGTCGGGGGGGTGGGTCTGTATATGGATAGGTGTCGGGGGGGTGGGTCTGTATACGGATAGGTGTCGGGGGAGGTGGGTCTGTATACGGATAGGTGTCGGGGGTGGTGGGCCTGTATACGGATAGGTGTCGGGGGGGTGGGTCTGTATACGGATAGGTGTCGGGGGGGTGGGCCTGTATACGGATAGGTGTCGGGGGAGGTGGGTCTGTATACGGATAGGTGTCGGGGGGTGGGCCTGTATACAGATAGGTGTCGGGGGGGTGGGTCTGTATACGGATAGGTGTCGGGGGTGGTGGGCCTGTATACGGATAGGTGTCGGGGGTGGTGGGCCTGTATACGGATAGGTGTCGGGGGAGGTGGGTCTGTATACGGATAGGTGTCGGGGGGGTGGGTCTGTATATTGATAGGTGTCGGGGGTGGGTATGTATACGGATAGGTGTCGGAGGGGGGGTGGGCCTGTATACGGATAGGTGTCGGGGGGAGGTGGGTCTGTATATGGATAGGTGTCGGAGGGGGCGTGGGCCTGTATACGGATAGGTGTCGGGGGGTGGGCCTGTATACGGATAGGTGTCGGAGGGGGGGTGGGCCTGTATACGGATAGGTGTCGGGGGGTGGTGGGTCTGTATACGGATAGGTGTCGGGGGGTGGTGGGTCTGTATACGGATAGGTGTCGGGGGGGGGTGGGCCTGTATACGGATAGGTGTCGGGGGTGGTGGGCCTGTATACGGATAGGTGTCAGGGGGGTGGGCCTGTATACGGATAGGTGTCGGGGGGGTGGGCCTGTATACGGATAGGTGTCGGAGGGGGGGTGGGTCTGTATACGGATAGGTGTCGGAGGGGGGGTGGGCCTGTATACGGATAGGTGTCGGGGGGGTGGGTCTGTATACGGATAGGTGTCGGGGGGTGGGCCTGTATACGGATAGGTGTCGGAGGGGGGGTGGGCCTGTATACGGATAGGTGTCGGGGGGTGGTGGGTCTGTATACGGATAGGTGTCGGGGGGGGGGTGGGCCTGTATACGGATAGGTGTCGGGGGGGTAGGTCTGTATACGGATAGGTGTCGGGGGGGTGGGTCTGTATACGGATAGGTGTCGGGGGTGGTGGGCCTGTATACGGATAGGTGTCGGGGGGTGGGTCTGTATACGGATAGGTGTCGGGGGGGTGGGTCTGTATACGGATAGGTGTCGGGGGGGTGGGTCTGTATACGGATAGGTGTCGGGAGAGGTGGGTCTGTATATGGATAGGTGTCGGGGGGGTGGGCCTGTATACGGATAGGTGTCGGGGGGTGGGTCTGTATATTGATAGGTGTCGGGGGGGTGGGTCTGTATACGGATAGGTGTCGGGGGTGGTGGGCCTGTATACGGATAGGTGTCGGGGGTGGTGGGCCTGTATACGGATAGGTGTCGGGGGAGGTGGGTCTGTATACGGATAGGTGTCGGGGGTGGTGGGCCTGTATACGGATAGGTGTCGGGGGTGGGTCTGTATACGGATAGGTGTCGGGGGAGGTGGGTCTGTATATGGATAGGTGTCGGGGGGTGGGTCTGTATACGGATAGGTGTCGGGGGGGTGGGTCTGTATACGGATAGGTGTCGGGGGGGGTGGGTCTGTATACGGATAGGTGTCGGGGGGTGGGTCTGTATATTGATAGGTGTCGGGGGGGTGGGTCTGTATACGGATAGGTGTCGGAGGGGGGGTGGGCCTGTATACGGATAGGTGTCGGAGGGGGGGTGGGCCTGTATACGGATAGGTGTTGGGGGGGTGGGTCTGTATACGGATAGGTGTCGGGGGGGTAGGTCTGTATACGGATAGGTGTCGGGGGGGTGGGTCTGTATACGGATAGGTGTCGGGGGAGGTGGGTCTGTATACGGATAGGTGTCGGGGGAGGTGGGTCTGTATATGGATAGGTGTCGGGGGGTGGGTCTGTATACGGATAGGTGTCGGGGGGGTGGGTCTGTATACGGATAGGTGTCGGGGGGTGGGTCTGTATATTGATAGGTGTCGGGGGGGTGGGTCTGTATACGGATAGGTGTCGGAGGGGGGGTGGGCCTGTATACGGATAGGTGTCGGAGGGGGGGTGGGCCTGTATACGGATAGGTGTTGGGGGGGTGGGTCTGTATACGGATAGGTGTCGGGGGGGGTAGGTCTGTATACGGATAGGTGTCGGGGGGGTGGGTCTGTATACGGATAGGTGTCGGGGGTGGTGGGCCTGTATACGGATAGGTGTCGGGGGGGTGGGTCTGTATACGGATAGGTGTCGGGGGAGGTGGGTCTGTATATGGATAGGTGTCGGGGGGGGGTGGGCCTGTATACGGATAGGTGTCGGGGGGGTGGGTCTGTATACGGATAGGTGTCGGGGGTGGTGGGCCTGTATACGGATAGGTGTCGGGGGTGGTGGGCCTGTATACGGATAGGTGTCGGGGGAGGTGGGTCTGTATACGGATAGGTGTCGGGGGGTGGGTCTGTATACGGATAGGTGTCGGGGGGGTGGGTCTGTATACGGATAGGTGTCGGGGGGTGGGTCTGTATATTGATAGGTGTCGGGGGGGTGGGTCTGTATACGGATAGGTGTCGGAGGGGGGGTGGGCCTGTATACGGATAGGTGTCGGAGGGGGGGTGGGCCTGTATACGGATAGGTGTTGGGGGGGTGGGTCTGTATACGGATAGGTGTGGGGGGGTGGGTCTGTATATTGATAGGTGTCGGGGGGGGGTGGGCCTGTATATGGATAGGTGTCAGGGGGGTGGGTCTGTATACGGATAGGTGTCGGGGGGTGGGTCTGTATACGGATAGGTGTCGGAGGGGGGGTGGGCCTGTATACGGATAGGTGTCGGAGGGGGGGTGGGTCTGTATATGGATAGGTGTCGGGGGGTGGGTCTTTATACGGATAGGTGTCGGGGGGGTGGGTCTGTATAGGGATAGGTGTCGGAGGGGGGTTGGGCTTGTATACGGATAGGTGTCGGGTGGTGGGTCTGTATAGGGATAGGTGTCGGGGGGTGGGTCTGTATACGGATAGGTGTCGGGGGGGGTGGGCCTGTATACGGATAGGTGTCGGGGGGGTGGGTCTGTATACGGATAGGTGTCGGGGGGGGTGGGTCTGTATACGGATAGGTGTCGGGGGTGGTGGGCCTGTATACGGATAGGTGTCGGGGGGGTGGGTCTGTATACGGATAGGTGTCGGGGGAGGTGGGTCTGTATATGGATAGGTGTCGGGGGGTGGGTCTGTATACGGATAGGTGTCGGGGGGGTGGGTCTGTATACGGATAGGTGTCGGGGGGTGGGTCTGTATATTGATAGGTGTCGGGGGGGTGGGTCTGTATACGGATAGGTGTCGGAGGGGGGGTGGGCCTGTATACGGATAGGTGTCGGAGGGGGGGTGGGCCTGTATACGGATAGGTGTTGGGGGGGTGGGTCTGTATACGGATAGGTGTCGGGGGGGGTAGGTCTGTATACGGATAGGTGTCGGGGGAGGTGGGTCTGTATATGGATAGGTGTCGGGGGGTGGGTCTGTATACGGATAGGTGTCGGGGGGGTGGGTCTGTATACGGATAGGTGTCGGGGGGTGGGTCTGTATATTGATAGGTGTCGGGGGGGTGGGTCTGTATACGGATAGGTGTCGGAGGGGGGGTGGGCCTGTATACGGATAGGTGTCGGAGGGGGGGTGGGCCTGTATACGGATAGGTGTTGGGGGGGTGGGTCTGTATACGGATAGGTGTCGGGGGGGGTAGGTCTGTATACGGATAGGTGTCGGGGGGGTGGGTCTGTATACGGATAGGTGTCGGGGGTGGTGGGCCTGTATACGGATAGGTGTCGGGGGGGTGGGTCTGTATACGGATAGGTGTCGGGGGAGGTGGGTCTGTATATGGATAGGTGTCGGGGGGGTGGGCCTGTATACGGATAGGTGTCGGGGGGGTGGGTCTGTATACGGATAGGTGTCGGGGGTGGTGGGCCTGTATACGGATAGGTGTCGGGGGTGGTGGGCCTGTATACGGATAGGTGTCGGGGGTGGTGGGCCTGTATACGGATAGGTGTCGGGGGGGTGGGTCTGTATATGGATAGGTGTCGGGGGAGGTGGGTCTGTATATGGATAGGTGTCGGGGGGTGGGTCTGTATACGGATAGGTGTCGGGGGGGTGGGTCTGTATACGGATAGGTGTCGGGGGGTGGGTCTGTATATTGATAGGTGTCGGGGGGGTGGGTCTGTATACGGATAGGTGTCGGAGGGGGGGTGGGCCTGTATACGGATAGGTGTCGGAGGGGGGGTGGGCCTGTATACGGATAGGTGTTGGGGGGGTGGGTCTGTATACGGATAGGTGTGGGGGGGTGGGTCTGTATATTGATAGGTGTCGGGGGGGGGTGGGCCTGTATATGGATAGGTGTCAGGGGGGTGGGTCTGTATACGGATAGGTGTCGGGGGGTGGGTCTGTATACGGATAGGTGTCGGAGGGGGGGTGGGCCTGTATACGGATAGGTGTCGGAGGGGGGGTGGGTCTGTATATGGATAGGTGTCGGGGGGTGGGTCTTTATACGGATAGGTGTCGGGGGGGTGGGTCTGTATAGGGATAGGTGTCGGAGGGGGGTTGGGCTTGTATACGGATAGGTGTCGGGTGGTGGGTCTGTATAGGGATAGGTGTCGGGGGGTGGGTCTGTATAGGGATAGGTGTCAGGGGGGTGGGCCTGTATACGGATAGGTGTCGGAGGGGGGGTGGGCCTGTATACGGATAGGTGTCGGGGGGGTCTGTATATGGATAGGTGTCGGGGGGTGGGTCTTTATACGGATAGGTGTCGGGGGGGTGGGTCTGTATAGGGATAGGTGTCGGAGGGGGGTTGGGCTTGTATACGGATAGGTGTCGGGTGGTGGGTCTGTATAGGGATAGGTGTCGGGGGGTGGGTCTGTATACGGATAGGTGTCGGGGGGGGTGGGCCTGTATACGGATAGGTGTCGGGGGGGTGGGTCTGTATACGGATAGGTGTCGGGGGGGTGGGTCTGTATACGGATAGGTGTCGGGGGTGGTGGGCCTGTATACGGATAGGTGTCGGGGGGGTGGGTCTGTATACGGATAGGTGTCGGGGGAGGTGGGTCTGTATATGGATAGGTGTCGGGGGGTGGGTCTGTATACGGATAGGTGTCGGGGGGGTGGGTCTGTATACGGATAGGTGTCGGGGGGTGGGTCTGTATATTGATAGGTGTCGGGGGGTGGGTCTGTATACGGATAGGTGTCGGAGGGGGGGTGGGCCTGTATACGGATAGGTGTCGGAGGGGGGGTGGGCCTGTATACGGATAGGTGTTGGGGGGGTGGGTCTGTATACGGATAGGTGTGGGGGGGTGGGTCTGTATATTGATAGGTGTCGGGGGGGGGTGGGCCTGTATATGGATAGGTGTCAGGGGGGTGGGTCTGTATACGGATAGGTGTCGGGGGGTGGGTCTGTATACGGATAGGTGTCGGAGGGGGGGTGGGCCTGTATACGGATAGGTGTCGGAGGGGGGGTGGGTCTGTATATGGATAGGTGTCGGGGGGTGGGTCTTTATACGGATAGGTGTCGGGGGGGTGGGTCTGTATAGGGATAGGTGTCGGAGGGGGGTTGGGCTTGTATACGGATAGGTGTCGGGTGGTGGGTCTGTATAGGGATAGGTGTCGGGGGGTGGGTCTGTATACGGATAGGTGTCAGGGGGGTGGGTCTGTATACGGATAGGTGTCAGGGGGGGGTGGGTCTGTATAGGGATAGGTGTCGGGGGTGTGGGTCTGTATATGGATAGGTGTCGGGGGGGTGGGCCTGTATACGGATAGGTGTCGGGGGGGGTGGGCCTGTATACGGATAGGTGTCGGGGGGGTGGGTCTGTATACGGATTGGTGTCGGGGGGGTGGGCCTGTATACGGATAGGTGTCGGGGGGGTGGGTCTGTATACGGATAGGTGTCGGGGGGGTGGGTCTGTATACGGATAGGTGTCGGGGGGGGTGGGTCTGTATACGGATAGGTGTCGGGGGGGTGGGTCTGTATACGGATAGGTGTCGGGGGGTGGGTCTGTATACGGATAGGTGTCGGGGGGGTGGGTCTGTATACGGATAGGTGTCGGGGGGTGGGTCTGTATACGGATAGGTGTCGGGGGGTGGGCCTGTATACGGATAGGTGTCGGGGGGTGGGTCTGTATAGGGATAGGTGTCGGGGGGTGGGCCTGTATACGGATAGGTGTCGGGGGGGTGGGTCTGTATAGGGATAGGTGTCGGGGGGTGGGCCTGTATACGGATAGGTGTCGGGGGAGGGTGGGTCTGTATAGGGATAGGTGTCGGGGGGGGGGGGTGGGCCTGTATACGGATAGGTGTCGGGGGGTGGGTCTGTATAGGGATAGGTGTTGGGGGGGAGGGGGGTTGGGTGGTGGAGGAGTGTGGTGGTGGTGGAGGAGTGTGTGGGGGTGTCTGGGATTGTGGTGGTGGAGGATTGTGGTGGTGGTGGGGGATTTTGGTGGTGGTGGAGGAGTGTGTGGTGGTGTCTGGGATTTTGGTGGTGGTGGTGGTGGAGGAGGAGTGTGGTGGTGGTGGAGGAGGAGTGTGGTGGTGGTGGAGGAGGAGTGTGGTGGTGGAGGAGGAGTGTGGTGGTGGAGGAGGAGTGTGGTGGTGGTGGAGGAGGAGTGTGGTGGTGGTGGAGGAGGAGTGTGGTGGTGGTGGAGGAGGAGTGTGGTGGTGGTGGAGGAGGAGTGTGGTGGTGGTGGAGGAGGAGTGTGGTGGTGGTGGAGGAGGAGTGTGGTGGTGGTGGAGGAGTGTGGTGGAGGAGGAGGAGTTTGTGGTGGTGGAGGAGGAGTGTGGTGGTGGTGGAGGAGTTTGTGGTGGTGGTGGAGGAGTTTGTGGTGGTGGAGGAGGAGTTTGTGGTGGTGGAGGAGGAGTTTGTGGTGGTGGAGCAGGAGTTTGTGGTGGTGGAGCAGGAGTTTGTGGTGGAGGAGGAGGAGTTTGTGGTGGAGGAGGAGGAGTTTGTGGTGGAGGAGGAGGAGTTTGTGGTAATGGAGGAGGAGTTTGTGGTGATGGAGGAGGAGTGTGGTGGAGGAGGAGGAGTTTGTGGTGGTGGAGGAGGAGGAGTTTGTGGTGGTGGAGGAGGAGGAGTTTGTGGTGGTGGAGGAGGAGGAGTTTGTGGTGGTGGAGGAGGAGTTTGTGGTGGAGGAGGAGTTTGTGGTGGTGGAGGAGGAGTTTGTGGTGGTGGAGGAGGAGTTTGTGGTGGTGGAGGAGGAGTTTGTGGTGGTGGAGCAGGAGTTTGTGGTGGAGGAGGAGGAGTTTGTGGTGGAGGAGGAGGAGTTTGTGGTAATGGAGGAGGAGTTTGTGGTGATGGAGGAGGAGTTTGTGGTGATGGAGGAGGAGTGTGGTGGAGGAGGAGGAGTTTGTGGTGGAGGAGGAGGAGTTTGTGGTGGTGGAGGAGGAGGAGTTTGTGGTGGTGGAGGAGGAGGAGTTTGTGGTGGTGGAGGAGGAGGAGTTTGTGGTGGTGGAGGAGGAGGAGTTTGTGGTGGTGGAGGAGGAGTTTGTGGTGGAGGAGGAGGAGTTTGTGGTAATGGAGGAGGAGTTTGTGGTGATGGAGGAGGAGTTTGTGGTGATGGAGGAGGAGTTTGTGGTGATGGAGGAGGAGTGTGGTGGAGGAGGAGGAGTTTGTGGTGGAGGAGGAGGAGTTTGTGGTGGTGGAGGAGGAGGAGTTTGTGGTGGTGGAGGAGGAGGAGTTTGTGGTGGTGGAGGAGGAGGAGTTTGTGGTGGTGGAGGAGGAGTGTGGTGGAGGAGGAGTTTGTGGTGGAGGAGTGTGGTGGAGGAGGAGGAGTTTGTGGTGGTGGAGGAGGAGTTTGTGGAGGAGGAGGAGTTTGTGGTGGAGGAGGAGTTTGTGGTGGTGGAGGAGGAGTTTGTGGTGATGGAGGAGGAGTTTGTGGTGGTGGAGGAGGAGTTTGTGGTGGAGGAGGAGGAGTTTGTGGTAATGGAGGAGGAGTTTGTGGTGGTGGAGGAGGAGTTTGTGGTGGAGGAGGAGTTTGTGGTGGAGGAGGAGTTTGTGGTGATGGAGGAGGAGTTTGTGGTGATGGAGGAGGAGTGTGGTGGAGGAGGAGGAGTGTGGTGGAGGAGGAGAAGTTTGTGGTGGAGGAGGAGGAGTTTGTGGTGGTGGAGGAGGAGTTTGTGGTGGAGGAGGAGGGGTTTGTGGTGGAGGAGGAGGGGTTTGTGGTGGAGGAGGAGTGTGGTGGTGGAGGAGGAGTTTGTGGTGGTGGAGGAGGAGTTTGTGGTGGTGGAGGAGGAGGAGTTTGTGGTGGAGGAGGAGGAGTTTGTGGTGGAGGAGGAGGAGTGTGGTGGAGGAGGAGGAGTGTGGTGGAGGAGGAGGAGTTTGTGGTGGAGGAGGAGGAGTTTGTGGTGGAGGAGGAGGAGTTTGTGGTGGAGGAGGAGGAGTTTGTGGTGGAGGAGGAGGGGTTTGTGGTGGAGGAGGAGTGTGGTGGAGGAGGAGGAGTTTGTGGTGGTGGAGGAGGAGTTTGTGGTGGAGGAGGAGGAGTGTGGTGGAGGAGGAGGAGTTTGTGGTGGTGGAGGAGGAGGAGTTTGTGGTGGTGGAGGAGGAGGAGTTTGTGGATGAGGAGGAGGAGTTTGTGGTGGAGGAGGAGGAGTTTGTGGTGATGGAGGAGGAGTTTGTGGTGATGGAGGAGGAGTTTGTGGTGATGGAGGAGGAGTGTGGTGGAGGAGGAGGAGTTTGTGGTGGAGGAGGAGGAGTTTGTGGTGGTGGAGGAGGAGGAGTTTGTGGTGGTGGAGGAGGAGGAGTTTGTGGTGGTGGAGGAGGAGGAGTTTGTGGTGGTGGAGGAGGAGGAGTTTGTGGTGGTGGAGGAGGAGTTTGTGGTGGAGGAGGAGGAGTTTGTGGTAATGGAGGAGGAGTTTGTGGTGATGGAGGAGGAGTTTGTGGTGATGGAGGAGGAGTGTGGTGGAGGAGGAGGAGTTTGTGGTGGAGGAGGAGGAGGAGTTTGTGGTGGTGGAGGAGGAGGAGTTTGTGGTGGTGGAGGAGGAGGAGTTTGTGGTGGTGGAGGAGGAGGAGTTTGTGGTGGTGGAGGAGGAGGAGTTTGTGGTGGTGGAGGAGGAGTGTGGTGGAGGAGGAGTTTGTGGTGGAGGAGTGTGGTGGAGGAGGAGGAGTTTGTGGTGGTGGAGGAGGAGTTTGTGGAGGAGGAGGAGTTTGTGGTGGAGGAGGAGTTTGTGGTGGTGGAGGAGGAGTTTGTGGTGATGGAGGAGGAGTTTGTGGTGGTGGAGGAGGAGTTTGTGGTGGAGGAGGAGGAGTTTGTGGTAATGGAGGAGGAGTTTGTGGTGGTGGAGGAGGAGTTTGTGGTGGAGGAGGAGTTTGTGGTGGAGGAGGAGTTTGTGGTGATGGAGGAGGAGTTTGTGGTGATGGAGGAGGAGTGTGGTGGAGGAGGAGGAGTGTGGTGGAGGAGGAGAAGTTTGTGGTGGAGGAGGAGGAGTTTGTGGTGGTGGAGGAGGAGTTTGTGGTGGAGGAGGAGGGGTTTGTGGTGGAGGAGGAGGGGTTTGTGGTGGAGGAGGAGTGTGGTGGTGGAGGAGGAGTTTGTGGTGGTGGAGGAGGAGTTTGTGGTGGTGGAGGAGGAGGAGTTTGTGGTGGAGGAGGAGGGGTTTGTGGTGGAGGAGGAGGAGTTTGTGGTGGTGGAGGAGGAGTTTGTGGTGGAGGAGGAGGAGTTTGTGGTGGAGGAGGAGGAGTTTGTGGTGGAGGAGGAGGGGTTTGTGGTGGAGGAGGAGTGTGGTGGAGGAGGAGGAGTTTGTGGTGGTGGAGGAGGAGTTTGTGGTGGAGGAGGAGGAGTTTGTGGTGGTGGAGGAGGAGGAGTTTGTGGATGAGGAGGAGGAGTTTGTGGTGGAGGAGGAGTTTGTGGTGGTGGAGGAGGAGTTTGTGGTGGAGGAGGAGGAGTTTGTGGTGGTGGAGGAGGAGTGTGGTGGTGGAGGAGGAGGAGTTTGTGGTGGTGGAGGAGGAGTTTGTGGTGGTGGTGGAGGAGGAGTTTGTGGTGGTGGAGTGTGGTGGAGGAGGAGGAGTTTGTGGTGGAGGAGGAGGAGTTTGTGGTGGTGGAGGAGGAGTTTGTGGTGGAGGAGGAGGAGTTTGTGGTGGTGGAGGAGGAGTTTGTGGTGGTGGAGGAGGAGTTTGTGGTGGAGGAGGAGTTTGTGGTGGAGGAGGAGTTTGTGGTGGAGGAGGAGGAGTGTGGTGGAGGAGGAGGAGTTTGTGGTGGAGGAGGAGGAGTTTGTGGTGGAGGAGGAGGAGTTTGTGGTGGAGGAGGAGTTTGTGGTGGTGGAGGAGGAGTTTGTGGTGGTGGAGGAGGAGTTTGTGGTGGTGGAGGAGGAGTTTGTGGTGGTGGAGGAGGAGTGTGGTGGAGGAGTGTGGTGGAGGAGGAGGAGTTTGTGGTGGAGGAGGAGGAGTTTGTGGTGATGGAGGAGGAGTTTGTGGTGATGGAGGAGGAGTGTGGTGGAGGAGGAGGAGTGTGGTGGAGGAGGAGAAGTTTGTGGTGGAGGAGGAGGAGGAGTTTGTGGTGGAGGAGGAGGAGTTTGTGGTGGTGGAAGAGGAGTTTGTGGTGGAGGAGGAGTGTGGTGGTGGAGGAGGAGTTTGTGGTGGTGGAGGAGGAGTTTGTGGTGGTGGAGGAGGAGTTTGTGGTGGTGGAGGAGGGGTTTGTGGTGGTGGAGGAGGGGTTTGTGGTGGTGGAGGAGGAGTTTGTGGTGGTGGAGGAGGAGTTTGTGGTGGTGGAGGAGGAGCTTGTGGTGGAGGAGGAGGAGTGTGGAGGAGGAGGAGTTTGTGGTGGAGGAGGAGGAGTGTGGTGGTGGAGGAGGAGTTTGTGGTGGTGGAGGAGGAGTTTGTGGTGGTGGAGGAGGAGGGGTTTGTGGTGGTGGAGGAGGAGGGGTTTGTGGTGGAGGAGGAGGAGTTTGTGGTGGTGGAGGAGGAGTTTGTGGTGGTGGAGGAGGAGGAGTTTGTGGTGATGGAGGAGGAGTTTGTGGTGATGGAGGAGGAGTGTGGTGGAGGAGGAGGAGTTTGTGGTGGTGGAGGAGGAGTTTGTGGTGGAGGAGGAGGAGTTTGTGGTGGAGGAGGAGGAGTTTGTGGTGGAGGAGGAGGAGTTTGTGGTGGTGGAGGAGGAGTTTGTGGATGAGGAGGAGGAGTTTGTGGTGGAGGAGGAGGAGTTTGTGGTGGAGGAGGAGGAGTTTGTGGTGGTGGAGGAGGAGTTTGTGGTGGTGGAGGAGGAGTGTGGTGGTGGAGGAGGAGTGTGGTGGTGGAGGAGGAGTTTGTGGATGAGGAGGAGGAGTTTGTGGTGGTGGAGGAGGAGTTTGTGGTGGAGGAGGAGGAGTTTGTGGTGGTGGAGGAGGAGTTTGTTTTGGTGGAGGAGGAGTTTGTGGTGGAGGAGGAGGGGTTTGTGGTGGAGGAGGAGGGGTTTGTGGTGGAGGAGGAGGGGTTTGTGGTGGAGGAGGAGTTTGTGGAGGAGGAGGGGTTTGTGGTGGAGGAGGAGTTTGTGGTGGAGGAGGAGGAGTTTGTGGTGGAGGAGGAGGGGTTTGTGGAGGAGGAGGAGTTTGTGGTGGAGGAGGAGGAGTTTGTGGTGGAGGAGGAGGAGTTTGTGGTGGAGGAGGAGGAGTGTGGTGGAGGAGGAGGAGTTTGTGGTGGTGGAGGAGGAGTTTGTGGTGGTGGAGGAGGAGTTTGTGGTGGAGGAGGAGGAGTTTGTGGTGGTGGAGGAGGAGTTTGTGGTGGAGGAGGAGGGGTTTGTGGTGGAGGAGGAGTGTGGTGGAGGAGGAGGAGTTTGTGGTGGTGGAGGAGGAGTTTGTGGTGGTGGAGGAGGAGTTTGTGGTGGAGGAGGAGGAGTTTGTGGTGGTGGAGGAGGAGTTTGTGGTGGTGGAGGAGGAGTGTGGTGGAGGAGGAGTGCGGTGGTGGAGGAGGAGTTTGTGGTGGTGGAGGAGGAGTGTGGTGGTGGAGGAGGAGTGTGGTGGAGGAGGAGGAGTGTGGTGGAGGAGGAGGAGTTTGTGGTGGAGGAGGAGGAGTTTGTGGTGGAGGAGGAGGGGTTTGTGGTGGAGGAGGAGTGTGGTGGAGGAGGAGGAGTTTGTGGTGGTGGAGGAGGAGTTTGTGGTGGTGGAGGAGGAGTTTGTGGTGGTGGAGGAGGAGTTTGTGGTGGAGGAGGAGGAGTTTGTGGTGGTGGAGGAGGAGTTTGTGGTGGTGGAGGAGGAGTGTGGTGGAGGAGGAGGAGTGTGGTGGAGGAGGAGTGCGGTGGTGGAGGAGGAGTGTGGTGGTGTTCGGCTTATAACGGAATGTCGGGGGTTTTATCTCAGAAGGGACCCCTCCCCCTCCATGGATCTCTGGGGGTTGCAGTAATTTGTGACTCAAAGAACATTTCATCCAGAACTTTCCTGTAATCTGCATGAAGTGCTGGAGGGGAGGGATGCTCTTATGGTAACTTCTAGAATCATGCAGTTGTGTCATGTGGCCTGTAGGTGGCAGCGTCCCCTCAGTGTGTTTATGTAGAAGGAACAGGCATTGTTCCGGCTGCATTCTTGTGATTGGGATGCAGGAAGGGAATGAACGGCTTTTCTGATTTCTTTATTTTATGTAAAGTGCCGGCTCTTTGCTGAGTCTCATTCTCCGATCTCTATCATTGCACAGATGGCAGAAGAAGCTCCGGCTGCGGTTCCTCAGGACCAACAAATGGAGGAGGATGGGGAAACCTTCGCTTTCCAGGCTGAGATCGCTCAGCTGATGTCTCTGATCATCAACACCTTCTATTCCAACAAAGAAATCTTCCTGAGGGAGCTGATCTCCAATTCATCTGATGTGAGTACTGAATATTCAACTCTATGACCTTGGGGTCCGATACCCCCCCCCCCCCCTCCCCACAGGGAAACAGAATTATTTCATTATTTTAACCACTCAAAGACCAGGACTGCTTCTGACATTTGTTTCTTACAACTTAAAAACCGTATCAATTGCTAGAAAATTACTTAGGACCCCCAAACATTATATATATATATACAGTCAGGTCCATAAATATTGGGACATGGACACAATTCTAATATTTTTGGCTCTATTCACCTCCACAATGGATCTGAAATGAAACAAACAAGATGTGCTTTAACTGCAGACTTTCAGCTTTTATTTGAGTGTTTTTTCATCCAAATCAGGTGAACGGTGTAGGAATTACAACAGTTTGTATATGTGCCTCCCACTTTTTAAGGGACCAAAAGTACTGGGACAGATTACCAATCATAAATCAAACTTTCACTTTTTAATATTTGGTTGCAAATCCTTTGCAGTCAATTACAGCCTGAAGTGTGGAACGCATAGACATCACCAGACGCTGGGTTTCATCCCTGGTGATGCTCTGCCAGGTCTCTACTGCAACTGTCTTCAGTTCCTGCTTGTTCTTGGGGCATTTTTCCTTCAGTTTTGTCTTCAGCAAGTGAAATGCATGCTCAATCCGATTCAGGTCAGGTGATTGACTTGGCCATTGCATAACATTCCACTTCTTTCCCTTAACCACTTAAGCCAGGAAGATTTTACCCCCTTCCTGACCAGGGCCTATTTTGCGATTCGGCACTGCGTGACTTTAACTGACAATTGCACAGTCGTGCGACGCTGTACCCAAACGAAATTGACGTCCTTTTTTCCCCACAAACAGAGCTTTCTTTTGGTGGTATTTGATCACCTCTGCGATTTTTTTTTTTTTTTTTTTTTTTTTTTTTTTTTTTTTTTTTTTTTTTTTTTTTTTTTTTTTGATCATGCGTTGTAAACAAAAAAAAGGGGACAATTTTGCAAAAATAACAATATTTTTCACATTTTTTTATATGAAAGTATTTTTTATATTGAGTATAGGAACATGTAACCAGTACAGGGAGGTCATGTAACCATTATAGGGGGGTCAGATCCCCAACTCATCTAACCATTGAGTATAGGAACATGTAACCAGTACAGGGAGGTCGTGTAACTAGTACAGGGGGGGTCATATCCCCAATTCATCTAACTATGCAGTATAGGAACATGTAACCAGTATAGGGGGGTCGTATCCCCAATTTCTTTAACTATTGAGTATAAGAACATGTAACCAGTACAGGGAGGTCAGATCCCCAATTCATCTAACAATATTGAGTATAGGAACATGTAACCAGTACAGGGAGGTCATGTAACCAGTACAGGGGGGTCATGTAACCAGTACAGGGAGGTCATGTGACCAGTACAGGGAGGTCAGATCCCCAATTCATCTAACTATTCAGTATAGGAACATGTAACCAGTATAGGGGGTTTGTATCCCCAATTTCTCTAACTATTGAGTATAGGAACATGTAACCAGTACAGGGGGGTCATGTAACCAGTACAGGGGGGTCATATCCCCAATTCATCTAACCATTGAGTATAGGAACCTGTAACCAGTATAGGGGGGTCGTATCCCCAATTTCTCTAACTATTGAGTATAAGAACATGTAACCAGTACAGGGAGGTCATGTAACCAGTATAGGGAGGTCATGTAACCAGTATAGGGAGGTCATGTAACCAGTATAGGGAGGTCATGTAACCAGTACAGGGGGGGTCATGTAACCAGTACAGGGGGGGTCATGTAACCAGTACAGGGGGGTCATGTGACCAGTTTAGGGAGGTCATGTGACCAGTTTAGGGAGGTCATGTAACCAGTACAGGGGGGTCATGTAACCAGTATAGGGAGGTCATGTAACCAGTACAGGGAGGTCGTATCCCCATTTCCCCCAGGTGGAAATACTTCTCATTCCGTTATCGGTAACCACGGTGACTAATGTAAACCTTCTTGTTTCAGGCTCTGGATAAGATCCGATACGAGAGTCTCACTGACCCCAGCAAGCTGGATTCTGGGAAGGAGCTGAAGATTGATGCGATCCCAAACCAACAGGACAGAACCTTGACCATCATTGACACCGGAATCGGGATGACCAAAGCTGATCTCATCAACAACCTGGGCACCATCGCCAAATCCGGGACCAAGGCCTTCATGGAGGCTCTGCAGGCCGGAGCGGACATCTCCATGATTGGTCAGTTCGGTGTGGGTTTTTACTCCGCCTATCTGGTTGCTGAGAAAGTGATGGTGATCACCAAGCACAATGATGATGAGCAGTATGCCTGGGAATCCTCAGCCGGAGGATCCTTCACTGTCAGAGTGGATAACGGTGAGTATACTGACAGCAGTGAGTGGTGGATGTCGGATTCAGGCGCAGACCTTTATTTGGTTCATGCACCTTGGATTAGGATGCTGTTGGCTAATGAAAGGCGATTACTCTTCCAGGTGAGCCTCTGGGACGCGGTACAAAAGTCATCCTGCACCTGAAGGAGGACCAGTCTGAATACCTGGAGGAGAAGAGGATAAAGGAGATTGTGAAGAAACATTCCCAGTTCATCGGTTACCCCATTACACTGTTTGTGGAGAAGGAGCGCGACAAGGAAGTGAGTGATGATGAAGCCGAGGAGGAGAAGGAAGAGAAGAAAGAGGAAGAGAAGAGCGAGGAGAAGCCAGAGATTGAAGATGTGGGATCTGATGAGGAGGAAGACAAGAAGGAAGGCGACAAGAAGAAGAAAAAGAAGATTAAGGAAAAATACATCGACCAGGAAGAGCTGAACAAAACCAAACCCATCTGGACCCGCAACCCCGACGACATCACTAACGAGGAGTACGGGGAGTTCTACAAGAGTCTCACCAACGACTGGGAGGACCACCTGGCTGTGAAGGTAATCTCACCGCGCCGATCCAGATGCTGGTTTCCAGTGGGGGGGGGGGGGGGGGTTACATCTCTTCAGAAGTGAGGATTATTGCAACTGATTTCAGTACTTGGATGTTGAACATTTGTCTGTCCCTCAACATTTGATTGGCTGTCACAGTGGTCATATGATCGGGAGCGGATTCCCACCGACTACCAATCTTCAGTGGGAGATTTGTGGGCTCCTGTGCTGGGAACATGCAATGAGCACGCTCTCAGCACAAGCATTGCCTGCCCGGTGAATGTTAAACCCATCCTTTAGCCTTGCCACCTTACATAATGTGTTACACGGGCAGCAACAGGTTAGAGGAGGTTCATTCTGGGGAGGGGGGAATCAGCAGCTACAAATTCTGTAGCTGTTGACTTTTATAAAAGGCCACCTACCTGGCCAGGGATCCAGCGATCTCCTCATCTGGGCTAATTCTTCACTAGCCTTGGGTCTCCGGCATCCTACTGTGGGCAGCTAGCTATGCCGCTTTCAGCTGCCCACTGCGCGTGCCCGAGCCATGCTGCGCGTTGTGAATGGTCCTGCAATCATCTGGGACCAGTGATGTGTCCCAAAAGATTGTGGGAAGGGAGGGGGGAAAAGAGAACCCCCCCCCCCGCTCAGCTCATCTAGACCATCTGAGCAAAGGTGGGAGCAAGTGCCTGTCGAAATTAGGTACCCCCTCCATCCATCATCAAAAAAAAAAAGACATGCCTGATGTGGCAGAGGAGGGGGACTTAAAGTGGAGTTCCACCCATTTTAGTAACTTTAGATGTATGTAATCCCCTTTAAAACGACTTTTACCAATGGAAACTTTTTTTTTTTTTGCTAGTAAATACCTTATTTTCTCCTTTATTCATCCTCTCCTCACTTCCGGGTCCGGCCGCCGATCGGCGATTACGTAATTCGGGGATTCTCAGGGGGTGCTGGGATGGCATGAAATCTCGCATTATTACACAGGAGCTGAGCTGTTTGTATTGAGGCCGTGCTCTGCCCCGCCTCCTCTCAGTGAGCTGTTTGTATTGAGGCCGTGCTCTGCCCCGCCTCCTCTCAGTGAGCGAGGACTGAAAGCATTATATCCTCACTGAGAGGAGGCGGGGCAGAGCACGGCCTCAATACAATACATGCAGTACAGCTCACTGAGAGGAGTCGGGGCGGAGGCGAGGCAGAGCACGGCCTCAATACAATACATACAGTACAGCTCACTGAGAGGAGGCGGGGCAGAGCACGGCCTCAATACAGTACAGCTCACTGAGAGGAGGCGGGGCAGAGCACGGCCTCAATACATACAGTACAGCTCACTGAGAGGAGGCGGGGCAGAGCACGGCCTCAATACATACAGTACAGCTCACTGAGAGGAGGCGGGGCAGAGCACGGCCTCAATACATACAGTACAGCTCACTGAGAGGAGGCGGGGCAGAGCACGGCCTCAATACAATACAATACATTACAGCTCACTGAGAGGAGGCGGGGCAGAGCACGGCCTCAATACAATACATACAGTACAGCTCACTGAGAGGAGGCGGGGCAGAGCACGGCCTCAATACAATACAGTACAGCTCACTGAGAGGAGGCGGGGCAGAGCACGGCCTCAATACAAACAGCTCAGCTCCTTTGTAATAATGCGAGATTTCATGCCATCCCAGCACCCCCTGCGAATCGCCGAATGACGTAATCGCCGATCGGCGGCCGGACCCGGAAGTGAGGAGAGGATGAATAAAGAAGAAAATAAGGTATTTACTAGCAAAAAAAAAAAGTTTCCATTGGTAAAAGTCGTTTTAAAGGGGATTACATAGATCTATGTAATCCAAGTTATTAAAAATGGGTGGAACTCCACTTTAAAGTGGAACTTTCCCTTTTGGGTTGTAATTCTGCTTTAAGTAGTATATACAGTTGTGTTTTTTTTTTTTTTTTTTTTTTTTTTACACCTTCCCACCCGGCCTATAGCAGACAAACGGCTGGGTGGGGGCTTTATTGTTGTGACTATGACTTCTTTCAGCACAGCAACAATTATACAAGCCTGGCTATCTTGGGGGGGGGGGGGGGGATCGAACACCTTGTAAGCCTGGCTATCTTGGGGGGGGGATCGAACACCTTGTAAGCCTGGCTATCTTGGGGGGGGGGGGGGGGATCGAACACCTTGTAAGCCTGGCTATCTTGGGGGGGGGGGGGGGATCGAACACCTTGTAAGCCTGGCTATCTTGGGGGGGGGGGGGGGGGAAATCGAACACATTGTAAGCCTGGCTATCTTGGGGGGGGGGGGGAATCGAACACCTTGTAAGCCTGGCTATCTTGGGGGGGGGGGATCGAACACCTTGTAAGCCTGGCTATCTTGGGGGGGGGGGGGGGAATCGAACACATTGTAAGCCTGGCTATCTTGGGGGGGGGATCGAACACCTTGTAAGCCTGGCTATCTTGGGGGGGGGGGGGGATCGAACACCTTGTAAGCCTGGCTATCTTGGGGGGGGGGGGGGATCGAACACCTTGTAAGCCTGGCTATCTTGGGGGGGGGATCGAACACCTTGTAAGCCTGGCTATCTTGGGGGGGGGGGGGGGGATCGAACACCTTGTAAGCCTGGCTATCTTGGGGGGGGGGGGGGGATCGAACACCTTGTAAGCCTGGCTATCTTGGGGGGGGGGGGGGGGAAATCGAACACATTGTAAGCCTGGCTATCTTGGGGGGGGGGGGGAATCGAACACCTTGTAAGCCTGGCTATCTTGGGGGGGGGGGATCGAACACCTTGTAAGCCTGGCTATCTTGGGGGGGGGGGGGGGAATCGAACACATTGTAAGCCTGGCTATCTTGGGGGGGGGATCGAACACCTTGTAAGCCTGGCTATCTTGGGGGGGGGGGGGGATCGAACACCTTGTAAGCCTGGCTATCTTGGGGGGGGGGGGGGATCGAACACCTTGTAAGCCTGGCTATCTTGGGGGGGGGGGGGATCGAACACCTTGTAAGCCTGGCTATCTTGGGGGGGGGGGGGGGGAATCGAACACCTTGTAAGCCTGGCTATCTTGGGGGGGGGGGGGGGGGAATCGAACACATTGTAAGCCTGGCTATCTTGGGGGGGGGGGGAATTGAACACATTGTAAGCCTGGCTATCTTGGGGGGGGGGGGATTGTACACCTTGTAAGCCTGGCTATCTTGGGGGGGGGGGGGACACATTGTAATCCTGGCTATCTTGGGGGGGGGGGGGGGATCGAACACCTTGTAAGCCTGGCTATCTTGGGGGGGGGGGGGGATCGAACACCTTGTAAGCCTGGCTATCTTGGGGGGGGGGGGGGGATCGAACACCTTGTAAGCCTGGCTATCTTGGGGGGGGGGGGGGGATCGAACACCTTGTAAGCCTGGCTATCTTGGGGGGGGGGGGGGAAATCGAACACATTGTAAGCCTGGCTATCTTGGGGGGGGGGGGGGGGAATCGAACACCTTGTAAGCCTGGCTATCTTGGGGGGGGGGGGGGATCGAACACCTTGTAAGCCTGGCTATCTTGGGGGGGGGGGGGGGAATCGAACACATTGTAAGCCTGGCTATCTTGGGGGGGGGATCGAACACCTTGTAAGCCTGGCTATCTTGGGGGGGGGGGGGGATCGAACACCTTGTAAGTCTGGCTATCTTGGGGGGGGGGGGGGGATCGAACACCTTGTAAGCCTGGCTATCTTGGGGGGGGGGGGGGGATCGAACACCTTGTAAGCCTGGCTATCTTGGGGGGGGGGGGGATCGAACACCTTGTAAGCCTGGCTATCTTGGGGGGGGGGGGGGATCGAACACCTTGTAAGCCTGGCTATCTTGGGGGGGGGGGGGGGAAATCGAACACATTGTAAGCCTGGCTATCTTGGGGGGGGGGGGGGAATCGAACACATTGTAAGCCTGGCTATCTTGGGGGGGGGGGGGGGGAATCGAACACATTGTAAGCCTGGCCATCTTGGGGGGGATCGAACACCTTGTAAGCCTGGCTATCTTGGGGGGGGGGGAATTGAACACATTGTAAGCCTGGCTATCTTGGGGGGGGGGGGGGACACATTGTAATCCTGGCTATCTTGGGGGGGGGGGGGGGACACATTGTAATCCTGGCTATCTTGGGGGGGGGGGGGATCGAACACCTTGTAAGCCTGGCTATCTTGGGGGGGGGGAAATCGAACACATTGTAAGCCTGGCTATCTTGGGGGGGGGGGGGGGATCGAACACCTTGTAAGCCTGGCTATCTTGGGGGGGGGGGGGGAATCGAACACCTTGTAAGCCTGGCTATCTTGGGGGGGGGGGGGGAATCGAACACATTGTAAGCCTGGCTATCTTGGGGGGGGGGGGGAATTGAACACATTGTAAGCCTGGCTATCTTGGGGGGGGGGGGGATTGTACACCTTGTAAGCCTGGCTATCTTGGGGGGGGGGGGACACATTGTAATCCTGGCTATCTTGGGGGGGGGGGGGATCGAACACCTTGTAAGCCTGGCTATCTTGGGGGGGGGGGGGATCGAACACCTTGTAAGCCTGGCTATCTTGGGGGGGGGGGGGGGGATCGAACACCTTGTAAGCCTGGCTATCTTGGGGGGGGGGGGGGGAAATCGAACACATTGTAAGCCTGGCTATCTTGGGGGGGGGGGGGGAATCGAACACCTTGTAAGCCTGGCTATCTTGGGGGGGGGGGGGATCGAACACCTTGTAAGCCTGGCTATCTTGGGGGGGGGGGGGGGGAATCGAACACATTGTAAGCCTGGCTATCTTGGGGGGGGGATCGAACACCTTGTAAGCCTGGCTATCTTGGGGGGGGGGGGGGGATCGAACACCTTGTAAGCCTGGCTATCTTGGGGGGGGGGGGGGGATCGAACACCTTGTAAGCCTGGCTATCTTGGGGGGGGGGGGGGGATCGAACACCTTGTAAGCCTGGCTATCTTGGGGGGGGGGGGGGGAAATCGAACACATTGTAAGCCTGGCTATCTTGGGGGGGGGGGGGGAATCGAACACATTGTAAGCCTGGCTATCTTGGGGGGGATCGAACACCTTGTAAGCCTGGCTATCTTGGGGGGGGGGAATTGAACACATTGTAAGCCTGGCTATCTTGGGGGGGGGGGGGGGACACATTGTAATCCTGGCTATCTTGGGGGAAGGGGGGGACACATTGTAATCCTGGCTATCTTGGGGGGGGGGGGACACATTGTAATCCTGGCTATCTGCCGAAGTTGAAGGTCAGTGAGGAGAACCTGAGTTGGTGGATCATTATGTGTGAATGTTCTTCCTTCCTTCCAGCACTTCTCAGTGGAAGGCCAGTTGGAGTTCCGGGCTCTGCTGTTTGCACCCCGGCGAGCGCCCTTCGACTTGTTTGAGAACCGGAAGAAGAAAAATAACATCAAGCTGTACGTGCGCCGAGTCTTCATCATGGACAACTGTGAGGAGCTGATCCCGGAGTATCTCAGTAAGTAACATCCAATTCATCCTAGAGTGGGGGGGGGGGGGGCTGGATATGCAACTGACCTGAAATGTAACGACCCCCCCTCTATACTCCTCAGACTTCATTCGAGGTGTGGTGGACTCTGAAGATCTCCCTCTGAACATCTCCAGAGAAACGCTTCAGCAGAGCAAAATCCTGAAAGTCATCCGGAAGAATCTGGTGAAGAAATGTTTGGAACTTTTCACAGAATTGTCCGAGGACAAAGAGAACTACAAGAAGTTTTATGAGCAATTCTCCAAGAACATTAAGGTTGGTACGATGGAAGACTCGCCCCATCTGGTCTCATGTGTTGGTTGGATCAAACATTGGGGGAAATTTACTAAAACTGGAGCATTCAGAATGTGGTGCAACTCTGTGTGGTAACCAATCAGCTTCCAGGTTATATTACCAAAGCTTAAGTGAAGAAGCTGATTGGTTACCATGCAGAGCTGCACCAAATTCTATCAGCTTCTAACTTCAGCTTCTTCACTTAAAGTGGAGTTCTGGCCTCAAAATCGAAAAAATCGATTTTGGGCCATCCGCTTGCTGAGGGTCACCTGAAAAAGAAATGGATGCTCCCGATTTTTTATTTATTTATTTATTTATTTTTTTGTCACTCAACCTTGATATTGAAGAAAATATACTCACCTTCCTTCCACTTCCTCCCTCTGCGGCCCGCGCCGTCTCTTCCGGTTTGCGATGACTCCTGGGAGATGAACGTCATCGCTCCCAGAAGTCAATGCGCCTGCACCAGCCCCGCACGTCACTTCCGTTGCAGGCGCGGCATTCCCTGCTAAACAGCTTCTAGGCATGCCCAGAAGCTGTGCAGGGATGACGCGCCCACACTGGAAGTGACGAGCGGGGCCGGTGCAGTGCATTCTGGGAGAAGAGGACACGGAAGAGGACGCCCTGGCTTCAGCTGCCCACACCTGAGATGGCAGCGCTGGAGAAGAAATTTTCAAGGTAAGTATTTCTTCTTACAGGTAAGTGCGACCCGGGTACAGTACAGAGGCTATTCATTGTGTACTAACCCTGACTGTCCCGGGGGGATTTTTATCTAAATTTCACCCCCGAGGCCAGAACTCCGCTTTAAGCTTTGACAATGAAACCTGGAAGCTGATTGGTTTCTATGCAGATTTTGCACCCTCCAGTTTTAGTAAATTCGCTCCCCATTGTCTCCGTCCTCGGATACGCTGAGTAACAAACCTTTTATGGTTTTTCTGTAGCTCGGAATTCACGAAGATTCGCAAAACCGCAACAAGCTTTCTGAAATGCTGCGATACTTCACCTCCGCGTCTGGGGATGAGATGGTGTCACTGAAAGACTATTGTACAAGGATGAAGGAGAACCAGAAACACATCTACTATATCACAGGTGTGTATCCCGCTCTGTACTAGAACATGCCGGGAACGTGTATATATTGGTCACAGTGGGTGTGTCTAAACACAGGATTAAATGTGATTTGTGCCACTTTTCATTCCTTAGATGGGTGTGTATGGGGCTGTTCTTCCTTCCTCCTTTCCTTCCTTTCCTTCCTTCCTCCTTTCCTTTTCCTTCCTTTCCTTTTCCTTCCTTCCTCCTTTCCTTCCTTTCCTTCCTTCCTCCTTTCCTTCTTTTCCTTCCTTTCCTTCCTTCCTTCCTTCCTGTGACATTACCCACTATATGGAATATATCAGTGGTTCTCCACTCCTGTCCTCAGGACACACTAACAGGCCAGGTTTGCAAGATAACTGAAACGTATCACAGGTGATATCATTTGCTGCTCAGTGATTGGAGTATTCTAGTCTGCATCTCCCCAATACTTAAAATCCGGCCCTTTAGTGGGCCCTGAGGACAGGAGCTGAGAGCCACCGGAATATAGTATCAGCGTTGTCACTCCTCATCTCTATGTAACTTGGGGAGGAAGGTGCTCTTTAGTCAGAGGTGACCCGGTCATGGCCGACATTGCCTCTGATGGAGGGTGGAGTCTAGTAGAAATGTGTTGGCTCACCGGATTGCTGGCAGATCAAATCCCCCCCGTACTACTTCCAGTTGAGGTTTTTTTTTTTCCGGTGATGCAGAGATTAAACAAATCAACCTACAAAGTTCTATAGAGAGATGAAGTAGGCACTGGTATGAGTAGGTATTTTTATATTTTGGGTAATATACTCTAAAGTGTATCTATCAAGTATACGCACTTATGTTAGTGTAGTGATATATGTTGAACACCAAACAATATCCTCAGGATGCAAATAAGTGTAAAAATATGAAATCAACTATAGGTGTGTACGTCATCCGTGTAGAGCATATATATATATATATCTGTGACCCAATTATTGTGAACCAATAAAAAATAATGCTGAACAGTAAATCACAATATTAGTGCAATATGTGACTGTTGTGATCAATAATACACGATATTGTGCAGGTATTGATTGTACTCTGTGTAGAAATTAACCACTTTACCACCGGAGGATTTTGCTGTCTTACGTCCAGGCCACTTTTTGCGATTCTACGGTGTGCGACTTTAACGGACAACTGCGCGGTCGTGCGACGCTGTACCTAAACTAATTTTGAGTCCTTTTTTTTCCCCACAAACAGAGCTTTCTTTTGGTGGTATTTGATCACCTGTGCGATTTTTTTTTTTTTTTTTTTTTTTTTTTTTTTTTTTTTTTTTTTTTTTTTTTTTTTTTTTTTTTTTTTTTTTTCTTTTTGCGCTATAAACAAAAAGAGCGTTTATTTTGAAAAAATAACAATATTTTTCACATTTGTTTTATATGAAACCCCCCCCCCCAATGTAAAAATCACATTTTTTTTTTAAGTTTTGGCCAATTTGTTTTCTGCTACCCATGTTTGGTAAAAAAAATCCCAATAAGTGTATTTTGATTGGTTTGCGCAAAAGTTATTGCGTTTACTAACAAAGGGAAAGATTTCGGTCATTCTTGGTGTTTTTTTTTTTTTTTAACGAGTAATGGCGGCGATCTGCAATTTTTTTTTTTTTTTTGAGGGACTGCGACATTGCGGCGGACAGATCGGACCCCTGACTGACATTTTTGACACTTTTGGGGTACCAGTGACATTACTACAGTAATCAGTGCTATACATATGCACTGTCACTGTAAAAATGACACTGGCAGGGAAGGGGTTAATTTTATTGGAGAGGGAGGGGTTAATGTATGCCTGGTGCTTACTGACGTGTGTGGGGGGGGGAGGGGACTGTGTGACACAGGGACAGATCGCAGGTTGAGCTATGCTGAACCCTGCAATCTGTCACTGTTTGTCACTTAGGAGATCCGCCCGCTCTGTTTACACAAGCAGGCGGATCTCCAAACTAGATTCCCCGACGATCGGGGAAGAGCAGCGCCGCTCCTCCCCTGGCCCGACTCCCGCTGTGACTGAAAACAGCGGAAGCGCGTTGCCTACAGGGGGAGGAGTCTAGCGATGTAGTACTACGTCGCTAGACGATAACGAGCCACTTTGCTGCAGTAGCAGCAATGTAAGCAGACGTTAAGTGGTTAAATATAGAACTGGCCGATAAGTAATTCACAAAACATTGTGCAAGCAGTGACCTTAGTCCGTGCAATAAAGTAACTCAAATGATTTCTTCAGTTTAGGTGCTCCAACTTGTGCTCTTGTGATAATGGTAATCAATACTGCTTACCAGATGGCCTCGGGTCACACAGACCTAAAACGCTTTTGATCCCTTTACAAGGATGGATCAATCCTACACCCAGCTCCTCTACATCAGTAGTTGTAGGGCTGGTAATCTCAATGGGACTGGATGGTTATACAGGGAAAAATCCTTCACCCTCCTTCTCCTTAAAACAGAGGCCTTGGATGTGGATCTCGGGCCGGTGTATATAGAAGAAATCTGTAGGGCCGGTGTATATAGACGAAATCTGTAGGGCCGGTGTATATAGAAGAAATCTGTAGGGCCGGTGTATATAGACGAAATCTGTAGGGCCGGTGTATATAGAAGAAATCTGTAGGGCCGGTGTATATAGAAGAAATCTGTAGGGCCGGTGTATATAGAAGAAATCTGTAGGGCCGGTGTATATAGAAGAAATCTGTAGGGCCGGTGTATATAGAAGAAATCTGTAGGGCCGGTGTATACAGAAGAAATCTGTAGGGCCGGTGTATACAGAAGAAATCTGTAGGGCCGGTGTATATAGAAGAAATCTGTAGGGCCGGTGTATATAGAAGAAATCTGTAGGGCCGGTGTATATAGAAGAAATCTGTAGGGCCGGTGTATACGGAAGAAATCTGTAGGGCCGGTGTATATAGAAGAAATCTGTAGGGCCGGTGTATACAGAAGAAATCTGTAGGGCCGGTGTATATAGAAGAAATCTGTAGGGCCGGTGTATATAGAAGAAATCTGTAGGGCCGGTGTATACAGAAGAAATCTGTAGGGCCGGTGTATATAGAAGAAATCTGTAGGGCCGGTGTATACAGAAGAAATCTGTAGGGCCGGTGTATACAGAAGAAATCTGTAGGGCCGGTGTATACAGAAGAAATCTGTAGGGCCGGTGTATATAGAAGAAATCTGTAGGGCCGGTGTATACAGAAGAAATCTGTAGGGCCGGTGTATACAGAAGAAATCTGTAGGGCCGGTGTATATAGAAGAAATCTGTAGGGCCGGTGTATATAGAAGAAATCTGTAGGGCCGGTGTATATAGAAGAAATCTGTAGGGCCGGTGTATATAGAAGAAATCTGTAGGGCCGGTGTATATAGAAGAAATCTGTAGGGCCGGTGTATATAGAAGAAATCTGTAGGGCCGGTGTATATAGAAGAAGTCGTGTCCCTCTGTACTGTAATGGAATTTACTATGCAGCCCTTGTAGCGTGGCAGCGGTCGGCATGCGTTCCAGACAAAGCAGAAGTGACGTCGCTGGCTCTCAGTGTTTCTGGCTGTTCTGTAGACCACAATGCATTTCGCTATGCAGCGTCATCAGGAAGTCTGATGTACATAAGTTGTACCTGTTTATTTGAAGTCTTCTCTTCTCTACATCCATTCAAAATCCAGAATTTTATACACCTTGTCTGAGCTTTTATTAAAAAAAAAAAGGGGGTGGGTAGAGAGCTGAAGTTGCACTCTGGAGAGCTCAGTGAGGAGAAGCCTGAGAGCTGATTGGAGGGAAATCAACCCCTTCCCCCTTCACACAGGAACATAGCTGTGTCAGGAAAACTTGTTAGAAGTGACTGGGGGGAGGGGGAGACAAGTTCTGATAGGGGGTGAGGGGGAGGAGTCTCGTGCAAATAGCAGAGGAAGGAGGCAGAGTGAGGGGAAGGAGACTCATGCAGAGAAAGGGAGGGAGGGGTAGGAGACTTGTTCAGATAGCAGAGGAAGGAGGCGGGGTGAGGGGGAGGAGACTCGTGCTTAGGAGGGGTGAGTGGGAGGAGACTCATGCAAAGGAAGGAGGAGGAGTGAGGGGGAGGATCCTCATGCAGATAGCAGAGGAAGGAGGCGGGGTGAGGGGGAGGAGACTCATGCTGATGGTGGAGGATTGGGGAGAGGATACTCCTGCAGAGAAAGGAGGGGGGTGAGGGGGAGGAGACTCATGCTGATAGCGGAGGAAGGGGGAGAGGAGACTCATGCAGATAGCTGAGGAAGGAGGCAGGGTGAGGGGGAGGAGACTCATGCAGAGGAAGGAGGTGGGGTGAGGGGGAGGAGACTTGTTGATAGAGGGGGGGGGCGGGGTGAGGGGGAGGAGACTCATGCTGATAGCAGAGGGAGGGGTAGATTTGTGCAGAGGAAGGAGGCAGCAGACAGAAATGACAGTTGGACCCCTTTCACACATGAGATCTGTTGACAGATGAAAAAACGGACATCAATGCAGCTCTATAGAAAAGTGGGCGATCGTCCATTTTTTGCAGATCCTATCCCTATTTTTGTTCCGTTTATAAGGGAAAAAAATCAGAACTGACGAGAAAAGTGATGTAAGGAGTCAAACGATCTGTTTTTGCATTGGTAGTGGATTTATAAGAACTGATGAGAAACATGAAATGAGCGGTCCTGTGAGAGGGGCCTAAGAAGTCGCATTTCAAATTGCAGCCTGTTGCCGGCTCTGTCCCAATCGGTGGGATGCTGACTTTGCAGCGTTGCACCGATTTCCAAAACAAATTCCTGCACTACTTTTGGCGATTTTTCAATAGACCTCAGTGCATGAACCCCCACAGATGTCATTCAAATCGCCCCCCGAACTCCTACTGAAACGCTGGTTTAAAATTGTACGAGTTCAGCCCTCGCGTTCAGCGTGAATGAGGGCTTAGGGGTGGATTTACTAAACGTAGAGAATGCAAAATCTGGTGCAGCTGTGCATGGCAGCCGATCCGCTTCTTCAATTAAGCTTTGAAAAGAGAACATGGAAGCTGATTGGCTCCTATACAGAGCTGCACCAGATTTTACACTTTAATTTTAGTAAATCAACCCCTCAGTGCTCTGGACTGAGACACGTACACATTATAAAGGGATGTGCTTTGTTGTGATTTCATGTCTGTGGTTTACAAAAAAAAAATGTTGGGGCCACTTCTCACCATAGAAAGGCAGTCCGGACTGTGCGTTTTTTAATGCATTCCAGTGCATTTTTTTATATATATATAAATTCTTTATTTATCAAGAAAGGCATACAATACAAGCATGAAAATCGACAGTTGACATATCTACAGCTTGAGGAGGGGAGGTGAGGTATCCCGAAGGACAAAGGTAATATCGTAGCCATGACATATATAAATAAGCATATATTCAAAGTACAGAAAATAACAATCAAAAGGCGAAAACACCTAGGTGAGTCCCGAGGGTGTCCTCCGTTCCTACCGGTGTACTGGGAAGAAGGAGCGCACCAATGGTGACTGACAACCGACCATGGCACCGCCCACATACCCTGCTCAGCGGCTTGCATGCCTGGGGGAATGGGGAAGGTGAAAATTTTCACGATTCAAAGAGAATCGTGCAATTAGGGAGGGGGCAGAAAGGCACGAGATCAGACAAGAACAGAGAAGGGGGGATGGAGAGAGAAGTTGGGGAACATCAACAAAAACAAAAATTCCGTAATCTTTAAGGATGTGTTTTTTTTTTTTTTGTTTTTTTTTGTGCATTTTTTGTGTTTTACTGCTTTCAAGTGCAGAAACTAAATCAGCGTGTTCTATTTATTTTATTTATTTTTCTTAATTTTCTGGAACTGACATCACCGGTATGAACTGTGCCATTGCAAACCATATACCCTACAATCCATGTGTTTTTGATGCAGAAAAAAAAATGCACTGGACTGCATGTGGTGTGAATGCCCCTTACATTTCTGGTGCATGCTGGGAAAGTAACCGTCACATTTGCTCCCAACCAAACTGTCAAACCATCACATGACCGGAGTCACAAAACCATCACATGGCCGGAGTCACAGCTGATCATGTGCAGCATCATGGCAATTGTAGATCAGAGGATAAGATGGCAGCTTCCTTGTCTGAAAATGATAGGAGGGTTTAGTTCCACTTTATACATGATGGAGAGAGGTGGGGGGGGGGAGATCTAGAGGCATAAAATGAGGTGAACTGTTTGAGCTCGCGGGTCCTAAAATGACGGATGCACAATGGAAATTCCTAAAAACTTGTCAGTTTGTCTAACCCTTTCCTCATTTTTCTGTTCACAGGGGAAACCAAGGAGCAGGTCGCTCACTCGGCCTTCGTGGAGCGGCTCCGGAAGGCTGGCCTGGAAGTCATTTACATGATTGAACCCATCGATGAATATTGTGTGCAGCAGCTGAAGGAGTTTGAGGGGAAGACGCTGGTCTCTGTCACAAAGGAAGGATTGGAGCTCCCGGAGGATGAAGAGGAGAAGAAGAGGCAGGAGGAAAAGCAATCCAAGTATGAGAATCTGTGTAAGATCATGAAGGACATA
Source organism: Pelophylax lessonae (assembly GCF_965119305.1). Taxonomy (NCBI): domain Eukaryota; kingdom Metazoa; phylum Chordata; class Amphibia; order Anura; family Ranidae; genus Pelophylax; species Pelophylax lessonae. Next base: position 207,945,584 of record NC_138780.1, read on the forward strand.
CTGGAGAAGAAAGTAGAGAAGGTTGGTATTGCACTCGTAGGTCCTGTGCTCGTCCTCATCTGTCATTTTCCAGCCTCTAATGTCCCTTTTATTTGTTCTTAGGTTGCGGTGTCCAACAGACTGGTGATATCCCCGTGTTGTATAGTAACGAGTACATACGGCTGGACCGCCAACATGGAGCGTATCATGAAGGCGCAGGCCCTGCGAGATAATTCCACAATGGGTTACATGGCCGCCAAGAAACACCTAGAGATTAACCCCGACCATTCCATTATTGAAATGCTGAGACAGAAGGCTGACACCGACAAGAATGACAAGTCTGTAAAGGATCTGGTGATTCTTCTGTACGAGACGGCACTTCTGTCATCCGGCTTCAGTCTGGAGGACCCGCAGACGCATGCAAATCGCATCTACAGGATGATAAAACTGGGCTTAGGTGAGTTCTCAGGTCTTCCGGAAGATTTTTCTTGTTGAGATGAATGGTGCCAGACTGGTTTAGCTCATAAGATTCTTGTGACTCGCCTACGGTGCTGTTGGCCTAAATGAGGACTAAAATTGAGGCTGCCATTGTCTGAATATTCCTGTTGCCTGGCTACGGACCCCGGAATAAGTGTCCAGCATTTGGCTGCATGCTTGTTCTGGGTTCATGTACTGAAACTACTCTCCTCCGCTCCAGTCATGTGATGACAGGACGGGGGGGGGCAGACATCTTCCAGGTTTGGGATCTGTGGCCATATTGATTGTCCTTACCAGGGGGACACAAATCAGTGGCTGGCACTGTACTGAGCTGTGCAGCTCCGTGTTTGGGGTTTGTAAGGAGAAAGCGAAGATCCCTCTGATAGGAAGGAGTCTATCCTGCCATAATATCAAATCCGTGTGTATATATGTGTGTGTGTATATGTGTGTGTGTATGTGTGTGTGTGTGTGTGTCACGTATATGAAGTGTACAGCTCAGATAGAAGGGTCAAAAGCTAGGAGATGGGTATTACATCGCATGGCTCACATGATGATTGAAACCCGGTCACATGATAAGAAAGACCTGAGACAGGTGTGTCTGAGCTAGGGGTTGAGCAATTATTGGGGGCTGATTATTCACTTTTTTTTTTTTTTTTGGTATCGGTCACAAACTTAACGAATTATTGGTCTCTCACTGCTGCGGCCACCATCTTTTTGGGGCCCACTGTGTCATCGGCCCGGATATTAGAAGCCAGGACTCCTTAATGGTCATTAATGGCTGTGTGTTGTCACTTAGGGGTGTACTGACTTTTGTTGCCAGCAGTTTAGACATTAATGGCTGTGTGTTGAGTTATTTTGAGGGGACAGTAAATTTACACTGTTATACAAGCTGTACACTCACTACTTTACATTGTAGCAAAGTCTCATTTCTTCAGTGTTGTCACATGGGAGGGGTGTACTTACTTTTGTGAGATACTGTGTGTGAATTTCACTTTTTTTTGTGTAAAGACATTTCCTGTGTTCTCAGCTGCATAAGAGCTGGGGGGGGGGGGGGGGGGAAGAGAAGCAGCACAGGAATCTTCCCAGTGAATGGCTGTGCAGCAGGGGGGCATGTCAGGACAAGTCTGATGATTGGAGGAGAGCACAGAGTTCCCAGCACCGCTATGGAACTGACCACGCTGTGCTCACCTGCTTAGTGTGCTCACATTTAATAGGAAAGCAGAGGGACTGGCAGGAACACCAGGGATTTTGCATGAAGGAAGCAATACAAAGAGAACAGGAGACTTCTTCATATCCGTACATGGTACAGCAGCCACATATCAGGAATATGAAGTGTTGGGGTAACAAATGCTTTAAACCCTAATAATCCCCTCTATCTGTGCAGTTGTTTATACCCAGAGAGGAGAGTCCTAGATTAAAAAAGAAAAAAAGGTAGCCTCCTACTAATCTTGAACAGATACCCCCCCCCCCCCCCCCCACACCTATCAGACCAGTTGGAGAGGGACCAGGCCCGCATGTCTAGCTAATTGTCAGATTTCCCCGGACTGCCCCTATGTTTCCTTTGGTCGTTCTTGTATTGGTTGGTCTTTAAGCCAGAGATGACCAGGTAGCCGCTCCAAGGGGTTAATAATGGCAGCCTACACTTTGTATGTGTTCCTTTCAGACCAGGGGCTTTATATAAAGATTGGTTCTAATAGTCAACCTGGATGTTCTGCTTTATGACGCAGCGGGTCTCACCTGGAAGTTACATAGTTACATAGTAGATGAGGTTGAATAAAGACAATAGTCCATCCAGTTCCCCCTGTGTAGGTGTGTGTGGCCGTAATCATCTCTCATACCCCTGAATGTTCTGATCCTTGAGATGTACGTCTAAGAGTCTTTTGAAAGTCACCATACTTCCCGCAGAAACCACCTCTTGTGGTAGAGAATTCCACAATCTTGTAGCCCTAACAGTAAAGAACCCCCCACGTTGCCTGAGGTTAAAACGCTTCTCCTCTAATCGCATTGTATGCCCTCGAGTCCTCATGCAATCCTTTCGACTGAATAGCTTTTTTTCTATGCTGAGATCACCATTGAGATATTTATAAATTGCTATCATGTCCCCTGTCAGGCGTCTCTTCTCCAGGGAGAATAAATCGAGCGATTGTAGACGCTCTTCATAGTCAAGGTCCTCCAATCCCCTAATTAGTTTAGTTGCCCTTCTCTGGACTCTCTCCAGCTCCAACACATCCCTCCTGAGGACTGGCGACCAGAACTGGACAGAATACTCCAGATGCGGTCGGACCAGAGTTTTATAAAGTGGAAGGATTATAGTCTTATCTCTGGAATACATCCCTTTCTTTATGCATGCTAATATTCTGTTGGCTTTGGAAGCTGCCGCTTGACATTGCATGCTATTGCCTAATCTATCATCAACCAAGACTCCCAAATCTTTCTCCATTTTTGATTCCCCCAAGGGTTCCCCTCCTAACGTGTATTGTGCTTTTATGTTTTTAGTCCCCAAGTGCAAAACCTTACACTTCTCCACATTAAACCTCATTTGCCATGTCGTTGCCCACTCCGTTATTTTGTTCAGGTCATTCTGTAGGATATCTGCTTCATGCTGTGCAGTTATTGCCCGTCTCAATTTTGTGTCATCTGCAAAAACTGATATCGAACTCCTGATCCCGTCCTCAATGCTGTTTATGAATAAATTGAACAAGGTTGGTCCCAGGACTGAGCCTTGGGGCACCCCGCTTACCACCTCAGACCAGTCTGAGTATGCACTATTTATTACTTCCCTTTGGACACGCCCTTTTAGCCAGTTCTGTATCCAAGAGCAAACCCTGCGGTCGATACCTGCAGACCTTATTTTATAAATTAAGCGCTTGTGGGGAACTGTATCAAACGCCTTAGCGAAATCCAGGTACACCACATCCCCCCCCTGTCTACCTCACAGTTCACCTCCTCGTAGAATGTTAATAGATTGGTTTGACAAGAACGCCCATTTGTAAACCCGTGCTGATTACTGCTGGATGATGTTGTTGTCTTTAGCAAACTCTACGATATAGTCCCTTATCATCCCCTCCAGAAGTTTACATACTATTGATGTCAGACTGACAGGCCTATAATTTCCCGGGATATGTCTCTGCCATTTTTTGAATATCGGTATCACGTTAGCTTTCCTCCAATCCCCTGGTACATTTCCTGTCATACTGTCAGCAAATATCAGGAACAGTGGTCTGGATATAACCTTACTGAGTTCTTTGAGTACTCTCGGATGTACGCCATCCGGGCCTGGTGATTTCCCTGATTTCACCCTCTGTGCTTTATGACCCCGCGGGTCTCACCTGGAAGTTCTGCTCTGACCCCGCGGGTCTCACCTTCTTTCTTCTCTGCTTTCAGGCATTGATGAAGATGACGCAGCCACTGAAGACCTGACGGCCCCTACGATGGAGGAGATGCCACCACTTGAAGAAGAAGATGACTCTTCTCGTATGGAAGAAGTTGACTGAATCAGTTAATTCCCTGAAACACTTTAAACGTTCCAGTTCTAATCTTCACCGGTTAGGTTTTTGTACTTTGTGCAGCAATTCCACTGTCTGCAGGTTATGTCTAAAAATATTTATTTTTTTGATGTTTGTTTTTTGTTAAATACCGTTCTATTAAAATAAAAAGTTTAACTATTAAGACTTAACCTTGTCTGATCCTCCTAGATGAAGAGCCTCCTTCTCCAGCAGATAGAGATAAAGATTGGAATGTTTTTAAAGAAGTTCTAATCTCTCAAAGGCTGGGAAAAAAAAGGATTTTCCTTTTCCTTCTTTTTTAGGACATGAAAAACAAATTTCTCATGGGCCTCCAAAAAAAAGGACATTCGGGAAGTTGGCTGGATTCTACAAACGCTCGTCTGCATCTTCCAGATTCTGCTTAAGTCCAACAAAGACAATGTTCCATGGCCCTGCTGGAATTTGTTTGCTTTTTATATTGATGTTTTATGAACTCTTTAGACCAGTCATGTGATGCTGCGATGGTCCTCATCTCAGTCTGTTGGTTCTCTGCACTGGGTGCTCCATACTGATGCAGAGTATTAATGATGACCGCACCGCTTTCTGCATCAATGTGACTGCAGTGCCCTGTGGTGACTCCTCTTAGGATAGAGATGTCAAACTCCATTTCATCGCAGGCCGCATCAGCCTTATGGTTACCCTCAAAGTGCAAGTTATATCTAAGACTAGATGTCCAGAGCAAGCGCCCCCCCCCCCCCCCCCCCCACCATCAAAGGTCAAGAGTCCCCCACCCTTACTTACACCACAGTGCACCCCCTATACCTTTGTGCTGCTGCCAGGAAGAAGCTGGGTAGCAGACAGTACAGGGTCTGGGGGGATCCATGGGAGAGCCAGAGTCTAATGAAAGCTGACCCCAGTGAAGGCAGAGACCAGGGGTTGCTGTGGCGGCACGGAGGATTTCAGTCCTCCTCTCTGCTGTCAACTCCTGAGACAGGGTTGTGGGCAGAGACGAGCCTCTGTGGCTGCACAGAGAAGCACAGGATCTGGTGAAGGAGTTCTATCCTCTCTGCTGCCAACTGCTGAGACAGGGTTGTGGGCAGAGATGAGCCTCTGTGGCTGCACAGAGAAGCACAGGATCTGGTGAAGGAGTTCTATCCTCTCTGCTGCCAACTGCTGAGACAAGGTAGGAGCGCAGGAGAGGTACGAGTGCCACATAAAATGGCCTGGAGGGCCAGATTCAGCCCCGCGAGCCTTGTGTTTGACATGTGTCTTAGGAGGTGGGGCCATGGTCCCCCTTAAGGCCCCTTTCACACACTGAGTCCGTCAGACGGACTCCGTTTTTCTCAGCGGGGGATCGGTCCGCAGATCCCCCGCTGAGCAGGAGGATGACAGCTGTGTCTCCGTGCTGTGTGCAGAGACACAGCTGTCAGGTCCCCATGGAGCGGATGGGAAAATAGGGTTTCCATCCGTCCAGATTTGACGGATCTGATCGGATGTCAGCAGACCTGTCTCGGCTGACATCCGATGCGCCATAGAGATGCATGAGGGGGACTGTTCAGATCCGCCTGAAAAACTGACAGGCGGATCTGAACGGTCTGCCTGTGTGAAAGGGGCCTAATTGAAGAAGCTGAAGCTTGAAGCGGATTGGCTGCCATGCACACCTACACCAGATTTTGCATTCTCTAAGTTTAGTAAATCCACCCCTAAGCCCTCATTCACATTGAACACAAGGGCTGAACTCGTACAATTTTTAAACCAGTGGAGACATGTCCTCTGACATCCGATGTCCTATAGAGATGCATGGGGTGACCATTCAGATCTGCCAAAAAAACTGACAGGCGGATCTGAACGGGGTCTGCCTGTGTGAAAGGGGCCAAACAGTGTAAAGTCCTCCAGTCTTCCTGGGTTTAGTGCATAAATACAAGAAACAGAGCGTGCAAAAGCCAAGTGCATTATCCCTGACAATTAACCACTTTACCTCCGCTCACATGGAGGCTACTGCGGCACTTTGCCACGATCCCGTCCAGCGACGTAGACATACGTCGCTGGACTCCTCCCCCTGTAGGCGGCGCTCGCGCGCCGCCGGAGGCGCGCTCCCTCTGTTTTCATTCACAGCGGGAGTCGGGCCAGGGGAGGAGCAGCGGCGATCGCCGCTGCTCTTACCCGATCGTCGGGGATCGAGTCTGGAGATCCGCCCGCTGTGTGTAAAAATGACAGAAATCTTTCCCGTAGTTAGTAAACGCAATAACTTTTGCGCAAACCAATCAAAATACGCTTATCGTGATTTTTTTTTTTACCAAACATATGTAGCAGAAAACAAATTGGCCAAAAATTTTAAAAAAATTTGATTTTTACATTTTTTGGGGGGAATTTCATATAAAAAAATGTGAAAAATATTGTTATTTTTTCAAAATAAACGCTCTTTTTTTGTTTATAGTGCAAAAAGTAAAAATTGCACAGGTGATCAAATACCACCAAAAGAAAGCTCTGTTTGTGGGAAAAAAAGGACGTAAATTTGGTTTGGGTACGGCGTCGCACGACCGCGCAATTGTTAGTTAAAGTCGCACAGCGCCGAATCGCAAAAAGTGGCCTGGACGTAAGACAGCAAAATCCTCCGGTGGTAAAGTGGTTAAAGGGTGACCGAAAACCTATATTATACTTACAAGGCAAATGTATTGGATGGCATGACATAAAACAGTCCATAAGTATGTGCAGATGACACAAGATCCATGTTTCCTGGGAAATGGCCTCCATCCTAGAAGTTTGCACCTGCTTTGTTGTTATGCAGTGATGGACTCTCCGGTCTGTGGAGTGCTGCACCGCTTTGTTCCTTCCAGGCTAGGTTGCAGCGTGTCGTGTTTACATGTGGTTCTAACGGCAGGTGTTTAGGGCCAAGCACCCATAATGTCCCAATTGAGAGAAATGGGACTGCCTGGACAGGGATGCGTGGAACACCTGTACATTCCCATGCAGGCAACCGTGGCCTTTTGGCACAGGTGTACCCTGTAGTACAGGGGTCCCCAACCCCCCACTACTGGTCTGTGGCCTGTTGTTGAGCGGGCTGCCGTCACAGCAGGTGAGTCCTGTTACGGACTGCCGGCCATTTAGAAGCCTGTGTGTATTCTCTCATGTTGATTGGCCGCCAATGTCAGCCTATTAGTAAGGTAGGGGGCGGGAGCAGCTGCAGATTGGACAGAGAGCGGGAGCTGCCAAACCTATACTAAGCGAGTGATTACCGGCTTGTTGTTATAAGTCTCCCGCTCTCTGTCGCGATCTGCAGCTGCCCCCGCCCCCTGACATCAGCGGCCGGGCGATATGCGAGAATACACACAGGCTGCTAACTGCCCCTGCCAAAGGTAAGACACTGCAGGGGAGGCAGAGAATTAAATGGCCACTGCAGGGAAGACTGTGAGGAGGCATGACTGCAGGGAAGACTGAGGGGGCATGACTGCAGGGAAGACTGTGAGGGGGCATGACTGCAGGGAAGACTGTGAGGGGGCATGACTGCAGGGAAGACTTTGATTGGGGGAGGGGCATGACTGCAGGGAGGACTGTGATGGGTGGGGCATGACTGCAGGGAGGACTGTGATGGAGGAACCATGAATGCAGGGAGGACTGTGATGGAGGGACCATGAATGCAGGGAGGACTGTGATGGAGGGACCATGACTGCAGGGAGGACTGTGATGGAGGGACCATAACTGCAGGGAGGACTGTGATGGAGGGACCATGACTGGGGAGGGGCATGACTGCAGGGAGGACTGTGATGGAGGGACCATGACTGCAGGGAGGACTGTGATGGAGGGACCATGACTGCAGGGAGGACTGCGATGGAGGGACCATGACTGCAGGGAGGACTGTGATGGAGGGACCATGACTGGGGAGGGGCATGATTGCAGGGAGGACTGTGATGGAGGGGCATGATTGCAGGGAGGACTGTGATGGAGGGACCATGACTGCAGGGAGGACTGTGATGGAGGGACCATGGCTGCAAGGAGGACTGTGATGGGGGGAACCATGACTGCAAGGATAACTGATAGGGGTGACCATGACTGCAAGGACGACTCTGATGGGTGGGGAGGCATAACTGTGATGGAGGGTCCATGGCTGCAGGGACAACTGTGATAGGGGGGTGGGGCCATAAGTGCAGGGAGAGCTGTGATTGGGGGGGGGGGGGGTGCATGACTGCAAGGGACACTGATATAAGAGCACTGCACAGTAAACGGTGACTGTAATCATCACAGTGAAGTACAGGTTGTGAGACCCCCCCATGAACCGCCTTCCCCATAACTCCCCCCCCCCCCCCCCCCTGCAGTCACTGAAAAATTGGTTACATCAAAAGTAGTTCCTGGTGCCAAAAAGGGGACCGCTGCTGTCTCTTGTACTTTTCTGGAGTTGCTGACCCTGAAGGACTCGGCAGATTTGAGCCTCTAACTTGTATCTGACCCCTTCTTGAAGTTTTTCGCGTTGTGTATTTGTCAAGGTCAGGCCTACAGAATACTAAAGAAACCGGATCAGTATGACTGGCCAGGCAACTAGTATTGACAAGAAGACTTCTTCATCCAGCAGTGCCGGGATACGGGAGTCACAGGTGGCGGTGAACATGTCATCACCACACCATGCAGACCTTCCAAGTCTCCTGCCAGGTGCGGGAGTCTCCAGCATTTGGGCTGCGGCTCCCTGACACCCGCAAGTGCCGTGTGATATCCCGGCAGTCAGCTGCAGCAGCCCGAGGCCGTATCCCCGAGCATTACTGTGAAGAATGGAGCCGATGATTCCTGTATAGTTCCGGCTCCTGTCATAGGCGGAGTGATATAAAATGTACTTCTCCAACCGCAGTAGAGTGCCGCTCCTGTCACATCTCCATTGGTGTCTCAGAGGAGCCAGCAGTACCCACAGCTGTCCCAGCCAGCAGTACCCACAGCTGTCCCAGCCAGCAGTATCCACCAGCAGTACCCACAGCTGTCCCAGCCAGCAGTATTCACCAGCAGTACCCACAGCTGTCCCAGCCAGCAGTATCCACCAGCAGTACCCACAGCTGTACCAGCCAGCAGTATCCACCAGCAGTACCCACAGCTGTCCCAGCCAGCAGTACCCACAGCTGTCCCAGCCAGCAGTATCCACCAGCAGTACCCACAGCTGTCCCAGCCAGCAGTATCCACCAGCAGTACCCACAGCTGTCCCAGCCAGCAGTACCCACAGCTGTACCAGCCAGCAGTATCCACCAGCAGTACCCACAGCTGTCCCAGCCAGCAGTACCCACAGCTGTCCCAGCCAGCAGTACCCACAGCTGTTCCAGCCAGCAGAAGCCACCAGCTATACTCACCTGGGGGACAGCATCGGCCAGTGATACCTGCAGGAATCCTGAGGAAGAAGTGAAGATTGAGGTGCAGGTAAACCGTAGTGCATCCATGTGAAAGCAGCCTTAGGCACTTTTCTGGATCAGTCTGTGCATTAGTGTGTGTAAATTGTTGCAATATGTTTTTTAATAGCTAGTTGTGTTTTGTCATAATATGTCATGTCCTTGTATATACATGTATGAATAAGGACATGACGTTTTCTGGCTGCCTAAGTCACATGTACTAGTGGTGCAACTATCCCCCATCACATAACTGTAAGTATCCCAGCATGTGCAGTGTTTCTGACTCCTCCCACCATCACCACTCCAAATCACTGATCATGGTGGTTAGAGTGTTCCTTTAATATCTCTCAGAAGAAGTAATCCTCTGTCTACTGATTGCATTTCATCATCCTCTAGTTGTGTTAAATTGGTGGTGGTGGGGGGGGGGGGGGGGTGCCACCTTCCTATAATGAGTTTTTGCAGGTTGGGATATTTGCACCCTGGATCTGTAATCTGCAGTCCTAACAAAGAATCACCGAAGTAAAAGCAATGCTGTGTGCCGTACAAAGATGAGGTGTCCCTAATATCTACACTGATCACAGGAACCCCATCACACACAATTGTCCCATTGAAGGAGCGGGACAATCTGCATCAGAATATCTGGTCCTGTTGCTAGGTAACTGTGCATGCGCAGTACAGCGCCAGATCAACCCAAAGGGGGATATATAGCTCATGACATGCAGCGGCACGAGAGGCGGAGCCGGCTGTCCCAACACTGCAGCTGCGGTGACAGAGTACCGGGGAAGAACGCATGACATCACAAAGTGCTGGAAAAAGTCACGGTGAAAAGATTGCCAATAAAGGGTGCAAGTGAAAATGTGTGAACCCCCAGCCAGAGGAATGAAAGATAAAACTTCACTCTCTTCAGTTGGTTTCTGGCCTGGTCCACAATGACGTCATACATCCCAGGAGACTTCATGAGAGGAGGGGCCTTCTCTATTAAGCACACCCTCCTGCCTGAATGCCTGAGCTATGGGCAGATGGATTACAGGAAGTAAATGCCACATAATTAATCTGCCCTTACTCAAGATGGCCACTGCTAGGGAAGCTAGGGGTGTGTTTTTCAAAGTGATTTCTCAGCAAAATAAAGCATAGAGACATGGATGAATGGGGGAGTAGAAGGATGGATGGGGGAGTGGAAGGATAGAGGGAGGCATGGTTGGATGGGGGAGTGGATGGATGGATGGGGGAGTGGAAGGATGGATGGAGGCATGGTTGGATGGGGGAGTGGATGGGGGAGTGGAAGGATGGATGGAGGCATGGTTGGATGGGGGAGTGGAAGGATGGATGGAGACATGGTTGGATGGGAGAGTGGAAGGATGGATGGAGGCATGGTTGGATGGGGGAGTGAATGGATGGATGGAGGAGTGGAAGGGTGGATGGAGACATGGTTGGATGGGGGAGTGGAAGGATGGATGGAGACATGGTTGGATGGGGGAGTGAATGGATGGATGGAGGAGTGGAAGGATGGATGGAGGCATGGTTGGATGGGGGGGGGGGAAGGATGGATGGATGGAGGCATGGTTGGATGGGGGAGTAAAAGGATGGATGGATGGGGGAGTGGAAGGATGGATGGAGACATGGTTGGATGGGGGGGGGGGGTTTGCTTTGAATATTAAAAAATAAATGAAATAATGTTTTTGGTGCTCATATGCAGTGTAGTTCCACTTGAAGGAAGGTGAGAGTAGGGGCCATACTGTAGATGGGGGGTAAGAGTAGGGGCCATACTGTAGATGGGGGGTAAGAGTAGGGGCCATACTGTAGATGGGGGGTAAGAGTAGGGGCCATACTGTAGATGGGGGGTAAGAGTAGGGGCCATACTGTAGATGGGGGGTAAGAGTAGGGGCCATACTGTAGATGGGGGTAAGAGTAGGGACCATACTGTAGATGGGGGGTAAGAGTAGGGGCCATACTGTAGATGGGGGTAAGAGTAGGGACCATACTGTAGATGGGAGGTAAGAGTAGGGGCCATACTGTAGATGGGGGGTAAGAGTAGGGACCATACTGTAGATGGGGGGTAAGAGTAGGGGCCATACTGTAGATGGGGGGTAAGAGTAGGGGCCATACTGTAGATGGGGGTAAGAGTAGGGACCATACTGTAGATGGGGGGTAAGAGTAGGGGCCATACTGTAGATGGGGGTAAGAGTAGGGACCATACTGTAGATGGGAGGTAAGAGTAGGGGCCATACTGTAGATGGGGGGTAAGAGTAGGGACCATACTGTAGATGGGGGGTAAGAGTAGGGACCATACTGTAGATGGGGGGTAAGAGTAGGGGCCATACTTTAGATGGGGGGTAAGAGTAGGGGCCATACTGTAGATGGGGGGTAAGAGTAGGGGCCATACTGTAGATGGGGGTAAGAGTAGGGGCAATACTGTAGATGGGGGTAAGAGTAGGGGCCATACTGTAGATGGGGGGTAAGAGTAGGGACCATACTGTAGATGGGGGGGTAAGAGTAGGGGCCATACTGTAGATGGGGGGTAAGAGTAGGGATGGATGAAGGCATGGTTGGATGGGGGAGTGAAAGGATGGGGGAGTGGAAGGATGGATGGAGACATGGTTGGATGGGGGGGGGGGGGTTTGCTTTGAATATTAAAAAATAAATGAAATAATGTTTTTGGTGCTCATATGCAGTGTAGTTCCACTTGAAGGAAGGTGAGAGTAGGGGCCATACTGTAGATGGGGGGTAAGAGTAGGGGCCATACTGTAGATGGGGGTAAGAGTAGGGGCCATACTGTAGATGGGGGGTAAGAGTAGGGGCCATACTGTAGATGGGGGGTAAGAGTAGGGGCCATACTGTAGATGGGGGTAAGAGTAGGGGCCATACTGTAGATGGGGGGTAAGAGTAGGGGCCATACTGTAGATGGGGGGTAAGAGTAGGGGCCATACTGTAGATGGGGATAAGAGTAGGGACCATACTGTAGATGGGGGGTAAGAGTAGGGGCCATACTGTAGATGGGGGGTAAGAGTAGGGGCCATACTGTAGATGGGGATAAGAGTAGGGACCATACTGTAGATGGGGGGTAAGAGTAGGGGCCATACTGTAGATGGGGGGTAAGAGTAGGGGCCATACTGTAGATGGGGGTAAGAGTAGGGACCATACTGTAGATGGGGGTAAGAGTAGGGACCATACTGTAGATGGGGGGTAAGAGTAGGGGCCATACTGTAGATGGGAGGTAAGAGTAGGGACCATACTGTAGATGGGGGTAAGAGTAGGGGCCATACTGTAGATGGGGGGTAAGAGTAGGGGCTATACTGTAGATGGGGGTAAGAGTAGGGGCCATACTTTAGATGGGGGGGGGTAAGAGTAGGGGCCATACTGTAGATGGGGGGTAAGAGTAGGGGCCATACTGTAGATGGGGGTAAGAGTAGGTACCATACTGTAGATGGGGGGTAAGAGTAGGGGCCATACTGTAGATGGGGGGTAAGAGTAGGGACCATACTGTAGATGGGGGGTAAGAGTAGGGGCCATACTGTAGATGGGAGGTAAGAGTAGGGGCCACACTGTAGATGGGGGTAAGAGTAGGGGCCATACTTTAGATGGGGGGTAAGAGTAGGGGCCATACTGTAGATGGGGGGTAAGAGTAGGGACCATACTGTAGATGGGGGGTAAGAGTAGGGGCCATACTGTAGATGGGGGGTAAGAGTAGGGGCCATACTGTAGATGGGGGTAAGAGTAGGGGCCATACTGTAGATGGGGGGGTAAGAGTAGGGACCATACTGTAGATGGGGGGTAAGAGTAGGGGCCATACTGTAGATGGGGGTAAGAGTAGGGGCCATACTGTAGATGGGGGGGTAAGAGTAGGGGCCATACTGTAGATGGGGGGTAAGAGTAGGGGCCATACTGTAGATGGGGGGTAAGAGTAGGGACCATACTGTAGATGGGGGGTAAGAGTAGGGGCCATACTGTAGATGGGGGGTAAGAGTAGGGGGCCATACTGTAGATGGGGGGTAAGAGTAGGGACCATACTGTAGATGGGGGGTAAGAGTAGGGGCCATACTGTAGATGGGGGGTAAGAGTAGGGGCCATACTGTAGATGGGGGGTAAGAGTAGGGGCCATACTGTAGATGGGGGGTAAGAGTAGGGGCCATACTGTAGATGGGGATAAAAACCAGAAAGCAAAATAACCGACAAAAATAGGAAAAAAGAATGTAACAGAGAAGAAAGTCCCCTATATAGATTACACATCGGGGTGAATAGATGACAATATAACGGGGCGTCACCATGGAGATACCAGAACTCTGCTTCTTACCACTGTCCCTCTCCTGGGTATTGTAGTGGACTGTTCCAGGGTCCCTTACTGAGTAATGTAGGGGTCCTTCCAGGGTCCTGGGTCCCTTACTGAGTAATGTAGGGGTCCTTCCAGGGTCCCTCTCCTGAGTAATGTAGTGGTCCTTTCCCGGTCCCTCTCCTGAGTAATGTAGGGGTCCTTCCAGGGTCCCTCTCCTGAGTAATGTAGGGGTCCTTCCAGGGTCCCTCTTCTGAGTAATGTAGGGGTCCTTTCCCCGGTCCCTCTCCTGAGTAATGTAGGGGTCCTTTCCCGGTCCCTCTCCTGAGTAATGTAGGGGTCCTTCCAGGGTCCCTCTTCTGAGTAATGTAGGGGTCCTTTCCCCGGTCCCTCTCCTGAGTAATGTAGGGGTCCTTTCCCCGGTCCCTCTCCTGAGTAATGTAGTGGTCCGTTCCCCGGTCCCTCTCCTGAGTAATGTAGGGGTCCTTCCAGGGTCCCTCTGCTGAGTAATGTAGTGGTCCTTTCCCCGGTCCCTCTCCTGAGTAATGTAGGGGTCCTTTCCCCGGTCCCTCTCCTGAGTAATGTAGGGGTCCGTTCCCCGGTCCCTCTCCTGAGTAATGTAGGGGTCCGTTCCCCGGTCCCCCTCCTGAGTAATGTAGGGGTCCGTTCCCCGGTCCCTCTCCTGAGTAATGTAGGGGTCCGTTCCCCGGTCCCTCTCCTGAGTAATGTAGGGGTCCGTTCCCCGGTCCCTCTCCTGAGTAATGTAGGGGTCCGTTCCCCGGTCCCTCTCCTGAGTAATGTAGGGGTCCGTTCCCCGATCCCTCTCCTGAGTAATGTAGGGGTCCGTTCCCCGGTCCCTCTCCTGAGTAATGTAGGGGTCCGTTCCCCGGTCCCTCTCCTGAGTAATGTAGGGGTCCGTTCCCCGATCCCTCTCCTGAGTAATGTAGGGGTCCGTTCCCCGGTCCCTCTCCTGAGTAATGTAGGGGTCCGTTCCCCGGTCCCTCTCCTGAGTAATGTAGGGGTCCGTTCCCCGGTCCCTCTCCTGAGTAATGTAGGGGTCCGTTCCCCGATCCCTCTCCTGAGTAATGTAGGGGTCCGTTCCCCGGTCCCTCTCCTGAGTAATGTAGGGGTCCTTTCCCCGGTCCCTCTCCTGAGTAATGTAGGGGTCCGTTCCCCGGTCCCTCTCCTGAGTAATGCAGGGGTCCGTTCCCCGGTCCCCCTCCTGAGTAATGTAGGGGTCCGTTCCCCGGTCCCTCTCCTGAGTAATGTAGGGGTCCGTTCCCCGGTCCCTCTCCTGAGTAATGTAGGGGTCCGTTCCCCGGTCCCTCTCCTGAGTAATGTAGGGGTCCGTTCCCCGATCCCTCTCCTGAGTAATGTAGGGGTCCGTTCCCCGGTCCCTCTCCTGAGTAATGTAGGGGTCCGTTCCCCGATCCCTCTCCTGAGTAATGTAGGGGTCCGTTCCCCGATCCCTCTCCTGAGTAATGTAGGGGTCCGTTCCCCGGTCCCTCTCCTGTGTAATGTAGGGGTCCGTTCCCCGGTCCCTCTCCTGAGTAATGTAGGGGTCCATTCCCCGGTCCCTCTCCTGAGTAATGTAGGGGTCCTTTCCCGGTCCCTCTCCTGAGTAATGTAGGGGTCCTTCCAGGGTCCCTCTTCTGAGTAATGTAGGGGTCCTTTCCGCGGTCCCTCTCCTGAGTAATGTAGGGGTCCTTTCCCCGGTCCCTCTCCTGAGTAATGTAGTGGTCCGTTCCCCGGTCCCTCTCCTGAGTAATGTAGGGGTCCTTCCAGGGTCCCTCTGCTGAGTAATGTGGTGGTCCTTTCCCCGGTCCCTCTCCTGAGTAATGTAGGGGTCCTTTCCCCGGTCCCTCTCCTGAGTAATGTAGGGGTCCGTTCCCCGGTCCCTCTCCTGAGTAATGTAGGGGTCCGTTCCCCGATCCCTCTCCTGAGTAATGTAGGGGTCCGTTCCCCGGTCCCTCTCCTGAGTAATGTAGGGGTCCGTTCCCCGATCCCTCTCCTGAGTAATGTAGGGGTCCGTTCCCCGATCCCTCTCCTGAGTAATGTAGGGGTCCGTTCCCCGGTCCCTCTCCTGAGTAATGTAGGGGTCCGTTCCCCGATCCCTCTCCTGAGTAATGTAGGGGTCCGTTCCCCGGTCCCTCTCCTGTGTAATGTAGGGGTCCGTTCCCCGGTCCCTCTCCTGAGTAATGTAGGGGTCCATTCCCCGATCCCTCTCCTGAGTAATGTAGGGGTCCTTTCCCGGTCCCTCTCCTGAGTAATGTAGGGGTCCTTCCAGGGTCCCTCTTCTGAGTAATGTAGGGGTCCTTTCCCCGGTCCCTCTCCTGAGTAATGTAGGGGTCCTTTCCCCGGTCCCTCTCCTGAGTAATGTAGGGGTCCTTTCCCCGGTCCCTCTCCTGAGTAATGTAGTGGTCCGTTCCCCGGTCCCTCTCCTGAGTAATGTAGGGGTCCTTCCAGGGTCCCTCTGCTGAGTAATGTGGTGGTCCTTTCCCCGGTCCCTCTCCTGAGTAATGTAGGGGTCCTTTCCCCGGTCCCTCTCCTGAGTAATGTAGGGGTCCGTTCCCCGGTCCCTCTCCTGAGTAATGTAGGGGTCCGTTCCCCGGTCCCCCTCCTGAGTAATGTAGGGGTCCGTTCCCCGGTCCCTCTCCTGAGTAATGTAGGGGTCCGTTCCCCGGTCCCTCTCCTGAGTAATGTAGGGGTCCGTTCCCCGGTCCCTCTCCTGAGTAATGTAGGGGTCCGTTCCCCGGTCCCTCTCCTGAGTAATGTAGGGGTCCGTTCCCCGATCCCTCTCAGGAGTAATGTAGGGGTCCGTTCCCTGGTCCCTCTCCTGAGTAATGTAGGGGTCCGTTCCCCGATCCCTCTCCTGAGTAATGTAGGGGTCCGTTCCCCGGTCCCTCTCCTGAGTAATGTAGGGGTCCGTTCCCCGGTCCCTCTCCTGAGTAATGTAGGGGTCCGTTCCCCGATCCCTCTCCTGAGTAATGTAGGGGTCCGTTCCCCGGTCCCTCTCCTGAGTAATGTAGGGGTCCGTTCCCCGATCCCTCTCCTGAGTAATGTAGGGGTCCTTTCCCCGGTCCCTCTCCTGAGTAATGTAGGGGTCCGTTCCCCGGTCCCTCTCCTGAGTAATGTAGGGGTCCGTTCCCCGGTCCCTGTCCTGAGTAATGTAGGGGTCCGTTCCCCGATCCCTCTCCTGAGTAATGTAGGGGTCCGTTCCCCGGTCCCTCTCCTGAGTAATGTAGGGGTCCGTTCCCCGATCCATCTCCTGAGTAATGTAGGGGTCCGTTCCCCGATCCCTCTCCTGAGTAATGTAGGGGTCCGTTCCCCGATCCCTCTCCTGAGTAATGTAGGGGTCTGTTCCCCGGTCCCTCTCCTGAGTAATGTAGGGGTCCGTTCCCCGATCCCTCTCCTGAGTAATGTAGGGGTCCGTTCCCCGATCCCTCTCCTGAGTAATGTAGGGGTCCTTTCCCTGGTCCCTCTCTTGAGTAATGTAGGGGTCCGTTCCCCGGTCCCTCTCCTGAGTAATGTAGGGGTCCGTTCCCCGGTCCCTCTCCTGAGTAATGTAGGGGTCCGTTCCCCGGTCCCTCTCCTGAGTAATGTAGGGGTCCATTCCCCGGTCCCTCTCCTGAGTAATGTAGGGGTCCTTTCCCGGTCCCTCTCCTGAGTAATGTAGGGGTCCTTCCAGGGTCCCTCTTCTGAGTAATGTAGGGGTCCTTTCCCCGGTCCCTCTCCTGAGTAATGTAGGGGTCCTTTCCCCGGTCCCTCTCCTGAGTAATGTAGTGGTCCGTTCCCCGGTCCCTCTCCTGAGTAATGTAGGGGTCCTTCCAGGGTCCCTCTGCTGAGTAATGTGGTGGTCCTTTCCCCGGTCCCTCTCCTGAGTAATGTAGGGGGTCCTTTCCCCGGTCCCTCTCCTGAGTAATGTAGGGGTCCGTTCCCCGGTCCCTCTCCTGAGTAATGTAGGGGTCCGTTCCCCGGTCCCCCTCCTGAGTAATGTAGGGGTCCGTTCCCCGGTCCCTCTCCTGAGTAATGTAGGGGTACGTTCCCCGGTCCCTCTCCTGAGTAATGTAGGGGTCCGTTCCCCGATCCATCTCCTGAGTAATGTAGGGGTCCGTTCCCCGATCCCTCTCCTGAGTAATGTAGGGGTCCGTTCCCCGATCCCTCTCCTGAGTAATGTAGGGGTCTGTTCCCCGGTCCCTCTCCTGAGTAATGTAGGGGTCCGTTCCCCGATCCCTCTCCTGAGTAATGTAGGGGTCCGTTCCCCGATCCCTCTCCTGAGTAATGTAGGGGTCCTTTCCCTGGTCCCTCTCCTGAGTAATGTAGGGGTCCGTTCCCCGGTCCCTCTCCTGAGTAATGTAGGGGTCCGTTCCCCGGTCCCTCTCCTGAGTAATGTAGGGGTCCGTTCCCCGGTCCCTCTCCTGAGTAATGTAGGGGTCCATTCCCCGGTCCCTCTCCTGAGTAATGTAGGGGTCCTTTCCCGGTCCCTCTCCTGAGTAATGTAGGGGTCCTTCCAGGGTCCCTCTTCTGAGTAATGTAGGGGTCCTTTCCCCGGTCCCTCTCCTGAGTAATGTAGGGGTCCTTTCCCCGGTCCCTCTCCTGAGTAATGTAGTGGTCCGTTCCCCGGTCCCTCTCCTGAGTAATGTAGGGGTCCTTCCAGGGTCCCTCTGCTGAGTAATGTGGTGGTCCTTTCCCCGGTCCCTCTCCTGAGTAATGTAGGGGGTCCTTTCCCCGGTCCCTCTCCTGAGTAATGTAGGGGTCCGTTCCCCGGTCCCTCTCCTGAGTAATGTAGGGGTCCGTTCCCCGGTCCCCCTCCTGAATAATGTAGGGGTCCGTTCCCCGGTCCCTCTCCTGAGTAATGTAGGGGTCCGTTCCCCGGTCCCTCTCCTGAGTAATGTAGGGGTCCGTTCCCCCGGTCCCTCTCCTGAGTAATGTAGGGGTCCATTCCCCGGTCCCTCTCCTGAGTAATGTAGGGGTCCGTTCCCCGGTCCCTCTCCTGAGTAATGTAGGGGTCCGTTCCCCGATCCCTCTCCTGAGTAATGTAGGGGTCCGTTCCCCGGTCCCTCTCCTAATTAATGTAGGGGTCCGTTCCCCGGTCCCTCTCCTGAGTAATGTAGGGGTCCGTTCCCCGGTCCCTCTCCTGAGTAATGTAGGGGTCCGTTCCCCGATCCCTCTCCTGAGTAATGTAGGGGTCCGTTCCCCGGTCCCTCTCCTGAGTAATGTAGGGGTCCGTTCCCCGGTCCCTCTCCTGAGTAATGTAGGGGTCCGTTCCCCGATCCCTCTCCTGAGTAATGTAGGGGTCCGTTCCCCGATCCCTCTCCTGAGTAATGTAGGGGTCCGTTCCCCGGTCCCTCTCCTGAGTAATGTAGGGGTCCGTTCCCTGGTCCCTCTCCTGAGTAATGTAGGGGTCCGTTCCCCGATCCCTCTCCTGAGTAATGTAGGGGTCCGTTCCCCGGTCCCTCTCCTGAGTAATGTAGGGGTCCGTTCCCCGGTCCCTCTCCTGAGTAATGTAGGGGTCCGTTCCCCGGTCCCTCTCCTGAGTAATGTAGGGGTCCGTTCCCCGATCCCTCTCCTGAGTAATGTAGGGGTCCGTTCCCCGGTCCCTCTCCTGAGTAATGTAGGGGTCCGTTCCCCGATCCCTCTCCTGAGTAATGTAGGGGTCCTTTCCTCGGTCCCTCTCCTGAGTAATGTAGGGGTCCGTTCCCCGGTCCCTCTCCTGAGTAATGTAGGGGTCCGTTCCCCGGTCCCCCTCCTGAGTAATGTAGGGGTCCGTTCCCCGGTCCTTCTCCTGAGTAATGTAGGGGTCCGTTCCCCGGTCCCTGTCCTGAGTAATGTAGGGGTCCGTTCCCCGATCCCTCTCCTGAGTAATGTAGGGGTCCGTTCCCCGGTCCCTCTCCTGAGTAATGTAGGGGTCCGTTCCCCGATCCCTCTCCTGAGTAATGTAGGGGTCCGTTCCCCGATCCCTCTCCTGAGTAATGTAGGGGTCCGATCCCTCTCCTGAGTAATGTAGGGGTCCGTTCCCCGGTCCCTCTCCTGAGTAATGTAGGGGTCCGTTCCCCGGTCCCTCTCCTGAGTAATGTAGGGGTCCGTTCCCCGATCCCTCTCCTGAGTAATGTAGGGGTCCGTTCCCCGGTCCTTCTCCTGAGTAATGTAGGGGTCCGTTCCCCGGTCCCTGTCCTGAGTAATGTAGGGGTCCGTTCCCCGATCCCTCTCCTGAGTAATGTAGGGGTCCGTTCCCCGGTCCCTCTCCTGAGTAATGTAGGGGTCCGTTCCCCGATCCCTCTCCTGAGTAATGTAGGGGTCCGTTCCCCGATCCCTCTCCTGAGTAATGTAGGGGTCCGATCCCTCTCCTGAGTAATGTAGGGGTCCGTTCCCCGGTCCCTCTCCTGAGTAATGTAGGGGTCCGTTCCCCGGTCCCTCTCCTGAGTAATGTAGGGGTCCGTTCCCCGATCCCTCTCCTGAGTAATGTAGGGGTCCGTTCCCCGGTCCCTCTCCTGAGTAATGTAGGGGTCCGTTCCCCGGTCCCTCTCCTGAGTAATGTAGGGGTCCTTTCCCCGATCCCTCTCCTGAGTAATGTAGGGGTCCTTTCCCCGGTCCCTCTCCTGAGTAATGTAGGGGTCCGTTCCCCGGTCCCTCTCCTGAGTAATGTAGGGGTCCGTTCCCCGGTCCCCCTCCTGAGTAATGTAGGGGTCCGTTCCCCTGTCCTTCTCCTGAGTAATGTAGGGGTCCGTTCCCCGGTCCCTGTCCTGAGTAATGTAGGGGTCCGTTCCCCGATCCCTCTCCTGAGTAATGTAGGGGTCCGTTCCCCTGTCCTTCTCCTGAGTAATGTAGGGGTCCGTTCCCCGGTCCCTGTCCTGAGTAATGTAGGGGTCCGTTCCCCGATCCCTCTCCTGAGTAATGTAGGGGTCCGTTCCCCGATCCCTCTCCTGAGTAATGTAGGGGTCCGTTCCCCGATCCCTCTCCTGAGTAATGTAGGGGTCCTTTCCCCGGTCCCTCTCCTGAGTAATGTAGGGGTCCGTTCCCCGATCCCTCTCCTGAGTAATGTAGGGGTCCGTTCCCCGATCCCTCTCCTGAGTAATGTAGGGGTCCTTTCCCTGGTCCCTCTCCTGAGTAATGTAGGGGTCCGTTCCCTGGTCCCTCTCCTGAGTAATGTAGGGGTCCATTCCCCGGTCCCTCTCCTGAGTAATGTAGGGGTCCGTTCCCCGGTCCCTCTCCTGAGTAATGTAGGGGTCCGTTCCCCGGTCCCTCTCCTGAGTAATGTAGGGGTCCGTTCCCCGATCCCTCTCCTGAGTAATGTAGGGGTCCTTTCCCCGGTCCCTCTCCTGAGTAATGTAGGGGTCCGTTCCCCGGTCCCTCTCCTGAGTAATGTAGGGGTCCGTTCCCCGGTCCCCCTCCTGAGTAATGTATGGGTCCGTTCCCCGGTCCCCCTCCTGAGTAATGTAGGGGTCCTTCCAGGGTCCCTCTCCTGAGTAATGTAGGGGTCCGTTCCCCGGTCCCTGTCCTGAGTAATGTAGGGGTCCGTTCCCCGATCCCTCTCCTGAGTAATGTAGGGGTCCGTTCCCCTGTCCTTCTCCTGAGTAATGTAGGGGTCCGTTCCCCGGTCCCTGTCCTGAGTAATGTAGGGGTCCGTTCCCCGATCCCTCTCCTGAGTAATGTAGGGGTCCGTTCCCCGATCCCTCTCCTGAGTAATGTAGGGGTCCGTTCCCCGATCCCTCTCCTGAGTAATGTAGGGGTCCTTTCCCCGGTCCCTCTCCTGAGTAATGTAGGGGTCCGTTCCCCGATCCCTCTCCTGAGTAATGTAGGGGTCCGTTCCCCGATCCCTCTCCTGAGTAATGTAGGGGTCCTTTCCCTGGTCCCTCTCCTGAGTAATGTAGGGGTCCGTTCCCTGGTCCCTCTCCTGAGTAATGTAGGGGTCCATTCCCCGGTCCCTCTCCTGAGTAATGTAGGGGTCCGTTCCCCGGTCCCTCTCCTGAGTAATGTAGGGGTCCGTTCCCCGGTCCCTCTCCTGAGTAATGTAGGGGTCCGTTCCCCGGTCCCCCTCCTGAGTAATGTAGGGGTCCTTCCAGGGTCCCTCTCCTGAGTAATGTAGGGGTCCATTCCCCGGTCCCTCTCCTGAGTAATGTAGGGGTCCTTCCAGGATTCTAGAACGGAATGCGGCTGCTGTAGGTGGGTCTGCAGCTTCAATCCTCCACTTCTCTCTGTTTCTCGCACTGCGAGGATTCTCATCCATCATCACTGAAAGTGTAAAGGGGGAGAATCCAGCCGGAGAACACTGCGGGGACAGAGAAAGGCGACGCGTTTCGCTCTGTCAGCGCCTATTCGTGATGAAACGCGTCGCCTTTCTCTCTGTCCCCGCAGTGTTCTCCGCTTTTACACTTTCAGTGATGATGGATGAACTTTTCTGAGTGATTTGACTTTGTACTGCGCACAGCGCCAAGACAGACCATTGTGGATGGGTGGGGGGAGGGGGCGGGCAGGAGGGACGGTTGCCCTGGGCGCACCAGTTATTGTATAGATGGGGGCACCAGTCAGCTCATTCTGATAGAAGGAATTTTGCTAAGCCGATGACTCCTGGGGGGGGGGGGGGGGGGAGCATCCACTGAGCTCATACATAATGGAGGAGGGGGGGGGGGCAGTTTGTCTTCTTTACCCTGGACATTGCATTACCTCGCCCGGCTCTGGGATTGGCCCCTTACAGCTGCAATGTGGGCCAGGATACCATCCACCTGCAGCCGCCCCTCCACATTTCATCCACCCCAGCCCCCCCCATGTCTCAGCCCCCCCATGTCTCATCCCCCCATGTCTCACCCCCCCCATGTCTCATCCCCCCATGTCTCACCCCCCCATGTCTCACCCCCCCATGTCTCACCCCCCCATGTCTCAGCCCCTCCTTGTCTCACCCCCCCATGTCTCAGCCCCCCCATGTCTCAGCCCCCCCATGTCTCACCCCCCCATGTCTCAGCCCCTCCTTGTCTCAGCCCCCCATGTCTCACCCCCCCCATGTCTCACCCCCCCATGTCTCACCCCCCCATGTCTCACCCCCCCATGTCTCAGCCCCTCCTTGTCTCACCCCCCCATGTCTCACCCCCCCATGTCTCACCCCCCCATGTCTCAGCCCCTCCTTGTCTCACCCCCCCATGTCTCAGCCCCCCCATGTCTCACCCCCCCATGTCTCACCCCCCCATGTCTCACCCCCCCATGTCTCAGCCCCTCCTTGTCTCACCCCCCCATGTCTCAGCCCCCCCATGTCTCAGCCCCCCCATGTCTCAGCCCCCCCATGTCTCACCCCCCCATGTCTCAGCCCCTCCTTGTCTCAGCCCCCCATGTCTCACCCCCCCCCATGTCTCACCCCCCCATGTCTCACCCCCCCATGTCTCAGCCCCCCCCATGTCTCAGCCCCTCCTTGTCTCAGCCCCCCATGTCTCACCCCCCCATGTCTCAGCCCCCCCATGTCTCATCCCCCCCCCATGTCTCACCCCCCCATGTCTCAGCCCCTCCTTGTCTCAGCCCCCCATGTCTCAGCCCCCCCATGTCTCAGCCCCCCCATGTCTCAGCCCCCCCATGTCTCAGCCCCCCCATGTCTCACCCCCCCATGTCTCAGCCCCTCCTTGTCTCAGCCCCCCATGTCTCACCCCCCCCCATGTCTCACCCCCCCATGTCTCACCCCCCCATGTCTCAGCCCCCCCCATGTCTCAGCCCCTCCTTGTCTCAGCCCCCCATGTCTCACCCCCCCATGTCTCAGCCCCCCCATGTCTCATCCCCCCCCCATGTCTCACCCCCCCATGTCTCAGCCCCTCCTTGTCTCAGCCCCCCATGTCTCACCCCCCATGTCTCAGCCCCTCCTTGTCTCAGCCCCCCATGTCTCACCCCCCCCCATGTCTCACCCCCCCCCATGTCTCAACCCCCCCATGTCTCACCCCCCCCCCATGTCTCAGCCCCTCCTTGTCTCAGTACCCCCACAATGACCAGATTCAGCACAATCTGCTCCCCCCTCCTGTCAGCGTGCTTGTGGTCAGAACAAGTGTGTGCAGCCCATCTGATTGGCTCATAGCTCTATCCCTCCCATTCTGGGGGCGGGGCACATAATGCATTTTATTGGGTTTTATTATCCGGATTTGGAGCAGAATTTCTGCTGCTCTGCCGACCAAATGGGAACACCCCATAGGCGTGGCTATAGGTATGTGGGCGTGACTGCTGGGCGCTGTGTACCGGAGTCAGGTGTGCGCGGCGGAGAGATGTCCGGGAGACGCCGGAGAGGAGGAGGGAAGGCGGGAGGAGGAGAAGGTAAAACGGCGACTGACCGAACCCGGTACCGGAATCTACAACTTACCGCACACCGTCCCTGTGAGAGCTCAGAGAATACCGGAACCCCGCCCCCAAATTACCGGGAACCCCGCCCCCAAATTACCGGGAACTACCCCCCAAATTACCGGGAACTACCCCCCCCAATACCGGGAACTACTCCCCCCCCCCCCCCCCAATACCGGGAACTACTCCCCCCCAATACCGGGAACTACCCCCAATACCGGGACCTCCCCCCCCAATACCGGGACCTCCCCCCCAATACCGGGAACTACCCCCCCCAATACCGGGAACCCCGCCCCCAAATTACCTGGACCACTCCCCAAATACCGGGAACTACTCCCCCCCCCCCCCCCATTACCGGGAACTACTCCCCCCCTTTACCGGGAACTACCCCCAATTACCGGGAACTACTCCCCCCCTTTACCGGGAACTACCCCCAATTACCGGGAAATACCCCTTTCCCCCCCAATACCGGGAACTACTCCCCCCCCCCCATTACCGGGACCACTCCCCAAATACCGGGAACTACCCCCCCCCATTACTGGGAACTACCCCCCCCCCCAACACTGGGAACTACTCCCCCCCCCCCCCCATTACCGGGAACTACTCCCACCCCCCCCCCCCCGATACCAGGATCTACCCCCCATTACCGGGAACTACTCCCCCCCCCTCCCCAATACTGGGAACTACCCCCCATTACCGGGAACTACCCCTCCCCCCCCCCATTACCGGGAACTACTCCCCCCCCCCCCCCCAATACTGGGAACTACCCACCCCCAATACTGGGAACTACCCCTCCCCCCCAATACTGGGAACTACCCCTCCCCCCAATACCGGGAACCCCAATACCGGGATATACCCCTCCCCCCATTACCGGGAACTCCCCCCCAATACCGGGAACTACCCACCCCCCCCTCCCCGATACCGGGAACTACCCCCCCAATACTGGGAACTACCCACCCCCCCCTCCCCGATACCGGGAACTACCCCCCAAATACTGGGCATTACCCCCCCCCAATACCAGGAACTACCCACCCCCCCTCCCCAATACTGGGCAACTACCCACCCCCCCTCCCTAATTACCGGGAACTACCCCCCCCTAATTACCGGGAACTACCCCCCCTAAATACCGGGGACCACCCCCTTAATACCGGGGACCACCCCCTTAATACCGGGGACCACCCCCCAATACCGGGAACTACCCCCCCTAATACTGGGGACCACCCCCAATTACTGGGAACTACCCCCCCAATACCGGGAACTACCCCCCTAATACCAGAGAATACACCCCAATAGCATGAAATACCCCCAAAACCGGTAACTTTCCTACCAGTACCAGCATATACTCCCGATACCGGGAACTACCCCCTATCACCAGAGAATACCCCTCCATACCAGAAACTACACCCCCAATACCAGAAAATGCCTTCCAATACTGGTAACTGCCCCACCAGTACCAGGATATGTCCTCATTACTGGAATATTACCCCCAAGACCAGGAAACGCACCCTAATATGGGTCGCTACACCCCAAAATTCCAGGCTTCACCCCCATTACTGGAATATTACCCCCCCCCCAATTCAGCAATATACCCCCTAATACTGGAAACTACTTCATCAGTACCGGGATGTACCCTCCATTACTGGTATATTACCCCTACCCCCCCCCCCCCAATACTGGAATATACCCCCAAAACCAGGAAATACTCGCTAATAAGGGAAATTACCTAATCTGAACAGGGACATACCCCCCCCCATTGCTGGAATATTACTCCTGCTACCCCCAATATTGGAATATTACCAACGTCACCCCCCCCCCCCCCCACCAGTATGGTAACATACCCTAACTGGGACCTACTCAATCAGTACAAGGATATACCCTCCATTACTGGAAAATTACCCCTGCCCCCCCCCAATACTGGAATATTACCAACGCCCTCCCCCAGTATGGTAACATACTCCTTAATACTGGGAACTACTCAACCAGTACAAGGATATACCCTCCATTACTGGAAAATTACCCCTGCCCCCACCCAATACTGGAATATATCCCCAAAACTAGGAAATACCCCCTAATACTGGGAACTACCCCGTCGGTACCGGGATATACCCTCTAGTAATGGAATATACCCCCAAGACCAGGAAATACTCCCTAATAAGGGGAACCACCACTCCAATAGCAGGATACACCCCCCCCCCCATTACTGGAATATTACCCCCTCAAAACTGGGATATACCCTCCAACACTGGGAACTACCCCACCAAGACCAGGATATACCCTTCATTACTTAAATATTACCCCTAATACCGGGAACTACCAGTACCTTGATATATCCCCCCCCCCCCCCATTACTGGAATATTACCCTCCAATACCAGGTTCTACCCCATCAGTACCAGAATATACCCCTATTACTGGAAAACCCCCCCCCCAATAATAAAATATACCCCCAACACCAGGAAATACCCACTAATAGATACTGGGTGCTACCAAAGTACCAGGATATACCCCCCAATATCGGAATTACTCCTCCAATACCAGGGTATACCCCCCATTACCTGAATATTACCCCCCTCACCCAATACCTTGGCATCCCATTACCAGAAACTACCCCACCAGTACCAGAATATACCCTCTAATATTGTGATATACCTTCCAATACCAGGAACTACCCCACCAGTACCAGGACATAATCCCCATTACGGGAATATTACCCTTCAACACCAGGAAATGCCCCCCAATACCTGAAACCACCCCTCCAGTACGGAGATAGAATATTATCCCTCCAAAACAGGAAAATACCCCCCCAGTACTGTGCTATACCCTTTATACCATGATATACCCTCCAATACCAGCAACTACCCCATGAGTACCAGAATAAAACTCCCAGTATCATAATATTACCCCCCCCCCCCCCAAAACCAGAAAATACCCCTTAATACTGGGGAATACACTTCCAGTACTGAGATATACCCTCCAAATACCAGGGAATACCCCTCCAATACTGGGATATACACCCATTCCCAAAAACTTCCCTACAATACTGCATTATACCACCCCTCCCCCCTCCAATACTGGGATATACACCCATTACCAAAATATCCCTACAATACTGGGATATACCACCCCACCCCCCTCCAATACTGGAGAGTACCCCTTCAATATTAGGATATACACCCCAATACTGGCCAACACCCCCCCCCCCCAAATACAGGGCAATACCCCTCTAATAGTGGACTATACCCCACCAATAGTGTGATGTACTCAATACATAGAGACGCCCTCCCTTTCCCCCCGTACCTGTACATAGACACCCCCTTTCCCCCCGTACCTGTACATAGACACCCCCTTTCCCCCCGTACCTGTACATAAACTCCCCCCTTTCTCCTCATACCTGTACATAGACACTTTCCCCAGTACCTGTACATAGACACCCCCCCTTTCCCCTCATACCTGTACATAGACACCCCCCCTTTCCCCTCATACCTGTACATAGACACCCCCCCTTTCCCCTCATACCTGTACATAGACACCCCCCTTTCCCCCCGTACCTGTACATAGACACCCCCCTTTCCCCTCATACCTGTACATAGACACCCCCCTTTCCCCTCATACCTGTACATAGACACCCCCCCCTTTCCCCTCATACCTGTACATAGACACCCCCCCTTTCCCCTCATACCTGTACATAGACACGCCCCTTTCCCCCCATACCTGTACATAGACACCCCCCTTTCCCCCGTACCTGTACATAGACACCCCCCTTTCCCCTCATACCTGTACATAGACACGCCCCTTTCCCCCCATACCTGTACATAGACACCCCCCTTTCCCCCCGTACCTGTACATAGACACCCCCCCTTTCCCCTCATACCTGTACATAGACACCCCCCCCCCTTTCCCCTCATACCTGTACATAGACACCCCCCCTTTCCCCTCATACCTGTACATAGACACGCCCCTTTCCCCCCATACCTCTACATAAACACCCCCCTTTCCCCCGTACCTGTACATAGACACCCCCCTTTCCCCCCGTACCTGTACATAGACACCCCCCTTTCCCCTCATACCTGTACATAGACACCCCCCCCTTTCCCCTCATACCTGTACATAGACAACCCCCCTTTCCCCTCATACCTGTACATAGACACGCCCCTTTCCCCCCATACCTGTACATAGACACCCCCCTTTCCCCCCGTACCTGTACATAGACACCCCCCTTTCCCCCCCGTACCTGTACATAGACACCCCCCTTTCCCCCCGTACCTGTACATAGACACCCCCTTTCCCCTCGTACCTGTACATAGACACCCCCCCTTTCCCCTCGTACCTGTACATAGACACCCCCCCTTTCCCCTCATACCTGTACATAGACACCCCCCTTTCCCCTCATACCTGTACATAGACACGCCCCTTTCCCCTCATACCTGTACATAGACACCCCCCCTTTCCCCTCGTACCTGTACATAGACACGCCCCTTTCCCCTCGTACCTGTACATAGACACCCCCCTTTCCCCTCGTACCTGTACATAGACACCCCCCTTTTCCCCTCATACCTGTACATAGACACCCCCCCTTCCCCCCGTACCTGTACATAGACACCCTCCTTTCCCCTCATACCTGTACATAGACACCCCCCTTCCCCCCGTACCTGTACATGGAGACCCCACCCTCCTTGTACCTACACATAGAGACCTCCACCTGTACCTGCAGATAAAGATCCCCCCCCCCCCCCAGTACCTACAGAGAGAGACCCCAATGTACCTGCACATAGAGACCCCACCCAACCTGCATAATATAGGGACCCCCCTCCCCCAGCATAGGTGCACATGGAGAACCTACTGTACCTGCACATAGTCGGGGGCAGATATAGAGGGACCCCTGTGCCTACTGCAATTCCTGAGGGTAAATTAGACCAGCAGTGGGGCAAATATGGTCAATGCATTGTACCTGTGGGGGGGCACGACAGCCCTCTGTACCTATGATGAAGCCCCAGCCTTTAGTCTTCCTAACATTAAAGTTCCTGGTCACTTTATAGAGAATTTCTGGCTTTCATTTGACCTCATTGGCTATAAATCGTCATTTTATACATTTCACAGCGATTTCCCAGCGGAGGAAACGGTTATATCTGTAACTATAGCTGACATAAAGCAGATTATGGCCGCTCCCTCTGTATTGCGTTACATAATAGACTGAAATTGTGACATCATCGGGTCTCCTGGGAGATGTCAGAGGTGTACCCTGCCCCCAACTCCGGACCGATCGCTCCCAGTATGTGCTATAAATAATGCTAAGCTTTTGAAGACCCAGCAGATAATCCGACCCAAATGTCATTCAACTTTTCTCTTTGCTCAGGTGCGGAGGTGGAATGTGAGAAGAATCCGGACTACGTTGAGCATTTGGCTCGGAAGTACATGGTAAGAATTCTTCTCCTGGTGGAGAATGCGGGCAGAGAAGCCGGCAGAGAAGAACACTGTTATGTTTTTGTCGCTGTGATTCCTTTTTTTGTCACCAACACACAGATGAGAAAAGTGATTACCATTCCCCAGAACCGATCCTTTACCCTATAAACACACAGAAAAGAAGAATCGGGCCCCACTGGGGGTCACCTACAACCCACACCGAGAGGGTCGAAGAGAGATCGCCATCTAAACCAGTGTGTAGGTTTGTTGGTACCTCAAACCAATATGAATGGGACTTTTAAGGCAAGTGTGAACAAATTGAATAAATATAAAGTAAGTAAATAAAAATAGAATTTAATGCTTAAAAGGCATGTACAAGGTAGGTACATAAAGGGATGATAGGGTTATAGACCCTTGTGAAGGGGTGTGATAGATAGAAGGTTGCGACACGTGGTTATGGTGACTTAAGGATGTATCTCTGTTATCCCATGCTTGATGCTTGGACTTTCAGAGAGTATCTCCTATGTTCCCAACGCGTTTCGGCTCATATAGGGCCTTTCTCAAGGGTGTCAGTCACCAGTTATATATTTGTTTTAATCCTTATATGTTGGGGTGGCTCCCTTCTAGCACAGCAAGAACCTATGCGGTTTCATATATATATATATGGTTGTATGAGGCAAGGTGGGTCATACGGATCTCACCAGGTAGCTGTATGGGTCCAATCCATCTCGGACAGAGAGCGGCGATCCCTGAATACAACTGTGCAAGCTTGTGACAACAATTTCAAAGGGAACCTCCAGGTCATCTCCTAGGAACGGTTCCACCCTGAAAACTAAGAACCGGGCAGGGGATACATACCAACCAATCAAAGTGGCACAAAAACTCTTTTAAGAGGATTGGATCAAGGAACACCACCTGACCCATACAGCTACCTGGTGAGATCCGTATGACCCACCTTGCCTCATACAACCATATATGAAACCGCATAGGTTCTCGCTGTGCTAGAAGGGAGCCACCCCAACATACAAGGATTAAAACAAATATATAACTGGTGACTGACACCCTTGAGAAAGGCCCTATATGAGCCGAAACGCGTTGGAAACATAGGAGATACTCTCTGAAAGTCCAAGCATCAAGCATGCAATAACGGAGAGATACATCCTTAAGTCACCATAACCACGTGTCACAACCTTCTATCTATCACACCCCTTCACAAGGGTCTATAACCCTATCATCCCTTTATGTACCTACCTTGTACATGCCTTTTAAGCATTAAATTCTATTTTTATTTACTTACTTTATATTTATTCAATTTGTTCACACTTGCCTTAAAAGTCCCATTCATATTGGTTTGAGGTACCAACAAACCTACACAATATTTTCCCAGGGACGACGGCAAAACCCAACTACGGATAGGATAATGGAGATTAAACTTTCCCCTACAGCCATCTAAACCGGTGTTTCTCAACCTTTTTTCAGTTGCGGCACCCTTTAAAATTCTGCACAATCTTGAGGCACCCCATTCCACAATGTAAAAAAAAAAACTAAACAAATAATTTTAAATATAGCAACAACATCCAAAAACTGGGCCATCCAACATTAGAAGTGATTCCTTTCCTCCACAATTGCAGACTGGTACTAAATAGTATTCTAGCATTTCTCTTCAGTTTCTCTACTTCTGCTTTCCAATGTGACCCAAGTGCTGATGGAGAGGGGAAGAGTAAACAAGGATGCCATGCAAGCACCCGTCGTTCTCCTTCTCAACCAGTGATGTAATTGGTTGTCAGGGTGCCAGTGGTTTGACCTGCATGGTGCCTATGGTTCTAATGCTGCAAAGAAAAATCCTGTGGCAATTCGTTGCAATATTTAGGAATTTTGCCAAGGCACCCCTGAAGAACCCAGGAGGCACACCAGGGTGCCACAGCACCAGGGGTGGACTGACCATTCGGGGATTAGGGCACTTCCCGAGGGCCCAGGGACAGTAGGGGGCCCCATGAGAGGCTACACACTACAGAAAGAAGCCAGGAACTTCCATGCAGGCTATGCTGTGGTAGATATTTAAATGCCCACTCTGTGGCTGAGCTGCAATTTGTAGGTGGGGCTTTGTGTGGACACAGGGGGCCCCATGATCTCTGATTGCCCGGGGGCCCCATGAGTTGTCAGTCCACCCCTGCACAGCACACTGGTTGAAAAAGGCTGATCTAAACCCAGCTTCTTCCACACGAGCACAAAAGACTTACAGAGATTTTCCCAACACCACCTCAACTTTCATATCGACATCCATCCAGTCTATGAAAAGCTCCCTAAACATTTCCCTGTATGTAGAAGGGCTGTAAGACCTGCACACGTATCCACAGGACTGAAAGGGTACCAGGTAGAGGGATTACAGCAACGATCAGGTACCGGTACCTGGATCACAGCACCCGGCTGGGTACCGGTACCTGGATCACATCACCCGGCTGGGTACCGGTACCTGGATCACATCACCCGGCTGGGTACCGGTACCTGGATCACATCACCCGGCTGGGTACCGGTACCTGGATCACATCACCCAGCTGGGTACCGGTACCTGGATCACAGCACACGGTTGGGTACTGGTACCTGGATCACAGCACCCGGTTGGGTACCGGTACCTGGATCACAGCACCGATTGGGTACCGGTACCTGGATCACAGCACCGATTGGGTGCCGGTACCTGGATCACATCACCCGGCTGGGTACCGGTACCTGGATCACATCACCCGGCTGGGTACCGGTACCTGGATCACAGCACCCGGTTGGGTACCGGTACCTGGATCACAGCACCCGTGCGGGTACCGGTACCTGGATCACAGCACATTAGAACCATGTGATATTCTGCAGAGAAGAATGGGCAGAAATGTCCTCTCTAGATGTGCAAAGCTGGTAGAGACATCCCCAAAAAGACTCCCAGCTGTAATTGCAGGGAAAGGCGGTTCTACAAAGTATTGACTCCGGGGGGTGAATACAAATGCAGCCACACTTTTCACAGATTTATTTGTATCATTTATCATTTTCCTTCCACTTCACAATTATGGCCACTTTGTGTCGGTCTATCACATAAAATCCCAATAAAATACATTTCTGGGTGTAACATGAGAAAATGTGGGAAATTTCAAGGGGTGTGAATACTTTTTCAAGGCGCTGTAGGAATGCTCACCATTCATGGAGGTCTGGGTGGAGCTTTTAATTTAAAATTGGCGTGCAATTCAGGCTAGGTTCACATCTATGCGTTCCCGCAGCAAAAATGCACCACTGTGTAGCAGAAGCACCAGGGGGCCATTAATCCCTAATGGCACCCCCACACGTTGGAAACTATGGTGCATTTTTCTGTGTGAGGGAAACGCATTGCACAGCACTGATAGATTACCGGTACCGGGATCACCCGGTTCAGGGACCCTTTCCTTGTGTTTGCCACAGGTGCAGCAACCCATTGAAGTGAATGAGCTGCTGTGTGCACTAATGCTGCTGCAGGGAAACCGCAGAAGTGTGAACCCAGAACCCAATGGCATCCCAGTGGAATCCCAGAACCCAATGGCACCCCAGTGGAATCCCAGAACCCAATGGCATCCCAGTGGAATCCCAGAACCCAATGGCATCCCAGTGGAATCCCAGAACCCAATAGCATCCCAGTGGAATCCCAGAACCCAATGGCATCCCAGTGGAATCCCAGAACCCAATGGCATCCCAGTGGAATCCCAGAACCCAATGGCATCCCAGAACCCAGCCTTGCTGCCGTTTGGTGTAACTGGAAATGATACAAATTTACATTCACCGCCCATTGTGGAAATGTATCACACCACCATCACCACCAGATATGACCCAAATTTACAGCCTCCTCCTAGGCACACCATGGATCGGCGCAGGAAGAAAGTTCTGAAGTGTTGTCCCAACATGACCAGCCATGACACCTCCGCTTGTCTCTCTCCAGTACTGACCCAACAAATCTTTTGTTTTGTCTTAGATAAAATGCCGAGTGGAATCCAGCACCGACTCCGAGTCCGACAATAACGAGGTATTTCATTATATTGATTTATTATGGATAATATCAGGGGGCCACATCCAAGTGGAGTTGTTCTGTAATGTTGAAGACATTTTTTGTAGGTTCTCCAATTCGCTTCTTCGGGTCTTTATACTGGAAGTGTGAGGAAGATACGCCAGTATTTATATCCAGACAGGGAACGCCTTCATCCAATCACCATGGGAGGTGTCAAGGCAGATGTTGATTGTCCAAGGGCAGGATGGGAGGTGTGAAAGTTGTGGAACCCCTCTGTTCTAGTTACATCATCCCATCCTTGGTGTCATGAAGGACTCGGGTCTTCCTACACCTTAAAGGAAAGATACATTCTTTCCAGGACCAAAGTAATGCCGCTCCAGGTGAGTGACCAATAGAGATGAGTTTGTCTGCGCCCGATCCCGCCAGGAAGGCGACACCGCACTCCGCTAATCACAGGCAGTGAGACCTTTCCTGATCTGTGGAGTTGTGGATGGGGAAATGTCTCCCTGCCTGTGATTAGCGGAGTGCGGTGTCGCCTTCCTGGCGGGATCGGGCGCATATGAACACGCCGGAGCTCATCCCTGGTGACCAACTCTCACCTATTGTGGACTGGAACCCAGGGTGCTGCACAGTGAGATTTAGTAACATGCACAAATCCGGAATATTCCAGCACTCCTTGGTATCTTTTTATTAAAGTGTCTCCATGTTCTTTCTTTTTCATTAATTGGGATGGATGCCACAGTACTACTGTCTACTTCGGAGTGTAACTGAGCATATTAGTTTCATCTTTATTAAAGCATTAAAACTACATCACAGGTGTGACCGGAACATTGAAAGCTAACGCGTTTCACACTAAATTTAACACTTACTCAAACCTCATAATTTATAATGTTAATTGCTAAATTTACCGTTCAATGTTCCGGTCACACCTATGATGGCGTTTTAATGCTTCAATAAAGATTCCAAGGAGTGCAGAAATATTCCGTTACTAATTCTTTCCGGGACGGTGAGGTCACATTTTTGTACAGAGAGGACAACCGGTACACAAGAGGTATAAAAAGAGGCCATCAACCTCAAACTGAGACAACCAACCCTGAACAATGGCGGGGACATTTAGCACCTTCTGTTTCCATAACCCACCCCACCTCCCATCTCTACCCCAGCAAATTCACGACAATTCACATTTTCAGCCATGTAATATAAAAGGTGACCATCAATGAAGACTTCCTGACACCATAGTGTTAAATTCGTCGACTAAAACCGACTAAAACGTTCTCGTCGACTAAATTAACACAATTTTAGTCTACTAAAATAGGACTAAAACTATTCAGATGACTAAAATAGGACTAAAACTATTCAGATGACTAAAATAGGACTAAAACTAAAATGGCGTTTTAGTCAAAAGACTATAACTAAAACTAAATCAAAATGTGCTGCCAAAATGAACACTGGTGCATGCTCAAAGCTTAATACCATAAATAATAAGATATTAGATTTTTCACTCCAGGACCAGCAATAGTATATAATAAGTTTGGAAATTGTAGAGAAATGCTTAAATAATGCATTACAAATTCCAATTGAACTTCACCCATTCCATTATAGATGACTAAAATGAGTTTTAGTCGACTAAAATGGGACTAAAACTAAAATGCCATTTTAGTCCTAAGACTAAGACTAAAACTAAATCGAAATTTGCTGCCAAAATTAACACTGCCTGACACCAAAGATGGAATGAAGTTACAGTGGGTACGGAAAGTATTCAGACCCCCTTAAATTTTTCACTCTTTGTTATATTGCAGCCATTTGCTAAAATCATTTAAGTTCATTCTTCTTCCTCATGAATGTACACATAGCACCCCATACTGACAGAAAAACACAGAATTGTTGACATTGTTGCAGATTTATTAAAAAAGAAAAACTGAAATATCACATGGTCCTAAGTATTCAGACCCTTTGCTCAGTATTTAGTAGAAGCCCCCTTTTGATCTAATACAGCCAGGAGTCTTTTTGGGAAAGATGCAACAAGTCTTTCACACCTGGATTTGGGGATCCTCTGCCATTCCTCCTTGCAGATCCTCTCCAGTTCTGTCAGGTTGGATGGTAAACGTTGGTGGACGGCCATTTTTAGGTCTCTCCAGAGATGCTCAATTGGGTTTAAGTCAGGGCTCTGGCTGGGCCATTCAAGAACAGTCACGGAGTTGTTGTGAAGCCACTCCTTCGTTATTTTAGCTGTGTGCTTAGGGTCATTGTCTTGTTGGGAGGTAAACCTTCGGCCCAGTCTGAGGTCCAGAGCACTCTGGAGAAGGTTTTTGTCCAGGATATCCCTGTACTTGGCCGCATTCATCTTTCCCTCGATTGCAACCAGTCGTCCTGTCCCTGCAGCTGAAAAACACCCCCACAGCATGATGCTGCCACCACCATGCTTCACTGTTGGGACTGTATTGGACAGGTGATGAGCAGTGCCTGGTTTTCTCCACACATACCGCTTAGAATTAAGGCCAAAAAGTTCTATTTTGGTCTCATCAGACCAGAGAATCTTATTTCTCACCATCTTGGAGTCCTTCAGGTGTTTTTTAGCAAACTCCATGCGGGCTTTCATGTTTCTTACACTGAGGAGAGGCTTCCGTCGGGCCACTCTGCCATAAAGCCCCGACTGGTGGAGGGCTGCAGTGATGGTTGACTTTCTACAACTTTCTCCCATCTCCTGACTGCATCTATGGAGCTCAGCCACAGTGATCTTTGGGTTCTTCTTTACCTCTCTCACCAAGGCTCTTCTCCCCCGATAGCTCAGTTTGGCCGGACGGCCAGCTCTAGGAAGGGTTTTGGTCGTCCCAAACGTCTTCCATTTGAGGATTATGGAGGCCACTGTGCTCTTAGGAACCTTAAGTGCAGCAGAAATCTTTTTGTAACCTTGGCCAGATCTGTGCCTTGCCACAATTCTGTCTCTGAGCTCTTCAGGCAGTTCCTTTGACCTCATGATTCTCATTTGCTCTGACATGCATTGTGATCTGGAAGGTCTTATATAGACAGGTGTGTGGCTTTCCTAATCAAGTCCAATCAGTATAATCAAACACAGCTGGACTCAAATGAAGGTGTAGAACCATCTCAAGGATGATCAGAAGAAATGGAAAGCACCGGAGTTAAATATATGAGTGTCACAGCAAAGGGTCTGAATACTTAGGACCATGTGATATTTCAGTTTTTCTTTTTTAATATATCTGCAACAATGTCAACAATTCTGTGTTTTTCTGTCAGTATGGGGTGCTATGTGTACATTCATGAGGAAGAAGAATGAACTTAAATGATTTTAGCAAATGGCTGCAACATAACAAAGAGTGAAAAATGTAAGGGGGTCTGAATACTTTCCGTACCCACTGTACATAGTTACATAGTTACACAGTTACATAGTAGGTGAGGTTGAATAAAGACAATAGTCCATCCAGTTCCCCCTGTGTAGGTGTGTGTGGCCGTACTCATCTCTCATACCCCTGAATGTTCTGATCCTTGAGATGTACATCTAAGAGTCTTTTGAAAGCCACCATACTTCCCGCAGAAACCACCTCTTGTGGTAGAGAATTCCACAATCTTGTAGCTCTAACAGTAAAGAACCCCCCATGTTGCCTGAGGTTAAAACGCTTCTCCTCTAATCGCATTGTATGTCCTCGAGTCCTCATGCAATCCCTTCGACTGAATAGCTTTTTTCTGTGGTTCGAAGTACCTGGAACCGCATGGCTTCACAACTTTCACACCTCCCATCCTCTACTTCTTCAGTTCCAATAAATGTCAGGAAGATCTCTCAGCATTTCTATCCACACATGTAGCACCAACCCCGTCATCCAATCCCTATGCAGCAGTACATAGTGATCAATCAGCTTAGAGGTTGTATGGTGAAGTTGGAGGCTGATTGGTTACAATGTACAGCTGCACCGCATTCTGTGTGCTCCAGTTTTAGTAAATCTCCCCCGTGAGTCCAGGCAGTTGTTAATTGTCCCTGAAAATAATGGGAGGTATGAAAGTTGTGGAATTGTTCGTTCCATCGTCCCATCCTTGGTGTCAGGAAGTCTGCATAGTGTCTTTGGACAATCCTTATCTTCACCGGTTCTTGGACAGCCCATAACTGCACCTTCCATGGCTGTTGGATATAAATATTGGGGTGTCTTCCTGACTCAGAACTGGAGAAGAAGCTTGGGGAATCCACAAAATGTCTTCAACTTTCCAGAATAAGTCCAGCTGAACTACTACTAGATTTACAATGACCTTGGGAAACCCTCAGGAATTATCAGGTCAGATCTCCACCTTAATAAACCTTTTTCTTGTCTAATTAAACATTAAAGCCAGGACAGCGATGTGACCGTTAGTAAATACAGGGAGTTGTTTTGTGACATTTCTATGGGACTTTTGGGTTTGGGAGAAGTCATCACCTGACCTTCTGTCCAAGTGTGAAATTTAGCAGATCAATACCGATGACGAGTGACCCCACAGACATGTTCGCGTTTGTTCCTTTTTAATATACGGCCATGAAATCTCGGTGGGGCAATTCTGGACTGAAACCAAAAATTCAGGAGTCACTTAGCCGAAAACCGAAACTGACATGCATATATAGTTTTTAATATAATTGTATTGTATTCGACTTTTTAATACTATTCATGGTGTCCCCAGGATGGTAATATCTGGGTATTTGTACTCATGGTGCCCCCAGGGTGGTAATATCTGGGTATTTGTACTCATGGTGCCCCCAGGGTGGTAATATCTGGGTATTTGTACTCATGGTGCCCCCAGGGTGGTAATATCTGGGTATTTGTACTCATGGTGCCCCCAGGGTGGTAATATCTGGGTATTTGTACTCATGGTGCCCCCAGGGTGGTAATATCTGGGTTTTTGTATTCATGGTGCCCCCAGGGTGGTAATATCTGGGTATTTGTACTCATGGTGCCCCCAGGGTGGTAATATCTGGGTTTTTGTATTCATGGTGCCCCCAGGGTGGTAATATCTGGGTATTTGTACTCATGGTGTCCCCAGGGTGCCAGTGCCAGGACATACCTGGTATTTGTGGTTCCCATGAGGCTCTCTGGGTACCTCAGGCCTCTCTCTGCTGATTGGGGACATTCACAGCCAATTGACCACATGGCAGTGACCCCACCCCTTGTCACACAACGATTGGACAGCCACCCTGTCCACCCATGTGCACCATGGCAGGGTGTACCTGAAAGACGCGCTCTGATTGGATGCAGAAGCTAATCTTTTTA
This sequence comes from Pelophylax lessonae, assembly GCF_965119305.1. NCBI lineage: Eukaryota > Metazoa > Chordata > Amphibia > Anura > Ranidae > Pelophylax > Pelophylax lessonae. The sequence goes on from NC_138780.1 coordinate 207,984,116, forward strand.
GCCATTTTTTTTTTTTTTTTTTTTTATCGGTGCACTGCCAATCACCTTATTTTCGGGTGGAAAGTTTCGGGGGGCGGTATATTGGGGCGTCCCTATAAAACATTCTTGGGTCTCAGCACAGTAAGAATCTTCCTTTTTGGGTCCTCAGTGATCTCCGGAACCCTCGTCTGATGGGTGATGAGGGAAGTGAAGGATCTACCAGGGATCTCCAAACTACGACCCCCAGCTGTTGGGGAACTACACCTCCCACGAGGCATTGTAAAAGTCTGACATTCACAGACATGACTGGGCATGATGGGAATTGTAGTTCCTGAACAAGTGGAGGGGTCATAGTTTGAAGACCCCGGATCTACAGGAAGGTTCGATGGTTGGCGGTAGACGGTCACAGATGGACCTCTGATTCCAGGGCTTCCAATACAGAACAAGGACTTCATATAAAGCTTCCCCGGTCCTAGAGGAAGCCTGCAAAGTGTTTTATGTCTGTCCAATAAGGGCAAAGAAATTCCTGGTGATCCTGCCAGAAATCCTCTTAGCTGATCCCTTCCTGTGATCTCTGCCTGTGTTACACTCTTATCAGTTACATTGTTTCTGGTCAGAACTCCTCATCCCATCTTCCCGTCTGTGTTCTGGAGGAGAGGAGAGGGGCGGGAGTCCTGCGTTCTCCTCACACAGTGCAGCGAAGTGTTACTGGCGGGATCACCGGGTGAAACAGCCTGAAAAAAGCAAATGAATGCAGCCACACATCTAAGAACGAATATGCTGCAATGTGGATGCACTGTTATGGAATAAGGGGGGGGGGGAGGGGTACACTGCAAATCCACCTCCATTCCCCCTCATTTCTTTTTTTTTTTGTCTTTAGAACTTTGGAAATCCATTGTTCAGCACTCCGACCCATGAGATCACCTCCAATGTGGAATTACTGACATTACAGGTATTTATTATAAACTGTTTAATGTGGAACTTCGCTCTCTGTCAGTGCTGAATATTGTAAATCTTTATACCGTTAGCATTTATAAATGGATAGGACAGTAGATTATATTTTCTACTTTTAACCTTTTTTTTTTGCCCCATTTCTTCTGTTACTTCCTGATTTTTATATATAAAAAGTGCAGCACTAAAATGCAAATAACATAACCTATATATATATGTGTGGACTATTTTATATGATCGGACCTTTGTGTTGCTTCACTAGCACATACAGTGTGTATGTGTTTTTGTATATAAAAATATATATTTGAATTTTGAAAAAAAAAAAAAAAGTTTTTCTTATTTTCTGCGAGTAAATTTTGAAAATAAATAAATTTTTCTCCTTCACTGATGTGCGCTGATGAGGTGGCACTTATGGGCACTGATGAGGAGGTACTAATATGCCGCACTGATGAGCACTGATAGGCGACACTGCTGGGCACTGAGAGGTGGCAGTGAGAGGTGGCACTGCTGGGCACTGAGAGGCGGCACTGACGGGCGAAAGTGATGGGCACTGATAGGCGGCACTGATGGGCACTGGCGGATGGCACTGATGAGCACTGATGTGCAGCACCATCAGTGCCCACACTCAGTGCCCATAGTGCTGCCAGTCAGTGCTCATCAGTGTCTAGATGAGCAGGCACTGATGGGCACTGACTGGCAGCACTATGGGCACTGAGTGTGGGCACTGATGGGGGGGCACTGTGTATGTTTTTTTTCCTCTAGTAATCAGGGCACTGGTGATCGGTGCCCTGATTACATTCCTCTGTGTCCCCGGCGGCTGATCGGCTCTCCTCTTCCTCACACTGCAGTCTCTGTGTGAGGAAGGAGCGCTGGCGATGAGAGATATGTTTACATATGAGATCATCTCTCATTGGACGGTCCGATCACATGGTAAATGGCCGCTGTGATTGGCCATTCACCACGATCTGTGATTGGCTGTGTCCAAGGGACACAGCCAACACAGATTTTCCCCGATGCGCGCTCGTGAGAGCGCGCGGGGAGCCTGGGTCTGGGAGGCCGTTTAAAGACGGCCTCCCGAAAATGTGGGTCCGCACTGCAGCCGTCTTTCGGCTATAGCGCGGACCAGAAGTAGTTAACAAGGAGCATCCATTCCACATTAATATTTATACTACCAAAATCGGTATGTGCTGTAAACGGACTCCAGCATTGCTCCTGTTTCGTCTTGCCAGAGGCCGCCATGTTGCTGAAGCCCAGAGCCCCTGAGCAGCAGTAAATATTTAGGCTGTCAGCAGATCTTTCTCTATGATTTCAGTACTGTGCCAAACAATAGAGAGCAACTGAACAGTTTTTTTTTTTTTTTGTTTTACATTGCTATACCTGCAAAAGGGGCCGGCCTGAAGTAATCCAGCAGGACTTTATTTTCTGACTAAAGTTCCACTTTAAAGGTTAACTCCGCTTTTTTATTAGAAAAAAATATACCAAATGGATAAATTAAAATAATTTAATTTTAAATAAAATTGTATGTATGTGTGTGTATGTATATATATATAATTAGGACACAAGCCAATGGTATTACAAATGACTTTGCCTTTTTAGTCTGCAGCTGCCATAAAAATTCAATGCAAAATGGCAGCCTACAGACCGCTCCCAGAAATGTAATTTCCTGCTTCTGTGATTGGCTCACTGAACAAAGATATACAGGTCAGAATTTAGGCATTCCCCTTTCTGTATCAGTGAGATATTCCCTGAGGGTTAAATACTTCTAAAGGGATGCAGACCCTGCAGCTTTTCTCATCAGACACTGAGAGTGTACCAGGTGATTATAATGAACCAGACCCTCCCAGAATCGGTCAGCACAGGACATGGGGAGACACACAGATATTTTATGAGAACCTCAGTGAAAATGGCCACCATGAGAAGAATGGGTAGGAAATGATAAATAAGATTATGCATGGAATAAAATGCCGCAATTATCTACAAGTATCGGTCTGTAGATTCTCATTACTAAACATTTCTGAAGGCGACTTTTACCAGCTTTTTGCCACTGGCTTCCATTAAAGTCCCGGCTTCTTTCATATTCATCTCTCCTGTATAGGGATGGAGGCACATGGCTATAGCATGTCATGTGCTTCACTTAAAGTCCTTTTCCTCCCCCCCCCCCCCTTTTTTTTTTTTTTTTTTTTTTTTGAAGGTGGCTTTGTTGTAAATTTTATGATGAGGGTGAATTTCTGGCCAAAGTGATCGGTTCTCTTGACAGCCTAAGCCCCTCACCCACTGACACCTTGCCTTTGGTGATCTTTTCTTTTGCCCCTTAATTTGTAAAATGCTCTCAGAAATACCCGGTGCTTGGGGTACGGAAGAGCATGTGACTCAACCACCCTGCCTCCCATCCCCCTTCTCCCATTCTCCTTCCTACCTCCTTGTTCTATGGCAGGGATCCTCAAACTACGACCCTCCAGCTGTTGTGGAACTACACATCCCATGAGGCATTGTCTCTGATATTCACAGACATGACTAGGCATGATGGGAATTGTAGTTCCTGAACAACTGGAGGGCCGTAGTTTGAAGACTCCTGATCTATGGGTAGGCCAGTCCTGAAACTGTCACTTGGGGTTGTTAACCCTGTGTAAGCTTCAATTTGCAGCTTACACATGGTTGAAGGCTACAGTTCTGAGAGATGAACTACATAGTGGTATGATGGAGTATTCATGGGTGGGTAGTAGGGATAGACCGATATATCGGGGGCCGATGTGCACTTTCCCCGATCTATCGGAATCGGCCCTGGAACTGGCCGATATTTTTGTGACGTCATTCTGCCTTCGTAGGCCGCCTCCCTTACCTTGGACACCATCGTCTGGAGTCGGGATTAGTCTCGCAGGAGTGTATCACAGCTATACACCCACCCACAGCAGCCCGGTGCCAGCCAACCACCCACAACCACAGGCCCTGTACCTGCCAGCCAGCCAGCCACCCACAGGCCCTGTACCTGCCAGCCAGCCACATCCACAGGCCCTGTACCTGCCAGCCAGCCAGCCACCCACAGGCCCTGTACCTGCCAGCCAGCCACACCCACAGGCCCTGTACCTGCCAGCCACCCACACCCACAGGCCCTGTACCTGCCAGCCAGCCAGCCACCCACAGGCCCTGTACCTGCCAGCCAGCCACACCCACAGGCCCTGTACCTGCCAGCCAGCCACATCCACAGGCCCTGTACCTGCCAGCCACCCACACCCACAGGCCCTGTACCTGCCAGCCAGCCAGTCACCCACAGGCCCTGTACCTGCCAGCCAGCCAGTCACCCACAGGCCCTGTACCTGCCAGCCAGCCACATCCACAGGCCCTGTACCTGCCAGCCACCCACACCCACAGGCCCTGTACCTGCCAGCCAGCCAGCCACCCACAGGCCCTGTACCTGCCAGCCAGCCACCCACAGGCCCTGTACCTGCCAGCCAGCCACCCAGAAGGCCCTTTGCCACCCACCCACCACAGGGTGCCAGCCAGTCATCCACCTACCACACGGTCCCAGCCAGCCACCCACCCACCACAGGGTTGCCAGCCATTAAGCATTAAACAAAAAATTACATGTTCAGAACCAGATTTGTGTCAAAAATTCTTTATTTGTCAAAACTTTAAATGTACAAAATATCGGCCGATACCGATAGGTTGTGACCAAAATATCGGTATCGGCCCTTAAAAAACCATATCGGTCTATCCCTAGTGGGTAGGTGCCTTCAAGAGAACTTGAATGGGCAAAGTGATGAAATCCCTTTTAAGCCGCAGGGGTCTTCAAACTACGGCCCTCCAGTTGTTCAGGAACTACAATTCCCATCATGCCTAGTCATGTCTGTGCATGTCAGACTTTTACAATGCCTCATGGGATGTGTAGTTCCGCAACAGCTGGGTTGGCTGTAGTTTGCGGATCCCTTCTTTAAGGCATTTGAAGTCTGTGTCCTGCTGGATGACATGCACACCTTCTGTTGTAGTTCCGGGACCCATACGATGGGGACTCTGAAGAGACGTCGGCACAATCTGATAGCAGCACCCACGATCCCTTTCTGAGTGAAACCGACTCCACTATCCCTGGCGCTAAGGATGGCCATGTCCACATGGAATGCAGCTCGGGGTCTTCACAGGAGCCACAGAACACATGGGATGACTGCAGCCTCGCCTCATGTGAGATTAGAGACGTCAGTTTCCGACCTCGAGCCACCGCAGACCCTTCACCAGATAAAGTCCCATTGTGTCAGAGTGCCACCTCCCAGTCCCACCTTTCCATGGACTCCGGCATCATGGCTGAGGCAGCCGGTCCTACATCCGGGCACTTCGTCCTCATTGGTGTAAATTCAAGAGTGGCCAATTCTGCTCCTTCCGTGTTTGCAGCCAGTCTGACCTCCGAGGAGAACAGTGACTTCAATATGATGGAGTCTTCTGTCATCAAAAGGAAATTTGGACTCAAAATGGACATTGAGAAGCTGAGAAGGAAGAAGGCTCGTGTGGCGGAACATTCCGTAAGTTTCAACCACTTTGCTGTTGAGGGTCATTTTGTTGTTCACTTGTGCAGTCAGTTCAGTGTATTTGTCTTCCACACTACTTCAACCAAAAATGGTTTTATTGGTTTTGGATGGTGCAGGGAATAGTTCTCCACTTGCTGACCGCAATATGTGAATATGTGTGTGTGTGTGTGTGTATATATATATATATATATATATATATATAATCTCTATAATCTCTATATGGTTTACCGGGGTTATGGCTAAGCGATCAGCCATAACCATGTTTTTTTCCAGCCAGCGGCTGGCTATCAGTGTGCATATAAAGAGTGTCTGTGAATGAATAGATCATAAAATAAACATCCAGTAGGGACTGCTCACACTTTAACGCTTCTCCTCAGCTGTTATAATATAAATAATGGGTGTTAGTGTTGCGCTGCCCTTAAAGTGCTCAGTAAAATATGGTACCTTGATTAATAAAGTGCAAAACACATGGAAATGTATGTAGAGCTGCCAAAGTGGTAAATAAAATATGGTACCTTAACCACCTAATGATCTGCAGCTGCAGGCATCACCCCGGTACCGTTCTTTAGCGCCACCTCCTGTTTCCACGCCTACTTCCTGGGTCCAACACTAGGTGGAGCACGCGGGCGCAAAGTGCCTGCCAGCACCACCAGAGCTGTGTCCAGCAGTAGGGGGAGCTGTGACATTTGACCTCTGAGACCACACCTCCTGACCTTTTGAAGTGGGTCCATGACCCTTTTCCTGAGTCAAAACCCTCTCCTGTGTCTGTACCGGCAATAGGGCAACCCTAACCCTAACCATTCTTTAGGCTGTGCCTGGGTCTCCCGTCCCACCGGGAGGCCCGAGCAACCAGCAGGCACGTCCACCGGCTGGTTGGACCCCTGAACAAAGCTGGATTCGGCTTTGATCGGGTCTCCGATGTATTAAATGAAAAAGTGAAAAAATGTAGCGCTCAACATTTAAATAAAAATCACAGTTGAATTTCAATGTGCAAATAATCGTGCAAAAAAATTGTCTCTAATGTCCAAATCAATTGGGTTAAACAAACAGCCAATATTAGAAACATAGACTTGATAGGAGTGATTCTCAGAACAGCCTTCACCTCCACACGATCGCACAGTGAAATGTAAAGGTACCGCTCACCAGAGCCACTGGACCCCTTGATTATAGGGGGTCAGACACGCTTAATGATCCACATCAATTCGACCTTATACATCCCACTCTCTCACAGGCATGAATGTAAAGCCAAAGCGATGGAGCATTCAAGAACCAAGTCATAAATAAGGGAAATGACAAGACAGGCTCTCATGGTGCAGGGAGGGACACGGCAATGGGCAGCAGTCTCATGTGTTGGATGACATCCCTGCCTGGGAGCCGGCACTACATCAGCATGGCAAGCGCTACCTACAATCCAGATGAAAGACCGCTGCGCAAATACCGTGTGACAAAAAATATTGCAACGACCGCCATTTTATTCTCCAGAGTCTGCTAAAAAAATATATATATATATCGTGTGTGTGTGTGTGTGTGTGTGTGTGTGTGTATACAGTTGTGTTCAAAATTATTCATCCCTCACTGAAATTGATTGTTTTGGCCAGTTTGACATTGATTTTGATCATTCAGTCATCCTGCTTACAATGAAATCAAAGAGGCCGGTGTAGGTCAGACAAATATAACATTTATAATGAAATAACCACAAATGTCTTTTCTGTGCTCACATCATTATCAGTTTTATTCAACCCCCAAGTGGCATTTAATCTTAGTACTTAGTACAACATCCTTTTACAGTTATAACAGCTTTTAAACGTGAAGCATAGCTTGACACAAGTGTCTTGCAGCGATCTACGGGTATCTTCACCCATTCTTCATGGGCAAAAGCCTCCAGTTCAGGCGAATTCTTAGGCTTGTGCACTGCAACTGCTTTCTTTAAGTCCCACCAGAGGTTCTCAATCAGATTTAAGTCTGGTGACTGTGATGGCCGCTCCAAAATGTTCCAGCCTTTAATCTGTAACCATGTTCTAGTGGACTTGGAGGTATGCTTGGGATCATTGTCCTATTGAAAGGTCCAACGTCTCCCAAGCCTTAGGTTTGTGACGGACTGCATCACATTGTCATCCAATATCTCCTGGTACTGAAGAGAATTCATGGTACCTTGCACACGCTGAAGCTTCCCTGTACCTGCAGAAGCAAAACGGCCCCAAAGCATGATTGACCCCCCGCCATGCTTCACAGTAGGCAAGGTATTCTTTTCTTCCTCCAAACAGCGTTGATCCATGGGCCCAAACAGTTCTAATTTTGTTTCATCAGTCCACAGAACACTATCCCAAAACTTCTCTGGTTTGTCCACATGACTTTTGGCATACTGCAGTCGACTCTTCTTATTCTTTGGAGACAGCAAGGGGGTGCGCCTGGGAGTTCTGGCATGGAGGCCTTCATTACGCAGTGTGCGCCGTATTGTCTGAGCAGAAACTTCAGTACCCACATCTGACAAATCTTTTCTCAGTTCCTCAGCAGTCACACTGGGACTTTTCTCCACTCTACGCTTCAGGTAGCGCACAGCAGTCGAAGTCAGCATCTTCTTTCTGCCACGACCAGGTAGCGTTTCAACAGTGCCCTTTGCCTTGAATTTGTGAATGATGCTTCCTATGGTGTCTCTTGGTATGTTTAACATCTTTGCAATCTTCTTATAGCCATTGCCCTTCCTGTGAAGAGTAATCACCTCTTCTCTTGTCTTCCTGGACCATTCTCTTGACTTCACCATGTTTGTAACCACACCAGTAAATGTCTAGAAGGAGCTGAGTATCACAGTCATTTTAAAGCTGCCTAATTGGTGCTTAATTGGGTTTATTGCTGCTCCCTGACACATCCACAATACCTGATTGAAAACACTTCAATGAACCTCTGTTCTTCAGAGTGGTAGACCTTTAAGGGGTTGAATAATTGTGTCAATGAAGAATTCACAATATAATAATTTACTACTGTATTACAAAACCAATTGATGTCATTTTAGTTGCATATGGTTCTTTAAAAAGTCCTTGTAGGATTTCATTCTGAATACAATTACAAATGTTCACTAAATTCCCTAAAACCCTTTACAGCATTGGGGGGTTGAATAATTTTGAACACAACTGTATATGTGTGTATGTGTGTGTGTATATACGTGTATGTATATATGTATGTGTATATATACATTATGTATGTGTATATGTGTGTGTGTGTGTATATGTATGTATGTATATGTGTGTGTGTGTGTTTAGGGTTCAAAGTAATTCTCTAGCTAAAAATACTGATTTTAACTTGTAAACAAGAAGTACCAAAAATAGGCCGTCACATAGAAATATTTGATAGCCATTATCATGACATAGAGTGCAATAGTGTAATCTCATATATATACATACATACATACATACATACATACATACATACATATTTTGTTCTTTGATTTTACACACACACATCAGCAAAATCAGGTGTGTACAAATAAGTTAAAAGCATCCGGTGACTGCTCACGAGTGTCCTGCTTATAACGATATCCACATCACTACCGGTAACCTCTGCTTACGCCCTACGCGTTACATCCCAATCACATGACTTCTTCCTTATTTGTACAAACCTGATTTTTCCGATTTGTTCTTTGATTATACTCTTCTATATATGTATTTATATATTGGAGATTACACTATTGCACAGTGCACTTTGTAGATGTGTTTTTTTGCACTTTGTCAGGATGATGGCTATCCAATATTTCTATGTGATTTTGCACTGTATTGATTAAGGTACCATATTTTATTCACTACTTTGGCAGCGCTACATAAATTTCCATGTGCTTTGCACTTTATTAACCACTTAAGCCGCGGAAGATTTTACCCCCATTCCGACCAGGGGGTATTTTGCGATTCGGCACTGCGTGACTTTAACGGACAATTGCGCGGTCGTGCGACGCTGTACCTAAACGAATTTGGCGTCCTTTTTTTCCCACAAACAGAGCTTTCTTTTGGTGGTATTTGATCACCTGTGCGATTTTTTTTGACCACACGCTATAAACAAAAAAAGAGCGTAAATTTTGCAAAAATAGCAATATTTTTCACATTTTTTTTATATGAAATTCCCCCCCAAAAAAAATGTAAAAATCAAAATTTTTTAACATTTTCGGCCAATTTGTTTTATGCTACCTATGTTTGGTAAAAAAAATCACAAAAAGCGTATTTTGATTGGTTTGCGCAAAAGTTATCGCGTTTACTAACAAAGGGAAAGATTTTTGTTGTTTTTTTTTTTAACGCGTAATGGCGGCGATCTGCGTTTTTTTTTTTGCGGTACTGCGACATTGCTGCGGACAGATCGGACCCTTGACTGACATTTTTGACACTTTTGGGGTTACCAGTGACATTACTACAGCAATCAGTGCTATATATATGCACTGTTACTGTAAAAATACACTGGTAGTGAAGGGGTTAACTTTATTTGGGAGGGAGGGGCTGTGTGTGTCCCTAGGGGCGTGCTTTCTACTGTGATTGGCTGTGGCTTGAGCTGTAAGGACACTGATCAACGGATCTACATAGTAGATCCGTGTGATCAGTGTCTTTACAGCGAGGAGAATGACAGGTGGCTTGTTTACACAAGCTGCCTGACATTCTCACTCTCCCCCGCCGATCGCCGAGTGACCGGCGGACATCGGGTCCGCTGGTCACACGCGCGGGGGGGTCCGTGACCACGCGGGAGCGTGCCTCCGGCGGCGCGCGCTTGCTCCCTAGACCCTCACAAGCAAGCAATGTAGCCCTACGTTAGTTTGCCTGTGAGGGGCTGACCGCCGACGTAGATAGTCGTGCGGCGGTCGGCAAGTGGTTAATCAAGGTACCATTTACTTAGCACTCTAAGGGTAGCGCAGCACTAACGCCCATTATTTGGCTTTCTAATGAGATGCTAGAATGCTTTCATAAGTGGCGGGGTGGGGGACTCCCATCACACACCCCCCCCCCCCCCCCCCCCTCCCGCGGCTTGCTAGTGTTTTTTGGGGCTTACCGTTTTTACCAGTGTGCCCAAGAAACACTCCCAACAGTGCAGGCACAGAAGCGATAAAAGACTAGATCTTCTTTGATTGCCTCCAAGGACTGGAGTGACCTCATGACGTCACTTCCAGTCCAGACTAGAAGTAAACATTTTTTTTTTTTTTTTTTTAAACAAAAATTATTTTTTGATCTTTTGCTTTTAACAGTAAAGGAGAGATTATTTATTTTTTTTACCCCAGATCTCTCCATAAAGAGGACCGATCATCCTTTCTATTACAAGGGATATTTACATTCTTTGTAGTAGGAATAAAAGTGATAACAAAAAAAATAAAGGGACAGTGTAAGAAAAAAAAAAAAAAGTTTAAAGATAAAAAAAAAAAAAAAAAAAAAAAGCGCCCCCCTATTCCTTCGTGCTTAGTGAACGCATACATAAGTCGCGCACTCATATGTAAACGGTATTCGCACCACACACAAAGTATCACCGCGAACGTTGGTGATTTTTAAGTACCAACGTTTGTCACCTCTCTACAAGTGTGCGCAATTTTAAAGCGTGACTTGTTGGGTATCTATTTACTCGGCGTAACCTCATCTTTAACACTTTACAAAACAATTGGGGTATATATTTTGTTTTTTTTTTTCATTAATGTGTATTTTTTCCAAAAATATTGCGTATGAAAAATCACTGGGCAAATATCGTGTCGCATAAAAAAATTGCAACAATTCCCATTTTCTTCCTTTTTAGGGTGTCTGATAAAAAAACGTATGTTTGGGGGTTCTAAGTAATTTTCTAGGAATAAATACTGATTGATTTAAAAACAAAAACAAAAGTGCCAGAAAAAGCCCGGTCTTGATTCTGTATTCTGTGACACCATTGTTTAAAATTTTTCCTTCACTTCCTGTCCCTGTGACACCTATACAAGAAATGGCTAACCAAAAAAAATCCCTGGCACTCCGGGAAATAATGATTGATAAATAGCTTGTCTTATGATTTGAAGAAGTAGAGTTTCAATCCATGGATATTGTCTAACTGTGCCAGGAAATGCGTTTTTGCTTTGTACCCTTGTTATACAAATTTTGTCCATTCCTGTCCTAGGAGGAAACAAAAATAAATTTCTCTTTCGTTCATTGACTGACACCGCTCCAGAATCTTCTTAACCCTTGGGTTATGCTGCCCCCCACAGGAGTAGGACGCTAGGCAGGAAAAAGCTGGGCCCCTTCCTGGGACGGTCAGACCCCTGGGTTCCCCCCCCCCCCAAGCCCCTCTAAGTTTTGGTCACTGTGGGTCTTTCGGCCCCCCTATTCTCCCCCCCCCCACCTGGGTGTGGTTATGAGCTGGCTGTTGCCACATGCTCTTCAGGGGGGCTGGTTGGAGTTGCTGCTGCTGACCGGGTTTTCCATGGTGCGCAATGGGGGGTTGAGCAGGGTTCTCTGCCATCCTGGGGCTTGGTGACTAGGGCAGGGATGTCCTCGGGGCTCCCTGCAGGGGTTGTTGGGTTGAGGGAGCTGATGTTTTTCCATCCGCAGGTACGCTCCTCACGAAGCCGGATCCGGCCAAAAATTTAGGCCGCTTCTTTGCGGCCTACTTGTCGGCTGTCCCGGTGGCTGACCGGACTGCTGACCTGAACCTATGTGAGGCAGCCCCTGTGAGGTTGGCTGAAGCCACTGGCATTCGCCTTCCCCCTCTGCTGCCCTGGGTGGTCGGCTCTGCTGGGGTTCGTGTCCTGGCGGTTGGGTGCCCTAAAAAATGTAGGCTGCGGCCTACTAGGCCATGTGCCTGAGTTGGGCTTCCCTGTTGAGTCTAGCTGAAGCCCCCGACTCTCCCTTCGGGCATCTGCCAGACTGAAGATCTCTGCAATTGCAGCTGGGCCTCCACAAAAATTTAGGCTACGGCTTGCGGCCCACTGGGCCATATGGTCAGCTTGGCACCTCTCTTGATCCGGGTGGTGCTGTGGGGGTGCTTCTTTTTTTAGTGACAGTCTTGCCACCATTATTGTGTGGGCGAGTGTACCCTGCCTGCGCGTCCGCATCACGGCGGGCGGCCCTCCCTTTTAAGGGGGCGATGTCTTGTTATGTCCTCTATGGAGGGCTCAGAGGGCGACCCTCTTGTTTTTTGCGGGGTCTCATGGTTGGTCCATTTGTGAATCCTTGGCTGGCGTTCTCTTGTGGGATCTCAGTTGGCGGCCTCCCCTGATTATAATGTTTCTGGGTGAGCTTAGTATGTAGCGACCCTACTGGGTTTGCGTCCACGCACTTCGAGTGCTCTGATAGGGAGGATATTCTACTACAGCCACACATGAAAAGGCGCTGGTTGATGCACTGATTGTATCGGTGCAGGTAGCTTTAAAAATGGAGGATGCAGCTTCTGCTGTTGCATTGGAGGTGCCGGTCCCCTTTTGGTACCCGCAGCTCCTCCAAAAGCAGCAAAGGTATTCCCTTTTCCCGCCTACTTTGACAAAATTGTCGTGAGGCAGTGGGGTTGTCCTAAGCGTTTCGCTAGACGATATCTCTTTGAGGAGTCTCTGTTGAATAGGTGGACAGTCCCACCTGTGGTGGACTCTCGGGTTTCCAGGGTTTTCTTCAAACCTGTTTACAGTTCCCAGGAAGGAAGACATGGTACGTCCAATCCTGGACCTCAAAACTCGGACCACTTTGTGCGGGTACATAAGTTCCGAATGGAGTCCATTCGTACAGTAGTGGCATCCCTACATCAAGGGGATCTTCTGGCCTCCTATATATATCAAGGACGCTTACCTTCATATTCCAATATGTCGGTCATCCGCGCTTCCTCCGCTTGCCCTGGGCATTATCAATTCATAGCATTACCCTTTGGTCTTGCCTCTGCTCCTCGGGACTTCATAAAGTGTTGGCCCCAGTGTTGGCATTGTTGTGCCAGTGGGGGATTGCTGTACTGGAGTACCTGGACGATCATCTGTGAGCAGAGTCTGACTGCTCTGACGGACAACCTAGGGAATACTGTGCGTACTCTGCAGGAGTTCCGTTGGAAATTGAATTTCCAGGAATTTGCTCTGGTTCCATCCACCAAGTTGGATTATCTGGGTCTCCCTCTGGATTGCGCCTCAGCCAGGGTTTTTCTCCCATGGGACAAGCCCTGAAAGCTGCAGGATGCAATTCGGCTCCTGTTGTCCAGCAGTGCATGCGGTGCTGAACCTGAGGGTCTCTACCTTTTTTGAGGCGTTTCAGTTTGCACAGTTCCTCATGAGACCTCTGCAAAGGGAGATTCTTGCTAGCTGGGACAAGAATCCACAGTCTTTAGACCAGGGATCCTCAAACTATGTCCCCCCAGCTGCTGCAGAACTACACATCCCATGAGGCATTGTAAAACTCTGACATTCACAGACATGACTAGGCATGATAGGAATTGTAGTTCCTGAACAACTGGAGGGCCATAGTTTGAAGACCCTTGCTCTAGACAATCTGATCATGTTGAGCCGGGGGACGACAGGGTCCCTGATTTGGTGGCTTCCGTCTCCGGCGCTTCGAAAGGGAAAAATCGTTCCTTCCCCCCTGTACTGGACGGTGGTCACCACAATCAGACAAGGCCATGGCTTTTGTCAATCACCGCAGTGTCCTGGTGGCTTGGGAAGTAGCTGCAATTCTAAGGTGGGCAGAATGCTTTGTTCTAGCCCTCTCTGCTGTGCATATTCAAGGGGTGGAATTATCTCTGCCATCTGGCATTGGAACAGGGAGAATGGTCACTTCATCTGGAGGGCTTTCATTAGTTGTGTCTCCAGTGGGGAACTCCCGAGGTGGACTGGTTGGCCTCCTATCTCGACAGGAGGGTGCAGAGGTTTGTGGAACGGTCTCAGGATCCCCTGGCCAATCCCACAGATGCATTGGTGGCTCCTTGGGGCCAGTATTCTCTGAGAGATGCCTTTCCCTCTCTGAAAACTTCTGCCAAGACTCTTGCAAAGGATCGTGGCAGAGGGGATTCCGGCCATCCTAGTGGCTCCAGACTGACCTCACCAGGTATGCAGATCTGATACAGTCGGTTGCCGATGCTCTTCGAGACTTCCTTTCAGAGAAGATCTGTTGGCCCAAGGGCCAATCTTCCATCTGGCTTTACAGTCGCTGGCTTTAATGGCTTGGCTGTCGAAAGCCAGGTGCTGAAGGATAGACGGTTGTCTGAATCGGTGATTCCCACACTGCTAAAAGCTAGCAAATCTACCTCTAGGAAGATTTACAATCACATTTGGAATTTGCATGGTGTGAATCTCTTGGCGTTCACCTCTGCTCCTTTTTGGTGGCTCGGAGTTTGGCTTTCCTCCACCGAGGTGTTGAGCAGCATCTGGCCTTCAGTACCATCAAGGGCCAGGTTTCGGCCTTGTCGGTTTTCTTTCAACGTCCTTTGGCCACGCATTCTTTGGTTCGCACCTTTATTCCGGGGGTTCGCCACTTGGCTCCTCCAGTGCGGTTTCCGTTGCCTCCGCGGGACCTCAATTTTGGTGCTGTCGGTTTTCCAGAAACCACCTTCTGAAAATATTTGTGAGAATTCCGCAGCTTTCATTGTCCCAGAAGGTGGCCTTCTTGGTGGCAATTACTTCTGGACACAGTGTGTCCGAGCTGGCAGCATTGTCTTGTTGTTCACCTTGCCTAGTGGTTCATAGACATAAAGTGGTGCTTTGCCCCTGTCAGTCATTCCTTCCTAAGGTTGGTTTTGGTTTCCATCTGCATGAAGACATGGTGTTGCCTTCCCTGAGTCCTAAGCCTAAACATTCTGAGGAGATTGCTTTGCATTCTGTGGATGTGGTCCGGGCGATCAGGGTGTACCTAGTGGCTATCGAGTCGTTTAGGAAATCAGACTCACTATTTGTACTTCCAAATAGACCCCAAAAAGAGTTTGGATGGTGGTGCAGGCCTTTTCAATTAAGTTCCTCTTTTTCCCTGTTAAGGCACATTTTTACTCGGGCGCTTAGTGCCTCTTGGGTCTCCTTTCATCCGGCATCAGTGATGCAGGTTTGGACGGTGGCCACATGGTCGTCTGCACACTTTCCCAAAATGTTCTAAAGTGGATGTTTTGGCATCTGCGGATGCTGCTTTTGGCCGCAAGGTTTTGCAGGCCGCTGTTCTGGCGACCTGGTCCTCTTTGAGGGTGTATTGTTTTCAGGTGAGCTCTAGTTGTTCCTGGTTGAGCTCCATCTTACCTGGTTGGCTAGGTTTAGCCTTTGGGAATTTTTTTTGGGTGTTTTTTCTGCTGTGTTTTTTTCCTTCATGTTTAACACTGCTTTGGAACATCCCAATGGTTAGGAAGATATGGAGCTGTGTCCGCCAATGAACGAAAGAGAAAATCACATTTTTGTCTAACGTAAAATCCTTTTCTCTGATGTTCATTAATGGACACAGCACCCACCCCTCTATTGAGTTGGGTTATTTTTCTTCTGACACTGCTTGCAACAAAACTGAATGCCTATAGCAGGAAGTGGGAGTATACCCCCTGGGACTGCCCCATAGGCATAGTAAAGCTTCTTCCTGCCTAGTGTCCTACTCCTGTAGGGGGCAGCATAACCCAATGGTTAAGAAGATTCTGGAAATGTGTCCATCAATGAACATCAAAGAAAAGGATTTTACGGGAAGACAAAAAACAATTTGTGCCCGGTGAGGACACAGATATAAAAACTTGACAGAGGATCTATCCCTACCCTGCCCCATCCAAAACAAAATAGAAAAAATGTGCCTGGAGTTGGGCTTCTGTTTCAGAACTGAGTTATGGTGAAAGTTTGATACTATGTATTACCCCAATAGACTAACAACTACAAGCCCACCCTGCCGTACAGCCCGCCCTAAAGTGCATTATGGTATGTGGTGGAAAATGCACTAGTTTATTTTTGTGTGTGCTATGGTGATTGGGCTGATTTACAGCTATCCACCATAACATAGGCGAATGTGTGGAAAGATAACCCGGTCAGATTTCCAACAGATCCCAAATCCAGATAAATGTTCCCTGTAATAGAAGAGGAATTCTACCCCTCTCTCCTACCTCCCCTCCCATTCTCTGTAATAGAAGAGGTATTCTACCCCCCTCTCCAGTGTCCGGTGTCTCCTGCCTCCCCTCCATTCCCTGTAAAAGAAGAGGTATATTATACCCCCCTCTCTGGTGTCCTGTTTCTTCTACCTCCCCTCCATTCCCTGTAATAGAAGAGGTATTATATCCCCCTCTCCAGTGTCCTGTGTCTCCTACCTCCCCTCCATTCCCTGTAATAGAAGAGGTATTATACCCCCCTCTCCGGTGTCCTGTGTCTCCTACCTCCCCTCCATTCCCTGTAATAGAAGAGGTATTATATCCCCCTCTCCGGTGTCCTGTGTCTCCTACCTCCCCTCCATTCCCTGTAATAGAAGAGGTATTATACCCCCCTCTCCGGTGTCCTGTGTCTCCTACCTCCCCTCCATTCCCTGTAATAGAAGAGGTATTAATACCCCCTTTCTGGTGTCCTGTGTCTCCTACCTCCCCTCCATTCCCTGTAATAGAAGAGGTATTATACCCCCTCTCTGGTGTCCTGTGTCTCCTACCTCCCCTCCATTCCCTGTAATAGAAGAGGTATTATACCCCCTCTCTGGTGTCCTGTTTCTTCTACCTCCCTTCCATTCTCTGTAATAGAAGTATTATTCCCCCCTCTCTGGCTCAAGTTGTATTGAATTATTGTGATTTGAATGACTCCAGGTCCCATATGTTCAGACTTTTTATGTCATCTTATCGGAGATTTTAAGGCTCCTTTTCTGTATTCATTACATTTTTTCTGCCCACAGAGCTAAAGATGATCCCGGGATGAACTGAATGGCCTTAGCAGCTTCTGTTTACCTGTCTGCTGTACCCTCATAATGAAATAAATGTGGAAATTGATTACTTCTGTCTGAGGTGTGGCTTCTCTAGGTAATGCTGGTGGAAGTGGTTGAAGCATTCAGGGGCTCCAGTAATATATTTGGTAACTCCATCCAAATTGCTGAATACATTCCAAAAAAGAAATCTAGGAATAATTACCTGGCAAAATCTGTGACATGCGTAGAATTGTGACCCCCCCCCTATTACTTTTGTACATAGCAAGGAGGGTGACTCTAAACTGATCACACAGCTCTTCTTCTGACCTGTAAGTCCATCTGAGTACTTTCTTCTCCAACCAATGAGCTTACATCTATGGTTGTTAACTTTCTTGATATAGGGGGCCTCGAATGTGGTCCCTGACACCCCCAAATGGCCACACATAACATTCTATCATACAGAAAAACACTCAGACTGCAGCCACTCCGTAGCAGGTCTGCAGTCTGACAGAGACTGCAGACCTGCTGCGGGAGACTGTCGGAGACTGCAGACCTGCTGCAGGAGACTGTCGGAGACTGTATCGCGCCGATTCTGCCCACGATCCGAGATGTGAATGTGTGAACAGAGCCTAATCGCTTTCCTTTCCTCACCAATAGAAAATCATCGGGAGTTTGATCCTTTCATCACTCCGTCCAAATTCAAAAGAAAACTTTTGAGCCGCGGTTCCACTTCATTAACAGTCAGCAGCTTCTTCCTCGGCTCTGTTCAGGAAGAAGCGGCGTGGAGTCGGTTCCTTTTGTTCCTGGTCGAAGGGTCAGTAAAGTCACTACCTGCTCATAATTTGAGGCTCACATCTGCAGCCAACAGCATGGTTACAGATCATGTGATCTGTAGTGAAATGTAATGTGGCAAGAGAAATCCTATAACTGTGTACATATCTTAGACCTACGGGGACAAAGTGTGTTCATGATGTACATGTTCACATACAGGGTTGGAAGGTAATATTTCGTGCTTTTTTTTCTTCTATAGTTTCTTTTTTCTTGGCAAAACATTTTTTTAAATATTTCTGTCCAGTAGAGGGAGCTCTAGCCACTTTTTTTTTTTTCTCTTCACATTTACCAGGTGAATCCTAACTGCTGTGTTGAAAAATGCAAATCAAATTGCACATGGCTAAAGGAGTCAGAGCAATAATTACTGGCTATGCTCCCTTTTGGAAAGACGGCAAAACGGAGGGGGGGTGGTGGTGTCTGTCTCTGTGAGAAGTATACTCAAAGTGAGTGTGAAAGAGGACCTATTTGATGGAGAGTGTGCTGAGTCTGAAGCAGTATGGGTGAAATGTACATGGGTGTGCGTAATGCAAAGATTATCATTGGAGTTTGGTATAGACCTCCCAGTATTAATGAGGAGGTGAAGACTCGGCTCCTTGCAGGGCTGGTGCTCCCGCTAGGCGAACTAGGCAGCCGCCTAGAGCGCACTGCTGCTTAGGGGGCGCAGCCACAGCCGCTGGTTTCCCTACTAGCCTGGCTGCCACCCTAGGGTGACCAGACCTCCATGGTGCACCGTGAACTGGAGCAGGGGGGCACCATAGTTCCCGCTTGGGCTGCCTCCGGAGGGGAAGGGAATTAGAGCGCTGCTGGATTACTAAAAGCCAAGTTCTTCTGCTTACTTGGTGAGGAGGCTGTCATACAATGTCCCGCCTCCTACCTATGATAGACAGAACACTGGTGACATTTATCGTAGGTAGGAGGCGGGACTTCGTATGACAGCCTCCCTGCCGGGTAAGCAGAAGAACTTGGTTTTTTGTATTCAGGCGGCGTTCTAATCCCCATGCACTGGTCACTCTGCATTGGATGGGGGGGCGCTGGTCACCCTGCATTGGATGGGGGCGCTGGTCACCCTGCATTGGATGGGGGCGCTGGTCACCCTGCATTGGATGGGGGGGCGCTGGTCACCCTGCATTGGATGGGGGGGCGCTGGTCACCCTGCATTGGATGGGGGGGCGCTGGTCACCCTGCATTGGATGGGGGGGCGCTGGTCACCCTGCATTGGATGGGGGGGCGCTGGTCACCCTGCATTGGATGGGGGGGCGCTGGTCACCCTGCATTGGACTGGGGCGCTGGTCACCCTGCATTGGACGGGGGCGCTGGTCACCCTGCATTGGACGGGGGCGCTGGTCACCCTGCATTGGATGGGGGGGCGCTGGTCACCCTGCATTGGATGGGGGGGCGCTGGTCACCCTGCATTGGATGGGGGGGCGCTGGTCACCCTGCATTGGATGGGGGGGCGCTGGTCACCCTGCATTGGATGGGGGGGCGCTGGTCACCCTGCATTGGATGGGGGGGCGCTGGTCACCCTGCATTGGATGGGGGGGCGCTGGTCACCCTGCATTGGATGGGGGGGCGCTGGTCACCCTGCATTGGACGGGGGCGCTGGTCACCCTGCATTGGACGGGGGCGCTGGTCACCCTGCATTGGATGGGGGCGCTGGTCACTCTGCATTGGATGGGCGCGCTGGACACTCTGCATTGGATGGGCGCGCTGGACACTCTGCATTGTTGGGGGCTCTGCGAGTGATGCAAGTATAGGGGGGGGAGTATGGGGAATGCATCCTGGACTTTTTGACATCAGGCCAGGTTGTAGATTGTAGGACCACCACCTGGTCTTCTGTTCACCAAGTTTTTCTTGGTGGATGTTCCTGCATTGGCTAGTGCAGTTTATGGTCACAAGGTGCTTTAGGCTGCTGTTTGATTTTGATTCTGGACCCTTTGGTGTTTTTCTCTTTTTAGCCCCACCCCCAGTATTGCTTTGGGATGTCCAAGTCACCCCTGAATCTGCCTGAGCCCTATACTGTATGAACAAGAAAACTGGATCTTTTACTTGCCTGTAAAATCCATTTCAGGTGACCCTTCTCTCTGTAGTCCTCTTATTGCTTGCTAAAGAACTGCGGCCTGCTTGGAGTGGGAGGGGTTATGGGGGGGGGGGGGGGATCCTCACTGCAATTGTTTTTTGCCATTGTCCAATCAGCTGAAGGTCCTGCCTATATAACCGTCTTCTCTGGATTTGCACTGCAAGGAATGACTTTTACAGGCAAGGCAAAAAGCCGTTTACATCGGTGCTGGTAGCCCAAGGCAGGGCGCACCATTCCCAATCATAGCAGTTTTTTTTTTTTTTTCCTTCTTCTTTTGCACAATTTGGGTATTCTTTGCATCTCTTTTAATAAATCAACTGAATAAGGAGAAGGATCACAAGAGTAGCCTCATACTTAAACTGCTACCCAAAGGTAAGCTCTACCCCCCCCCCCCCCCCCAGACTTATGATAAGTGAGAAGACCGAGTGTAATTGTAATACTGAAAATTCAGAAATCGCTGCAATCCAGGACAGCTGGATTCAGCCCAACAGGCCGTGTGGCTTCTTTGCTTCTTCAGGAGAATTTACATCATTTCCAGATAAAGAACATGAAATCAATACATGGCAGTCTGACTTTTCAGTATTACACGGTTATCACCACAAGTCTGGGGGTACAGCGTACTCTTAGGGTAGCATTACCTGAAAGATGATGCTCCTGTTGTATATGTGATGTTTTATTTTAACTTTTGATGCTGAAAAAAGTCGTTAATTTTTATTTAACAAAATGTGTAATTCCTCCGCCTAAAGTGGCAAATGAGGTTTAATGTTGATAAATGTAAAGTTATGCACTTGGAGCTAAGAATATGCATGAATCATATATACTAGGGGGAGTCCATAGCGGAGAAGGATCTGGGGGGAATCATTAGTAAGACCTCATCTGGAATATGCAGTTCAGTTTTGGGCTCCAGTTCTCAGAAAGGATATCGGGGAACTGGAGAAAGTGCAGAGAAGAGCAACCAAACTGATAAGAGGCATGGAGGAGCTCAGCTATGAGGAGAGATTAGAGCAACTGAATTTATTCTCTCCTGAGAAGAGGAGATTAAGGGGGGGATATGATCTCCATGTATAAATACATAAGGGGAGGGATACAATCTCCATGTATAAATACATAAGGGGGGGATATGATCTCCATGTATAAATACATAAGGGGGGGATATGATCTCCATGTATAAATACATAAGGGGGGGATATGATCTCCATGTATAAATACATAAGGGGGGGATATGATCACCATGTATAAATACATAAGGGGGATATGATCTCCATGTATAAATACATAAGGGGGGCTATAATCTCCATGTATAAATACATAGGGGGGGGGGATATGATCACCATGTATAAATACATAAGGGGGGATATGATCTCCATGTATAAATACATAAGGGGGGATATGATCTCCATGTATAAATACATAAGGGGGGGGATATGATCTCCATGTATAAATACATAAGGGGGGATATGATCTCCATGTATAAATACAAAAGGGGGGATATGATCACCATGTATAAATACATAAGGGGGGCTATAATCTCCATGTATAAATACATAGGGGGGGGGGATATGATCACCATGTATAAATACATAAGGGGGGGATATGATCACCATGTATAAATACATAAGGGGGGATATGATCACCATGTATAAATACATAAGGGGGGATATGATCACCTTGTATAAATACAGAGGGGGGGGGGGGGGGGATATGATCACCATGTATAAATACATAAGGGGGATATGATCACCTTGTATAAATACAGAGGGGGGGGGGGGATATGATCTCCATGTATAAATACATAAGGGGGGATATGATCACCTTGTATAAATACAGAGGGGGGGATATGATCTCCATGTATAAATACATAAGGGGGGATATGATCACCATGTATAAATACATAAGGGGGGATATGATCACCATGTATAAATACATAAGGGGGGATATGATCACCATGTATAAATACATAAGGGGGGATATGATCACCTTGTATAAATACAGAGGGGGGGGGATATGATCTCCATGTATAAATACATAAGGGGGGATATGATCACCTTGTATAAATACAGAGGGGGGGATATGATCTCCATGTATAAATACATAAGGGGGGATATGATCACCTTGTATAAATACAGAGGGGGGGGGATATGATCTCCATGTATAAATACATAAGGGGGGATATGATCACCTTGTATAAATACATAGGGGGGGGGGATATGATCTCCATGTATAAATACATAAGGGGGGGATATGATCACTATGTATAAATACATAAGGGGGGATATGATCACCATGTATAAATACATAGGGGGGGGATATGATCTCCATGTATAAATACATAAGGGGGGGATATGATCACTATGTATAAATACATAAGGGGGGATATGATCACTATGTATAAATACATAAGGGGGGATATGATCTCCATGTATAAATACATAAGGGGGATATGATCTCCGTGTATAAATACATAAGGGGGGATATGATCACCATGTATAAATACATAGGGGGGGGATATGATCTCCATGTATAAATACATAAGGGGGGGATATGATCACTATGTATAAATACATAAGGGGGGATATGATCACCATGTATAAATACATAAGGGGGGATATGATCACCATGTATAAATACATAAGGGGGGATATGATCACTATGTATAAATACAGTGTAAGTCAGAGAGAGCTGCCTGTAGTATGGCTGCAAACCACCATGCTAGGTGCAATGTTGGACTCTCCCCCCCCCCAACTTCCCATTCCCCCCACCTTGGTGCACAGCTGCATGACACTGCTTTGCTGGTGAGCGCCTGTCTCCGTTGTGACCGACTACTTTTAAAATGCAATTAAGAAATGTTCTATCTGAATGCAGAGATGGGTATGTGCAGGTAATGTTCAGTGGTGTAGAGAGGGTTAATAGTAATATACAAACTGGCCATGACTGGAAATTAAAATGTTAGCGTTTTTTTTTTTTTTTTTAACCTCCTCAGGTAGAACATGCATGTAATGTGTCTGTGCCCCTCCCACTAAATCATCTCATGTATGTGCCAATTTTAAGGAAAGTTCCCACGTTGGCAGAATGGCTAATACCCCCCCCCCCCCCCCCAATTGGTTAGAAAGTTTTTATGAATCCGGGTCCCTTTTGCAGGCTGTTACTTCTAGCAAGTATGCTTGCCCACCATATACAGTATCTCACAAAAGTAAGTACACCCCTCCCATGTGACAACACTGAAGAAATGACACTTTGCTACAATGTAAAGTAGTGAGTGTACAGCTTGTATAACAGTGTAAATTTACTGTCCCCTCAAAATAACTCAACACACAGCCATTAATGTCTAAACCACTGGCAACAAAAGTCAGTACACCCCTAAGTGACAATGTCCAAATTGGGCCCAAAGTGACAATATTTTGTGGGGCCGCCATTATTTTCCAGCACTGCCTTAACCCTCTTGGGCATGGAGGTCACCAGAGCTTCACAGGTTGTCACTGGAGTCCTCTTCCCCTCCCCCATGATGACATCACAGAGCTGGTGGATGTTAGAGACCTTCCCCTCCTCCACCTTCTGTTTGAGGATGTCCCACAGATGCTCAATAGGGTTTATGTCTGGAGACGCTTGGCCAGTCCATCACCTTTACCCTCAGCTTCTTTAGCAGGGCAGTGGTCATCTTGGAGGTGTTTGGGGTCGTTATGTTGGAATATTGCCCTGCCCCCCAGTCTCTGAAGGGAGGGGATCATGCTCTGCTTCAGTATGTCACAGTACATGTTGGCATTCATGGTTCCCTCAATGAACTGTAGCTCCCCAGTGCTGGCAGCCCCAGACCATGACACTCCCACCACCATGCTTGACTGTAGGAAGACACACTTGTCTTTGTACTCCTCACCTGGTTGCCCCCACACACGCCTGACACCATCTGACACCAAATACGTTTATCTTGGTCTCATCAGACCACAGGAGATGGTTCCAGTAATCCATGTCCTTAGTCTGCTTGTCTTCAGCAAACTGTTTGTGGGCTTTCTTGTCCATCATCTTTAGAAGAGGCTTCCTTCTGGGATGACAGCCATGCAGACCAATTTGATGCAGTGTGCGGCGTATGGTCTGAGCACTGACAGGCTGACCCCTCCCCCACCCCTTCAACCTCTGCAGCAATGCTGGCAGCACTCATACGTCTATTTCCCAAAGACAACCTCTGGATATGATGCTGAGCACGGCACTCAACTTCTTTGGCCGACAATGGCAAGGCCTGTTCTGAGTGGAACCTGTCCTGGTAAACCGCTGTATGGTCTTGGTCACCGTGCTGCAGCTCAGTTTCAGGGTTTTGGCAATCTTCTTATAGCCTAGGCCATCTTTATGTAGAGCAACAATTCTCTTTTTTTCAGATCCTCAGAGAGTTCTTTGCCATGAGGTGCCATGTTGAACTTCCAGTGACCAGTATGAGAGAGTGAGAGCGATAACACCAAATTTAACACACCTGCTCCCCATTCACACCTGAGACATTGTAACACTAACGAGTCACATGACACCAGGGAGGCAAAATGGCTAATTGGGCCCAATTCAGACATTGTCACTTAGGGGGTGTACTCACTTTTGTTGCCAGCGGTTTAGACATTAATGGCTGTGTGTTGAGTTATTTTGAGGGGACAGTAAATTTACACTGTTATACAAGCTGTACACTCACTACTTTACATTGTAGCAAAGTCTCATTTCAGAAATGTGAGGGGTGTACTCACTTATGTGAGATATTGGGGGGGGGGGAGAGATATGATCTCCATGTATAAATACAGAAGGGGCCCATAAAGTGAACACCAATTTCACCATAAGGTCATCATAGAGGACAAGGGGGCACTTTTTACATCTAGCGAAAAAAGATTTTATCTTCAAATATGGAAAGGTTTCTTCACAGTAAGAAATGTGGAATAGACTCCCTCCAGGAGGTGGTTCTGGCCAGCTCATTAGATTGCTTAAAAAAAAAAAAAAAAAAAAATTTATATTTATATTCAAATTTTAAAGTCCTGAGCTACTAGCCAGGCCTCAGGCTCGGTTCACACTGATGCGATGCGGGAAGGCTGCGAATTCGCAGCCTGTTCCCGCATCGCACACGCACCCCCGGCAGTTCACACTGCCATATGCGATCCGCTGGGGGTGTCAATGTAATCTTAACGACACCCCCAGTTTGATCGCATATCGCAGTGCGATCGTGCAGTTCGCACAGGATCGGATCGCACAAGTGTGAACCGCTGTGCGATCCGATCCTGATGCGGCAGCAAAAATGCCTCCTGTGCGTCTTTGCTGCGGGTGCGGTGCGAATTTAGCCATACAAACTGTATGGCTATACTCGCACCGCACAGCTGATCGCATGTCATGTCGGAGCAGTGCGCTCCGACATGACATGCGAACCCCGCACACGCAGTAGTGTGAACCGGGGCTTAAAGGTTACTCACCACCAGTTTCCCCACCCAACTCCTAACCTGCTCCACCCTTAAAAACGCCCTCATAAAATTACACTGTAAAATGTTTTTGCATTAATGCAGAAGTTACAAAAATAAATATTAACATTTTCAGTGCCCATCAAGGGTCTGGAGGGCGGGGGGGAGGCTGAAGAGCACTGGGAGGGGGCTAGCAAAAGAAAAAAAGAAAGTTGGATAGGAGGGGGATGAAGCGGCTGCATATAGAGGAATTGATCTTTCCATATTCCTCCTGCAACTGCTGAATGCCTGCAGAGAGGAGATTCAGGCATCCAGCGGCTCTATATGCAGCCGCCCCACCGCTCCTCCTATCCATTCACACAGGGAGGCTGCTCAATCCTTGTGCGCTCACCTTCTTACCGCCCCCGCGAGCAGCGCAGCACAGACTGAGGGAGCAGCTGATGACCAGAGGAGATGATCGGCGCGAGTACCGGCTTGACACCCCTCCCCCCCACTTTGCCACTGCTGGCCGGATAATGACAGAGCGCGGATCATCAAACTGTAACCGCTTTAACCACTTTAATACAGGGCACTTCCCGCCCAGGCCAATTTTCCCCTTTTAGCGCTGTTGCATTTTGAATGACAATTGCGCGGTCATGCAACACTGTACTTACACCAAATTTATATAATTTTCCCCCCACAAACAGAGCTTTCTTTTGGTGGTATTTGATCACCTGTGCGATTTTTACTTTTTGCTAAACAAATAAAAAAAAGACAGAAAAGTTTGAAAAAAAAAAAAAAAGTTTTTTGTTTATGTTATACAATTTTGTAAATAAATAAGTTTTTTCCTGCACTGATGAGACTGCACTGACAGGCACTGATGAGGAGGCAATGATGGGGTGGCACTGATGGGGTGGCACTGATATGCAGCATTGGTGGGCACTGATAGGCGGCACTGCTGGGCACTGATAGGCGGCATTGGTGGGCACTGATAGGCGGCACTGGTGGGCACTGATAGGCAGCACTGGTGGGCACTGATGGGCACTGATAGGCGGCACTGGTGGGCAATAATGGGCACTGGTGGGCGACGCTAAAGGATGGCAATGATGGGCACTTGTGGGCAGCACTGATCGGGAGGACACTGGTGGGCATCACTGATGGGGAGGGCAATGGGGGGCTCCCTGAGCCCTGATTGCCATCCCTGGTGGCCATAGTGGGCATTCCTGGGGTCATAGTGGGCATCCCTGGGGTCATAGTGGGCATCCCTGGGGGTTCTAGTGGCATCCCCCCCCCCCCCCCGAGGGTCTGCACTGGTAATCAATGATCTGATTACCAGTGCCGACCCCCCCCCTGTCAGGGGAGCCGCCGATCGGCGCTCCTTTACTCGTGCCTGTCAGGCACGAACTAAGGAAAGCCGATCAACGGCTGTTCCTGTTTTACTATGTGACCAGCCGTGATTGGACACGGCTGATCACATGGTAAAGAGCCTCCGTCAGAGGCTCTTTACCAAGATCGGAGGTGCAGGGTGTCAGACTGACACCTCCCATCACCGCTCTGCGCGCCCCCGGGGGGCGCCCAGAGCGGTGTTATCCTGCCGCCGTCATATGACGTCCGGTCAGGATAACACAACCACATTCCCGCCGTCATTTTGTAATAGGGCGGGCGGGAAGTGGTTAATTGTAATTGCCAGGTGCTTGCCGACACAGTCCCGCCTCCTAGCCCAGCTCCTTTGTGTTCTGTCTATCAAAGAAGCCGGGCTAGGAGGCGGGACTGTGTGTGTCGGCGAGCGCCCGGCAATTACAATTAAAGCTGTTACAGTTTGATGATCCGCGCTCTGTCATTATCCGGCTAGCTTTCCTATTCTCTCTCTTCTAGGTGTACATAATATAAATGGCTACTAATATTTATGGGTAAAAGTTGATCCAGGGGAGTATCCTTTTACCTCTCGGGGGATCAGGAAGGAATTTTTCTCCTGCTGTAGTAAATTGGATCATGCTTTGCTGGGGTTTTTTCACCTTCCTCTGGATCAGCAGCAGGTATAGGATTGTGTATATGGGATTGTATGTTTTTTTCCCTTTTATTAGTTGAACTAGATGGACTTGTCTCTTTTTTCAACCTAACTATGTAACTAAAGTCCAAATCCTCCTCCAATTCCCATTTTGCATTATAACATAGGACATGGCACAGAATACGGTTGGTGTACACCGTACACTCTGATGACACACAAACATTCCTATTTGTTGAAGGGCCACAAGAAAAAATAAAAATCCTATAAAAGGCAGCACCATCCTTCCTGCTTGAGTGAGACATGTAAGGTAGGAACTGGAGCAGTGAGGTCTCTACACCTAAGTTTCCAAGATATGCAAGAAGTCAGGGATATCATTTAGGTTAAAGACAAGAGGGCGTAATCTAAGTGCAGCATGCCATGTCTTTATTAGTAAAACCCAGGCAAAGGCCACTCAACATCTTTTCAGGTATATAGTGCCTGTAATGAACCAAAGCAGCCATCAGACGGCAGTAATGAGCAGAGCAGTACAAGTTGAACACACTTGATGTGCCCAGGGGCGTAACTACAGGGGTCGCAATTGCAACCGGACCCCATGCTCCAGGGGACCTGTACACCTGGATAGGAGAGGGGCAGCATGTAGAGAAATCACTGTACATTTTTCCCCTGCAGCTACAGAAGGAAAAAGGAGGAGGAGATTGGTTCCTCTGTATGCTGCCCCCACCACCCCTCCTATCCAGTTCACTTGTGTTCTACTGTCTCTGGGCCCCTGTGTGCTCCCCTGCCCCCCCCCCCACACACACTGTTCTCCCTTCCCTCTCCTGCTGGCTGCTGCAGGGGATGTGTCACAATACAGCTCCTTCCTTTTCTGAATGGACAGAGTCATAGTCAGTCACATTGTAAAAAAAATAAAATGATTAATGTAAAAAAAATAAAATGATTAAAAATACAATTAAAATACCAAAAAATAAAAATGACTGACACCAGTGGGTGAACTTCCAGGATTGCAAAGGTCACACTTGTTGTTACCAAGCTCTGGCATTCCACCACCGCGGGGAGGCCCCAAGATGGCAGGAAGGGGGCCCACTGCGGAACCATAATAAAAGGGCCCCAGGCTCAGTGAGAAGAGCCTCAGGCTTGAAGGTAAGGGCCCCCCGGCCAGGAGGGCCCTTTAATGTTTCTTGCATCGGGGCCCTGAAGGTTCTAATTACGCCTCTGGATGTTCTCATTAACGGTTCAAGCTTACTCTTTGCGCTATAAAAGGTATCTTCTGATTTTTCGGTTGCCTTCAGCTGTAAATACAGAAGAATCAAAACGCACACAAAATCGCGTACTGAATATTTATTCGGATAAAATGTGGACATTTCACAGATTACTACAAAAACATTTAAAGCGGCACACTTTTCCTAAACTGCAGTGAACACGGTATACAGGATAACGGTTCCATAAACCGAGAAGACAATAAATGTTCGATGTCACCAATTATTTCTGTTATAAAATACGAACAAACCTGCATCCTTCTCACCGTCTAAATGTGAACCTACCAAATCCTCTCTCCATACAACGAATCACCTCCCCGACCCCCTCTATACCTCTCTCCATATAACCAATCACCTCCCCGACCCTCTATATACCTCTCTCCATATAACCAATCACCTCCCTGACCCTCTATATACACTTCAATGTATTCCTTCCGCTTCTCACATTCCTTCCACCACCTGACATAAAACTTTCTTCTCTTTCTTGTATGCAGAACATAAAAACTGGAAACAGAAATGAGGGCCGGCGTCTACTCTGTGCTCAGGATGGCCACGCCGCGCTCATAGAAGCTGTGAGGGTCTTCCTTCGTGGCGATTTCAAAGTCAACCGTAAAGATCAAATCGGCCCGAGTGAAGTTCAGGTAAACCGGAAGAGTGACCTAAAAATAAAGAAAGAAAGATGGCTGTGAGCTGAAGATCTGATTGTTTTTCGGATTGCTGGTGGTCTGTGTCCACTTAATGCAGAGCAGACCTCTCTCCTCTATGGGCAGGAGAATGTAAGGGGACCGATATAAAAATAGTAATACAATCAGCGCAAATGGATTCCTACCATACGAATGCAACGGTAAATAACCTCAAACATAAATAAATTATAAAACTGCAGCGCACTAAAAATATTTCTAAAATATAAAAATTTAGTAGAAAAGGAAAATCCAAGACGCCCAGAGGATCCAAGCAATCCAAATCAGTGTGTGAAAGGAAGAATTCATCCAGGTGACAGACCCTTCACCAGTGTATATACACCCCTTCCTTCCCCAGTGTATATACACCCCGCTCACCTGAAATAGATGTGCTCTGTTACCAGCAGGTCAAACAAGCATTCCCTTAAACGGTAAATCTGAAGACAATGGACTCCAACTTCACGCAATCACTAATCAGGCTAAAGATATCTCCTCCATGGATGACTTGTATCAGGTCCTGTCCTCAGTGGTCCCTGTAGAAGAGGCCGTGGCCTGTGATCAGGACATACAGGGGTCCCCCCTTCACCTGTCAGGCCAGAACAAGTCTTCCCTCTTGGAGGAAACTTGGAAGTGGTGCTCTGGCCTGACAGGTGAAGGGGACCCCTGTATGTCCTGATCACAGGCCGAGG
Source organism: Pelophylax lessonae (assembly GCF_965119305.1). NCBI lineage: Eukaryota > Metazoa > Chordata > Amphibia > Anura > Ranidae > Pelophylax > Pelophylax lessonae. The sequence continues at coordinate 208,014,271 of NC_138780.1, forward strand.
ACTCTTCTACAGTGACCGCTGAGGACAGGACCTGATAAAAGTTATCCCTGGAGGAGATAAAGTCCCTATCTTTAGCCTGGTTAGTGATTGGGTGAAGTTGGAGTCCATTGCCTTTGGATTTACCCTTTATGGGAATGGCTTGTTTGACCTTCTGGTCATATATTTCAGGTGAGTACAGTATATATACACTGGGGAAGGGTCTGTCACCTGGATGAATTACTTCTTCCTTTTCACGCCATCCTATCCGCTAAAAACAGATGGGTGGGGGATCCGTTCCCCATTCGTCGATTGGATGGCAGTCAGGTGGTCCTCAGGGCGTCTTGGACTTTCCTTTTCTACTAGATGTAAGGGGACCACCTGACTGCCATCCAATCAACAGATGGGGAACGGATCCCCCACCCATCTGTTTTTAGTAGATAGGATGTCGGTGGGTGTAAACAGACGTGTCTCCATAGAGGAGAATGGAGGGTCTGATCGGGTCCGCCTGAAAAACCTGATAGGCTGCCCGATTAAGGCCCCTTTCACACTAGCGAACTAATTTGCAGAAAAGTCTATTGGCTTTACCCATCTCTACTCTGGAGTTCTACTCACCACATTGGCCTTCTTCTCAGCGTTGGTCTGTCTGGACCAGCGCAGCTGTGTAAGAGCCAGCGCCGTAGAGATGGCGTTAGAAAGGGACAGCTTGTTGTTGGTACAGGTCGCTCCTTGAAGTTTGAGACCTAAAATGTGATTAAATTTTAGAAATTAGTAAAGCCAAACAACTTTTCTTAACCATTCCACAAAAACTGAGGGACTAAACTCTCTGCACCATTATAAATGACAGAATAAAATGCCAGAAACAGCGTGTGCCACATTAACTAAGTGGAGTGACCTGGGGACAGAGATCCCCCCCCCCCCCCCCAGCAAATCAGCCTTGTATCTCTTATGTTGGTTTTGTACAGAAGTGGTCTATTCCCACTGTGGATAGGGCCGCGTCCCACCTCAAGATACTTCCATCCCAGTAGAGGATGCAGCAGAATATAAAGGTTTGAGGCTGGGTTCACACTTGTGCGCTGCCAGACATCGCATATGATTCGCACAGCATTGCTGTACACATCACATACGATGTAAATAAAGTTTGTATGGCTGAATTTACATCACGTTTAGACCAAATTGCTGCCTTTTTTGGTCCGCACTGGAATCAGATTGCATGGGTGTTCAGACCCATGCGATTCGATCCCACAGTTTGCACTGCATGGGGGGTCATTAACTTTACACCGACACCCGTAACAGTTTGCAGAGAGCAGTGCCTGCACAGGAATCGCTGTGGTTCCGGCATCGCATCAGTGTGAACCCAGCCTCATAAGTGGCACAAGCCTTTTCTATAGTTGGCAGAGCTCCCTTCACCCTCATCTGGCTGTCACTTAGAAAAAAACAAAACCCAACTGCTGCTGTGGTTGGACCTGAACACCAAATCTCAGGTGTGACCGTGTGCTAAAAACCTTGTCACATGGCAGTAAATTAGAGGAGGGGGCACTTTATCTCCAGCACTTCATTGCAGAGACTTTGTCCTGGATGACCTTCAAGGGATGTCTTTTCAGGCCAAGTCATGATGACAAGGATGCCACTGGTGGCAAGATTACCCATCGTCTCAGCAGAAGAAGCCAAAGAACAGACTACAGAGTCTTCTCCCTCTCAAGACTTCTTCCTTTCTCTACTCTCTGGGTCTCCCTTCAAGCTAAACTCCCCTCCAAGAGCTGCATTGAAAATCTGCTGAAGCCTCAGTTGAGCCTTTTTTGCAGGAAGGTGTACTGCCCCTTTCCACAGTGCAATATTAAGGCAATCATGCCTGTGCAATATTAGGGCAATCATGCCTGTGCAATATTAGGGCAATCATGCCTGTGCAATATTAGGGCAATCATGCCTGTGCAATATTAGGGCAATCATGCCTGTGCAATATTAGGACAATCATGCCTGTGCAATATTAGGACAATCATGCCAGTGCAATATGTATACATCAGGCAGCTGGGCATACCTGTCACTCCGAAGCTGTAAGCATCCAGCACGGCATTCTGGGTAGTGGTCACGCTGACTTCCAGGCAGAGCTCTTCCAGCGACCAGCTGTTAGCCTGGGCCACGTATTGCCTGGTGGCGGTGATGTAGGCTTCAGGGACAAACAGACCACCCAACCACACGTGGAGGTTCTGTGGAACAGAAAATGGACCAGAAACTGAAATAAAAGTAGAGCTACATCCAAAGTGTGAAACATTACAGAAGTGTCTGACTGCTTGTAAACCCAAAATCCCGAGTTATCTTAAGTCTGTCGAGAAGCTTGTTACTCCATGTTGGTGATGACATTACATGTAGATTGTAGTGATCTACCGATTATCGGCAAAGCCGATACATCAAGGGCAGATATATTGAATCGGCCACCAAGGTGACCAATATTGCCCATATTTCGGGAAAGTGATTGTGCCGGAGTGATGGCTGCAGCTAGAGGCATCACCCCGGTACCGGCGTCCATAGTCAGCGGTCGGTTGTCTTGTAATGACAACCGATGCGGCTGAGAAGCCACTCTGCTGTCATTACAAGGAATGGAGGGGCCGTCCCCCTTCCGCCACCCTTCCACGCCTCGCCCGGGTCTCCCGTCCCACCAGGAGACCGGGGCAACCAGCCTGCATGGCTACTAAAGACCCGATCAACGCCGCATTTGGCTCTGATTGGGTCTCCATGTAAAAACCCGGAAGTGACTTCCGGGTACTCTGTGCCATATTAAAAAAAATGACAGCATTCAAAACAGCCAAACTTGGCGTTTTGAATGCTTTCAAGTGCAGAGAAGGGGTTTGGGGTTAGACCCCCAGATCCCTCCACAAGAGTACCTGTCAAGTGAAAAAAAAAAAAGAAGAAAATATTGGCAAACGAAAAACCGATATCGGTCGATCACTAGTAGATTGTATATCGTATATCGCACCACATGCAATCAATTGACCTACCTTTAGTTCCTTGGCTCCGCTGGCAGCAGCTGCCTGAGAAATGTTCTGAAGCTGTTTAATGCGGTCACTGAAATCGGCCACCCACTGAATGACCGTCAGCCCGGCTGGGACGGTGAAACGAGACCAACTTCGAGGTAAGATGCCTGCAGGAAAAAGGACAAACATTTTCAATGATTCCATATACTTTGGGGCTCTAGCTCTGGTGGATCAGGCGGAGACGCTGTGTGGGTCTATTGACGTACACCGCTCTGCTCAGGAGCATGCCAGTATGAGTGCCCCCATATCAGCCAGCTTGCTGTGGGGGCAGTCACAGAAGAGAAGCAGAGAGTGCCCGTGGGGGACCCCAGAAGATGAGGTAGAATCTGTCCTGGCCACTTACCTTTCACTAGCTCATTGATCAGTGTGCGCAGGTAGTTCGTCTGCTTCTTCTTTCCTTCACAGACCTGGACGACATCGGTGAGATCTTGGCGCACATCCTGCAGTAATTTGGCACCCATCTTGACTTCTCGTTCAAAGAACCTGAAGAGCGGATCCTGCAAGGAGAATACAGGTGAACATTTCCAGTAAACACATCAAGGCGGAGCATAGCAGATGTCCTGTATGGACAAATCATCATAAAGCTATCTGATGGCCTTCACATAGTCAGTGAAGATTTCAGGGTTCATCTGAGGTTTGCAGATCCTCAGATTAGCACGTTTTATTGCGCCATAGAGACTTTGCACCCCAACACCAAATATCTGAACATAACCCTTTCCATATAAAATATCCGGTATCTGCAGGCACCCGTTTCCAGCATCCCATAAATTCTGGGCAGATTTGCAAACACCAACTGTGACAAACTCATTCAGGACAGGGGCTTGTGGAGGGGACTGCAGGCTAACCTCTCGCCTACTGACTATGGGCCCATGGAACCCAGCTTACCTTAGAGAGGTTGGAAAATCTCCCTCTCAGCTCCCTAAGCCCCCTCCTATGTGTAACTCACCCTGTGTCTATTAGGGGCACAGGGTTACCAAGAAAATGGACAACTACTGAATGAACACTGAGAAAATGGTTTGGATTACTTCAAATGGGAAAGAAATATTTATCAATAACATTTCTCAATAAATATATGAAGATTGAATCCCACTTTACACTGTGAGACCTATACCTGTTACCATGAAGTCTGACTCCTAAATAATCAAAGCATTGCTTAGATGTGGATTCTATGTACTTTAAAGTAGGAGAGGGACATTCTGCTACTGAGGTCTCCTGCTATTGTCTGTTTAATAAGGTGTTCCGTGTTTATACGTAGGATGATGCGTTATGTATTTTGTTTTAGCCTTGTTGCAGTGCCAAGTTAATTAACATGTTAATTATAACATTGTCTAGATGTGGATTCTCATTCACCTATTGTTTCTGTCCAGATGGCTAGATAATTAGCTCAGGTTAATTATATTTCTGTACACAAGCTCATCTGCATATGATAATGTAATCAGGCACCTGACCTGGAGGGGCATACACATACATATATATATATATATATATATATATATATATATATATATATATATATATGTGAGTTTGTTCAATAAATGTTTCAGATCTTAGACAAGCTATTCTCGGCTAGATCGGATATCCATGTTCAAGACTGAAGGGAGCGGTATTCTGACGGAAGCACATTGTGGGGGGGGGGGTGGGGGGGGGGGGGGTCGCAATTCCGTTACACCAACTATAGGAATCAAAGTCAAGGCCTCACCTTCCCATGACACACTAGTTACTACCAAGACTATTCGGTATAAAAGCCAAGTCACAGCTTGGCGGACGCTGGGATTCCAGCTTCACTCACAAACTAAGGGAGAGCAGGTAGGACTATGGCAGGACAGGTAAAGGAGGAAAAAAAAAAAAAAAAAGGGACTTGTGTGCACAGTGTAAAATTTTTCGCCAGGTTCATTACAGTGCAAAGTTGGATCTTTAGATCAGTGGTTCTCCTCTCCTGTCCCCAGGACCCACTAACAGGCCAGATTTTAGGTATTACCTTGGGGAGATGCAGACTAGGATACAGAAATCACGGAGAAGCAAATTATATCACCTGGTATGTATTTCAGTGATCCTGCAAACCTGGCCTGTTAGTGGATCCTGAGGACAGGAGTTGAGAAACACTGCTTTAGATCATCACAGATTGGTGTTTAGTTCTCTTTTGGGAATTGCTCCCTATCTAGCAGTGGACGGGTGCTCTGGGTATGGAGATCCTCTCCCTTCCTGTGCCAGTCACAGCCTGTCTGGTGTGCTGGATTCCAGCTCTGACCTTTTCAACACATTGCCCCATACACGCCCAGAGTCCTGGAAGCCTCCGTTGGGCTCTTCGGTGAAGCTTGGTTTCTGAAAAAGTCTCTCCAGCCTAGATTGCTCTGGGCTCTCAATTGGCCTCAGAGTCCTTCCAAGCAGGTATTGATAGGAACTATTCCCACTGACAGAAAAAAAGGCCCTCAATCCAGGTCCCCAGGAGAAAAGGAGATCTCGTCCGAGGCCTCAGACATGGATGCAGGCAATGGAAAAAGTACACCTAAGGGCTAATTGCAATAACACCCACTCAATGCGGGCCCTCCCCAACCAGCTATTGAGAGTCAGAAAAAGGACAAAGGGGGCTCCCCAGGACCCTGATACCGCATGGACTGCATTATGGGCTGAAAACAGAGGCTTCCAGGACTGTGGCCTCGTACTGACAATGCCAAAAATCCGTGAGCGGGAAGCGCCCCAGAGGTCACGGCAGAGGAAGGGAATGTCCCCAGAGCACCCAGTCATCATACAACTCATAACTGGAAACTGCACACCCATCCGTTACAATCTGAAGATCCAGCTTTGTCCTTCAATGAAGATACAAGGAGGGGCGGCCCACCACACCTACAAGGAGGGGCGGCCCACCACACCTACAAGGAGGGGCGGCCCACCACACCTACAAGGAGGGGCGGCCCACCACACCTACAAGGAGGGGCGGCCCACCACACCTACAAGGAGGGGCGGCCCACCACACCTACAAGGAGGGGCGGCCCACCACACCTACAAGGAGGGGCGGCCCACCACACCTACAAGGAGGGGCGGCCCACCACACCTACAAGGAGGGGCGGCCCACCACACCTACAAGGAGGGGCGGCCCACCACACCTACAAGGAGGGGCGGCCCACCACACCTACAAGGAGGGGCGGCCCACCACACCTACAAGGAGGGGCGGCCCACCACACCTACAAGGAGGGGCGGCCCACCACACCTACAAGGAGCGGCGGCCCACCACACCTACAAGGAGCGGCGGCCCACCACACCTACAAGGAGGGGCGGCCCCCCACACCTACAAGGAGGGGCGGCCACCACACCTACAAGGAGGAGCGGCCACCACACCTACAAGGAGGAGCGGCCACCACACCTACAAGGAGGAGCGGCCACCACACCTACAAGGAGGAGCGGCCACCACACCTACAAGGAGGAGCGGCCACCACACCTACAAGGAGGAGCGGCCACCACACCTACAAGGAGGAGCGGCCACCACACCTACAAGGAGGAGCGGCCACCACACCTACAAGGAGGAGCGGCCACCACACCTACAAGGATACAAGGAGGAGCGGTCACCATACCTGCAGCAGCTGAATTATCCTCAGATGGGAACTGCTATTCCTCAGTCACAGAGCGGCTTACCAGGCCCAGGACAGGGTTGACAGACTTTAGTCTGCAAACTGTTTTTAACAGCAACTTCCACCTGAGGCTTCTCACACCTTGCACCCCCATAGACTTCCTTTGAAAGGCCCATCACCCTTTTTTGTCCACTAACCTTTATGTTCTCCACGGTGCGTTTGAGGTGGTTGAGGGACTGTGGAATGACGTGCAGCCAGTTGCAGGCAGTGGTGTGCAAGGTTCTCATCCAGGCCGGGCGCCCGTCAGACGTGGAGTCCTTCCTCTGCTTCTTCTCTGTCTCTGCGTACGCCAAGTCGTCCTCATCCTCCAGCATTTGCATTTTCAGCATTTTACTGATCATATCAATGCCTGAACCACAGAGGGGAGAAAACAAAAACATGCAGGCCAAAGTAAAGCAAACTAAACTCAATCTGAAACAAAAACACAAAAAGAACACAAAAAAGCACAACAAAAGAACGGGGCTGGAGGACGATCCAAACGTGTGCACAGGGGGACAACCTGAAGGTTCTCTGTCTGAAGAGTGTCATCTAAAATCCTCTATTTATCAAACATCTAATCCCAGCCAAAACTGTACGAATGACCGACACCCCTCCCCCACACGGCCATTCATTCATTCATGAATGAACTACAAGCACCGATATCCTTAGTGGTGGTCGGCTTGTAGTCCTCACTGATTTACCACGGTGCTGTGGAGGGCTCTGGTAGTTTATTGATTCTTCCTATCAGCGTATCTGCTCACCGGTACAGACACATACACTGACAGATCTGAAGGAGACTGGCTGACGGTTGCGTGCAATGCAATGCTTTACAAGCTCCAAAATACACATTGCACAGTAGTAAAAGCAGACAGCCCCAAGGCTGCTGGACCTTGTAGTTCTCCCATTCAGAGAACACTGAGTGGATGACGCGGTTGTATAGTGGAGCCCTGCATGGCCGCTGGTTTTATTTTTCAGACTTACAGCTTGCGGGGGGAGAAGATCCCCATTAGATAATGGGGGGGCCTTAAGATCATAAGATCCCCCATCAACCTCCCTGGCGGTCTGATTATGTCAGTATTCTGTAATGTCAAAAGCGGTACATTGTTTTGCATGGAAATTGTTTTATATTGTAGGCTTGTAATTCTTAGAAAAGAAACAGTAAAAGTGAATAAAAAAACTGTTTAATAAAATTATTAATATAAATAAAAGAATTAAAAAAATTAAAACCATAACAGTGGAGGCAGGGCACTGGGGAGAAAGCGGAGGTGAAATGGTTTGATATGGTAATGTAATCCTAACAGATCACAATGTATCATGTTATGTTTTGTGCACTTTTTTTTAATTTCCCGCCCGATTCCACTCTGAATCGTGGTGCTCGCAGGGAAGGGAACCCGGAAGACTGATGCCGTTCTATCAGAATACCGCTACCTATCAAATTCTGCAACCGGAAGGGACATTCGGACGAGAAAAACTTACTGCGGATGCGCCATGCGTTCAAACAGCTTTCCCAATGTGACAGAACAGGAAGCAGCGGCGGCCATCTTCTTACACCCAGCCAAGTCTTGAATTTTACATTTATTTTAGCAGTGAACGCTCCTTATATACTGAATAACAGGATTACATTTCTATTCTTGCAATATAGTAAATATAGCGAGTAACCTGCAGGTAGAAGGTGGCGACGGCCATCTTGGTACACCCTGCACTTGGTCAGCAACTAACTGATTATATGTTAAAATCGACTATTTCACTCGGTCGCAGAGAAATAGTCTATTTCAGTATAGAAGGTGAGTTTTCTGTTAAAATGGGGCTGTAATGCAAGAGTTGCCTGGGTGTAAGAAGATGTCTGCCGCTGCTTCGTGTTCTGTCACATTAGCAACGCTATTGGATTCCTTTGGGAGATACTAATGTTATCCGATTGTCAATTCTCCTTTTGTAAAGCAGTACGTTTTGTGCGGCCTGTAAGTTCTTGTTTTCTTTTAATAAACTTTGTTTCTGATTAAAAAAAAAAAAAAAGCAAAGCTATTGGAACGCATAGCAGCCATGTAGGAGCGCATGCGCAGTAAGTTTTTTCATACCAGCATCACTTTCGGTTGCAGAATCTGATAGAACACCGGCATCAGCCGGAAGGACATCAGGGATCGCAGGGACAAGGGAAGTTTCACTACAGAGTAACCGAGTGAATACCGCCTGGGAGATTAAACCAGGATTGGGGCCATTGAATATGTCACACCCTGAATAGAAGCGTAAGGCTCCATTTACACCTACGTATGTTGCTTTTGAGAATTTATGCAGCTTTTTTTAATCACGATTTGCATTTTTGTTTTGGCAAATTTGTTGCTGGGCAGATTTAAAAAGGAAAAACCCAAATCGTGGCAAAAATGCACAAAATACTTTTCTGCAGCTTCTCCAATGAAGTCTATTGAATTGCAAAAAGCATTTTGGATTTTAAAAAAGTCTCTAACCCTTTCCAAAAACGCAGAGCCATAAAATCGCATTGCTGTGAACGTGTTCTATAGGAACCCATGTTTAACCACTTCAGCCCCGGAAGGTTTTACCCTCTTAATAACCAGGCAATTTCTTTGCGATTCGGCACTGCGTTACTTTAACTGACATACGCGCAGTCGTGCGCCGCTGTACCCTAATAAAATTTATGTCCTTTTTTCCCCCAAAAATAGAGCTTTTGGTGGCATTTGATCACCTCTGCAGTTTTTATTTTTTGCGCTAAAAACAAAAAGGGACAATTTAGAATTTTATATATATATTTTTTTTATTTATTTATTTTAACTTTCGGCTATAAAATAAAAATTCCTCAATTTAGGCCAATATGTATTCAGCTACATATTTTTGTTAACCGTATATTGATTGGTTAGCGCAAAAAGTTAGGGTCAACAAAACTATGGGATTTTTTTTTATGTCATTTTAATTTTTTTAACTAGTAATGGCGGCGATCAGTGATTTTTAGCAGGACTGCAGAAGACAAATCAGACACCGGACACTTTTTTGGGGGGACCAGTGACATTAGAGTGATCAGTGACGGTGCATATTTTTATCACTGTACTAATGACACTGGCAGGAAAGGGGTTAACATCAGAGGCGATCAAAGGGTTAAATGTGTCCCTAGGGAGTGCTTGCTAACTGTGTGTGAGTGTGTGTGTGGGGGGGGGGGGGTGAAGAGACAGATCCGTGTTCCTGCTTAGGAATGAAAGATCTCCATCTTCTCCCCGGTCACAACTGTGATCTGCCTTGTTTACATAGCCAGACCGCTGTTCTGCCTCTCTCGGGAAGAATTGCAGGTGGCCAGCAGACATCGGGTCCGCCAGACCTGCTGATTGGCTCCCCCATGTCCAATTGGTGCGAGATCACGCCCCCTAGTGACTACTGCATGAAAGGACGTACAGGTACAGGATTTTATGCAATAGAGCTGACCTGCCGCAGTACATTTGCCTTAGGGCCCCCAATGCAATCTATACAATTGCACTGGCTGCAGTTGGGTTCTAGTTCTGAATACAGACTTCTACCAAAATGATGGGAAACCGCAAAAACAGAAAGCCCAAAAAAAATTAAAAAAAAAAAGGCTTCCGTTCTTGCGGTAGTGGAAAGAGAAGGATGAGTTCAGAGTTAACAGGCAGAGGAGTCAGAAATGCCAGGAAAATACAAGACTGTTGAAGGATGAGAACAGAGGTGACAACCGCCAATGTGTGGCCGAGAAGAGACAGAAATCAGTCACAACTTCAACCACGCATTGCAGCGGCACAATCATGAGACACACGCGTGTTACAGGAGAATCGAAGAACAATGTGACAAGACATTAATAAACCGCAACAAGATGGAGGACACCGGGGAAGGAAAAGCTGGAAGAGTGGCGAGTAAAGCAGCCCATGGATAAACTCCAAAAGGGTTTAAGGCATATGCTGAACTGACCAAAAGTGGTGAGGAGGACTCTCTCTGCGTTGTTCGGTAATCCCAGCCAGGACGGGGTCTGCGTGTCAGGCAGCATTTCAACCCACTGTACAAACTCATCACGTCTACAAGAAAACACAAAACATTACATGTTAAAACAAAGATCAAACATTCAGTAAATGTCTGCAATACATTCCCTAATACAAGTCTGTTTTAGACATTGCTTCATACAATCACCATATTTCGGATGCAACAAGCAGCATGCTTACACACACAACATTCCGCCCCCACAGCGGCTTCATTTAGGTTTGGGATTGTTCACACTAACGTCCCATCAGCCACCACACAGACTGTCCAGTGCGCCACAGCGATTCCTCCTCCCTCATAACTGCAGGTCATATAGCTGGTGGAGACACTGAAAACCTCATGCAATGCCTGTGTATAGCACTCGTCATCAGATGTAATGTTCTGAAGGCCTCAATGCAATAAATAAAAGTTTTTTTTTCTTTTTTTTTTAAGAAAAAAAAGAAAAGAAAAAAAGAAAAAAAAAAAAAAAAGAAAAAAAAGAAGAAAAAAAAGAAAAAAAAAAAAAAAGAAAGAAAGAAAAAAAAAGGAAAGAAAAAAAAGAATAAAAAAAGAAAAGAAGAAAAAAAGAAGAAAAGAAAAAAAGAAAAGAAAAAAGAAAAGAAAAGAAAAAAGAAAAAAAAGAAAAGGAAAAAAAAAAAAAGAAAAAAGAAAAGAAAAGAAAAAAGAAAAAAAAGAAAAGGAAAAAAAAAAAAGAAAATGAAAAAAAAAGGAAAAAAAAAAAAGGAAAAAAAAAAAAGAAAATGAAAAAAAAAAGGAAAAAAAAAAAAGAAAATGAAAAAAAAAGGAAAAAAAAAAAAGAAAATGAAAAAAAAAGGAAAGAGAGAAAGAAATAGAAAGAAGAGGAAAGAGCCACCCTAAAGCCACCTCCACCCGGGACACAACGGACTTCAGGACCGCCGTCAGTGCATCAATGAATGGTTGGGACCCGGAGGCCCCCGCAGGCTCTGAAAGGGGTCAAGTGGGGAAATGTGCTTCAAGGACTCCATGAGAAATAAGGATAACCCACAAAAAAGTGCAAAAAAACACCGCTAAGGGACACCCCCACCATGCTGGTAACACCACCTGGTCGCCAGCCACAGAGCACCCCCCTATCCTGTAGCAGAGAGGGAGAAGACCCCACCAGGCAGCACAAGGATCAAAGCACTCCGTGTGTGTGTTTGTCCAGGAAGAAAAGAGGCCCAGGAGTCAGCACCAGGGGATAAGGAGGAGGGGCTCCCACAGCTAAAATGGATGCACAGAAGGCTCCACAGTAATGGCCACCACTCAATTCAATGCTGGACTAATAAAAAATGGCCGCCGCGGCTACACAAACATGGCTGCCAGCCTACACAGAATAGGCTTCGGCAAAATGGCGGCTCCAAGGGACTCAGGACGACAAGACCCAACAAGAAGGGGGGCCCCGTGGCAGGAGCCCCACCCGATCGCAACCACCCCCCATTGCCAGTAAAGCACCCTGCCCAAGGGAGGTAGCCAGACCCCCTTACCACCCCAGTATAGGTGGAGGGGGGATGGGGGAATCGATGACCTGGTCAATGGAGAGAAACCAGGAGCACTGGTGGGGGTCACAAGAAAAAGGATTGTGGCTGCTCTGTGCCAAACCGTTACACAAAACCAAAAAAATAATTTTAATAGGTGAAGATAAATGGACAGACTGGGATTTCAGACTTTACCAACAGTGATAGAAAAAATGACAGCTGTAGAATAATATCTACAAAATTACCTGATCCCATCCGGCATCTGGATGTCCTTGTGCCCATCGATTTTACAAGCAAGTTTAAAATCGGCATCAAAGCTTGAGGTGGTGAAAAGCCTCTCCAAGAAAGTATTGAGCAGCCGCTGATCGAATTCGTTGTCAATGCGGCCTCCATAAATGGACTGCGCCATCAGAGTCTTCAGGGCAGACCATGGGATCTTATCGGGGGAAATGTTCTGGCGGCCCTGGAAAAGGATTCAGATGGAGGTAAGTAATGGAAGCTGAACACCCAGGGGTCCATTTATCAAGCAGTGAATGTGACTTCATTAAACATTCTCTGGTGGTGAATCAGTCACTCTCCATTTAAAACACACAAAGCTAAAAGATTCCTCTGCAGTGAAAGCTCATCAGAAGCGCTGCTTTTTAAATCCGGCAATTTTTTGGGAGTCCAACCTTCAGGGTCCGATAACAATGATTGGGGGGGGGGGGGGGGGGTCACTTTCATAGGATAGCCGATTGCCAGTTATAAAAAACAACTCAAAGCTGCAAGCTTGTTTGAACCCCCTTGTATACTGCGCCGTTTATAAACGTACAATGTTAGACCAGGGGTAAACCTGGCCATAGACTGGTAGGAATCTGCCCCCCCCCCACCCTGCCATTGTACTGGGCCATTTATAAACGTACAATGGTAGGCAAGGGGTAAACCTGGCCATAGACTGGTAGGAATCACCCCCCCCCCCACCCCGCCATTGTACTGCGCCGATTATAAAAATACAATGGTAGACAGGGGGCAAACCTGGCCATAGACTGGTAGGACCCCCCCCTGTATACTGCGCCAATTATAAACGTACAATGGTAGACAGGGGGCAAACCTGGCCATAGACTGGTAAGAATCTGACCCCCCCCCCAGGGCAGTGGCAGCAGCTGCTAATCTACAGCAATTTTGCAGTTCATCCCTTTGACAGAAGTCGATGAAACGCTTGACCTCTGAAATTCGGCCCGTTTAGCAGGGACTGCCCAAAATCTGATCAGTGTGGCCAGGCTTTAAATGACCTCCCACACATAGAAACATTGCTACCCTCCCAGTCACTTACTTTAGCCGTGTCATCCAACCAGGTGTCCACCGTGTCACAGGCAGATCTCAGATCAGATTCACCAAATTCATATTTCTTAGACCAACCCAGCGGAGCGTAGCGCAGACGTTCCTGGATGATGGCATGGAACCAAGCTAGCAGGAAGTAGAGCCGGGCACGCTCATTTGGAGCCTAGAAATTGAGAGAAAGCTTTAGTGATGTCACGGATGTTTAGTTTGCGGATTGGTGGATCCTCAGTGACGCCCTCCCTTCCGTACCTTACAGATCCTGGAGACTGGAATACTGCTGAAGGTTCTCAGCATGTTGGCCTTCACACCGGGAGGAGGCTCAAACACAAAGATCCGTCCGGCACGCAGCAGGTTCACAGGGACCTAGAATAGAAATTAAAGGCTCAGCACACAGCAGATAAAAACGTTTTATTTTTAATGTTGGATCAATTTTTCAGGCTGTACCTTGGGATTGATCTCCATGGTCAGAAATAGTCGGAAGGAGGAATGCGGTTGTAGAGAGTGGAGCTTCTTCTCCAGCTGCATCAGCCAGCCTGGCGCCAGATGTACATTCTTCAGCATCACCCACCTGCAGTCAGAAATGTTCCCGTTATTCCACCCATAGAACATTATCCAGCTGAGGTCACACCGCCATGACTTGGGATCTGACTTATAAGACCCCCAAGTCCCATGACGTGTGAAATCCCATATAAGTCATAGAGAGCGGTCCTACTGAAGTCACTCCGACTTTAGAAAAGGATCCTGTGCTACTTCAAGGCTTCTATCAGATCCGTGCCCATAGACTTTATTGGAAGTTACCTCCTCTATATGGAGGCGATTGGGATCGGACATCTTCCTGTATGCGGTTATCTCTGAATGCATCACAAAATGTGTGTCTACACCCCAGTACTCTGGGATGTGACTGGGGAATAGTGGCCTTACTGACTTACCCCTATATTAGTGAAAGGGGTGTGGGACTCCCAATGGTACATAACTAGCAAAAAAACTGATAGCAAGAGCGCTATAAAAGAAAGGGAACATGCCCACGCAGGTTCTCTCTACATATCTATACCTGCACAAGACAAAGTCGCATCAAAGTAGTACTCAGGTTGCAGTAGTGTGAACTGAACCTAAAGGTCCATTCACACCAGCTGGGTCACTGCAGTATTAAACATTACTACAGCACAAAGGTGTGAGCAGGCTCTTTGTCAAATCCGGTACAGAGCAAACAGCAACTGGTACCAAAGTAACGGCCACTGACCCCAATGCAACGTAACGGCCACTGACCCCAATGCAACGTAACGGCCACTGACCCCAATGCAACGTAACGGCCACTGACCCCAATGCAACGTAACGGCCACTGACCCCAATGCAACGTAACGGCCACTGACCCCAATGCAAAGTAACGGCCACTGACCCCAATGCAAAGTAACGGCCACTGACCCCAATGCAAAGTAACGGCCACTGACCCCAATACAATCTTACTGTTCTTTGCATGTAATGTTTGCACTACCAGACAGATTAAAGTGAAAATGGGTTCTGGCCAAGCAAGGCAATTTAACCAACTCTAAAACTCGGCCTAAGTACAAAAAAGAGGCCGGTGAATTCTTATGTGAATCTTGGTGTCCTTTGTATTTCTTCCAGGTCTGTGCCAAGTAGGCCAGTATGAAACTCCTGCACTTTACCCCTTTCCTGTAGTGTATGGGGAGTATATTTCTTACTCCCATCCTGCACAGCTGGATGTCTGAGTGACCAATCACAAGGCACAGCTGGGAGCCTGCACCCGGGGCTGGAGCGAGGAAACTATGGGGGCTGGAGCGAGGAAACTATGAGGCCTGATTGGGACGGAGGATTCTGCAGTACCTAAAATGCAAAAACTTTTTAGAACCAACCTTCCAGACTTCACAGCTGTATTGATGGCTTTCTCTGCTTGGTTGAATCCTTCTGCAGAGCCTGAAAGTGAAAAAAAATACAATTGCCATTAGCAAAAGATCCAGCAATACACTAACAGCCCCATGTAACCGCCCCATGTAACCGTCCCTGCTTAGAGAGCCAACAGCCCATACCAATGGCTATATTTGTAATCTGTGTATTCTGTTCTGCTGCCAGGTCTTCCACCCGTCCGCTGGCATCATATCCGGGAACGGAGCACATCAGTACTGGAGTGCTGGGCTTTACCTGCGGAAATCAGAATTCACACAAATTATTTGTAATATATAACCATCAATTCATTAGTAAAGGTTTACATTTTATCTGCTGCTTTTATTGGGAATACAGTTTTTTTTTGTTTTTGAGGCTCATTACCTCTGTATCCACGATGAATGCCAGATCCAATGGCTGATCTATGACCGTCATAAAGGATTCCCCCAGGATGGTGGAGACAAAGACATGAGCCATGGCCAGAAGGCGGTCCGGACGGAAGGCTTGGGTGAGGAGTAAGCGGTGGACGGCTTGACCGATCGGTGCTGAAAAAATTATTAAACCAACAATCTTTAAATTTTATGTTTCAATCGTTTTTATTGAGTTTTCTTCTAAGACAAAAGGGAGAACAGGATAGCAATACAAAGGATTATAGGAAAACAAATCATAAAGCAAAGGGCAGAGAGGAGGTAAACATTGGTCTTCCTCTCTGAGCCTTGTGACTTCTAAATGGTATCAGATAGATTAACATAGAGACCGATATCAGAACAATGCTTTAGTAGGTTTCTTCGGTGTCCATGCTTTGTGTCATGGAAATACCAAACTTTAGTGCAGGGAAGGTCCCCCCAATCAGGATCAATCTGTGCCCCGGGGCGAGGTGCACCACCCCCATCTTCTCAGACCAATTGACAATGGTTCCTTGATTTAGCCTTAGGGCATAGGTGTTGAACACAAGGCCCGTGGGCCAAATGCGGCCCGCCAGGCCATTTCATGTGGCCCTCATACCTCTCCTGCGGCACCCCCCTCATCTCCACCCCACCCTGTGTCAGCAATCAGCAACAGAGAGGAGGACAGGACTCTTCCTACAGATCCTGCACTTATCTAAGTAGCCGCAGCACCCCCTCATCTCCTCCTCCATTGGACTCACCATGCAGCTGACTCCAGCCCTCCTCTGATTTTACTGTGATGTAAGGGAGGGTGGGGAACTCTTGACTTCTGATAGTGAGGGGGCTCTTTACATCGGATATAGAGGGGGTGGGGTGCTCTGGACACCTAATCTTACAGATACAACCGGCCCTTTGAGGGCAATCAATGCTGATGCGGCCCTCAGGGAAATGGAGTTTGTCACCCCCTTGCCTTAGGGTCTCCAGTAAATGTAAAGATACAACAAAACATATAGATTAGGTAAACCTCAGTTTATGTTGTCAGAGAAGTTCAGTATTTACCCATTGTGGGATTAGGGAAGAAGGGTATGAGGGAGAACAGGAGATGTAAAAAGGGGGGGAAGGGGGAGAACAGGAGATGTAAAGGGGGGGAAGGGGGAGAACAGGAGATGTAAAGGGGGGGGAAGGGGGAGAACAGGAGATGTAAAGGGGGGGTAATGAGGGAGGAGGAGGATTGCACCATTTTCCATGGAGTTTGGGTAGGAAGGTTGTCAAATATTAATGATGGTAGTGAAGAGGAGAAATCATTGATGAATGATCGGCTTGTTTCATGTGTTTGGGTGGAGAAGGGTCCACGTTGCTCATCTATATGCAAATGTTTAAGATGTTGGTGGTACAAGCTATTCTCTTTCATATTAACGGTCTAACGTCAGATATATTGGGTGCGAGATTCGTTTTCCATTTTGCTGTTCCTGTTATACGAGATGCTGTCAGTATGTGGAATACTATAGATCTATATCGGGGTGGAAATTTGTCTCTTTTTATATTAAGAATTGCCATTTGTGGAGAGGCTTGGGTAAGATTCCTGTTGTAGATGAAATTAAGGTGAAAATTCTCTTCCAGAAGCGAATGACAACAATCTTCACATATTAAATGTAATTTCTTTATATACTCATTACTTTGTAATTTGGCGCAATCACACAGCCATAGCAGATACTTAAAGCCTCACCTTAAGCTATAACCTGTTAACTTCTCACAGTGTGTGTTCGTGTGATTCAATGATTATAAAGCAGCAAGGCAAACCAAAATTCTCAATGTTTGAGAAAAGGGACCCCCCCCCCCCCATTTCAGTGTAATCTGCACCCCCCCCCCCATTGCAATGTAATCTGCACCCCCCCCCCCCCCCCCCATTGCAATGTAATCTGCCCCCACGTTCTTTCTATTCTGGGGCATTGAGCAGACTTCCTCTCACTAAATGTAAGGAAACATCCTGAGTAGGACATACAGATCACTTGCCCCTGACAGAGGTACTAACTACGGATCGACCGATTATCGGCACTGCCAATATATCGGGGGCCGATATGCACTTGATATATCGGAATCGGCCCCTGAGGTTACCGATATTTCGGGAAAGTGCTGTTCCGGAGTGATTCCTGCAGCTAAAGGCATCACCCCGGTACCGGCGTCCATAGCCGAGGGTTGGCTGTCTTGTAATGACAATCGATGTGACTGAGACGTCACTCGGCTGTCATTACAAGGAGCAGGAGGGGGATGCCCCCCCCCTCCCCCATCCCGCTGCTCGCCCGGGTCTCCCATCCCACCGGGAGACCTGGGCATCCTACCTCCACCGCCGCCGAAGAGAAGACCCGATATAAGCCGCATTAGGCTCTGATTGGGTCTCCATGTAAAAAACCCGGAAGTGATTTCATGACATCACTTCCGGGTACTTGGCACCAAATTAATAACACTGACAGCATTCAAAACAGCCAAACTTTGCATTTTTAATACTTTTCAGTTCCGAGGAGGGGGGTTTGTGGCCTTTTAGACCCCCAGATCCCTGTGAAAATATTGGCCGATACCGGTATCAGATGATCAAAATATCGGTATTGGCATTAAAAAAAAAAAAACAATATCGGTCGATCACTAGTTCTAACCTTTCCCACTAGATCCAAAACTGGCATTTAAGACCCACCAGATTTTATGTACTACCTTAAGTGTCGGTTCACACTGATCCGACCCGACTTCGGGCGACTAATGCTGTCGCCCCGTGCACCACGGCTTGCAACGACTTCTCATAATGGAAGTCAATGCAAGTCGCTCCGACTTTGCAAAAAAAAGGTGCAGGAAACTTTATCCAAGTCGGAGTGACTTGAGTTGCTCCTATTAGAACGGGAACCATTGCACAGCATGGACCGCGACTTGTCAGGTGGCCAAGTCGGAACAGTGTGAACCGGCAGTTAATCCTACAAAATAAAAAAAAATGCTAGAATTCAGTATTTTTGGTGGTGGACTCTTAGCAAGTTTTACTTTCTATGTACACTGCAGGATGCATGCACAGTACACACGCCTGGATCATTCCTGCCATCTAAGTGATGCCAGGGGTATTGTAATGTGCGTGGCTGTTCAATGACCAAAGAGGGGGGGGGAGGGCTCAGAAGTAGAATCAGTCAGGAGGGAGCAGAGGACTGAAGGCAGTTGTAGGGTCAGCAGCGACATTAGGTCAACAACATCAATTGGCGGGTCTGTGCGGGAAAACAGCAGACCAAACAAAAATAAACATAACCGCCAATCACGTTTAACTTCCGTAAAACTAAGAGGGGTATATGCTAATGCCAGGAGCCTAGCTAATAAGATGGATGAGTTGGACATGTTAGTACATGAGGAGGACATAGACCTTGTGGGAATAACAGAAACTTGGTTCGACCCCTCACATGACTGGCTGGCAAATATCCAAGGGTATTCTGTGTACCGGAAGGACAGGGTAGGAAAAAGAGGGGGAGGGGTATGTCTCTATGTCAAGAACAATATAAAGGTGCTAGAAAGGAGTGACATTACGGATGGGATGAGCATGGATTTAGAATCTGTGTGGGTTGAACTCGATAGGGAAGAAGATAAGGGAAAAGTAGTTGTGGGGGTTTGCTATAGGCCACCTAACCAAGGGGAGGAGGTAGAGCTGGAATTTTTAGCACTAATAGGTAAAGCGGCAAAACTGGGATCAGTCATCATATTGGGGGACTTCAATTATCCCGACATTGACTGGGAAGAGGGGACTGCACACTCACAGAAGGCCCGTCTATTCACGGAAACCTTACAGGATAACTACATGTCACAGTTGGTGGATTCCCCTACTAGAGAGAATGCTATCCTGGATCTATTGATCACTAATGACCCAGACATAATCTCGGAGGTAGGAGTCCAGGACAATCTGGGCTCTAGCGATCACAGGATGATCACATTTAGTATAAATAACAATATAAAAAGGCAAGTGGGGAACATAAGAACCCTAAACTTCAGAAGGGCAGACTTTCCAAAATTGTACTCAATGATGGAAAGGGTAAACTGGGACCAAACCCTGGGATCCCTGACCACTGAGGAAAAATGGGAATGCTTTAGGAACATATTAAGCAAAGGCATCTTGCAGTGCATTCCTATGGGGAATAAATTTAGAAGAGACAAAGCCAAACCTGGCTGGCTAAACCGTAGCGTTAAAAAACTTATTAGGGGAAAAAAATTGGCCTTCAAGAAATATAAATCAGAGGGCACAGTATCGGCCTTCCAGCAATACAAGGAGGAAAATAAGAAGTGTAAACACGAAATCAAGATGGCTAAAATCAACTTTGAGAGACAAATAGCGGAGGATAGTAAAAAAAACCCAAAGAAATTCTTTAAATATATCAACAGCAAAAAAACTAGGGCAGAGCATATTGCACACATAATTAACGATGATGGGAGGATGGTTACAGAGGACACTGAAAAAGCAACCGTGCTGAATGCTTTTTTCTCGTCAGTCTTTACGCAGGAAAAGGAGGGGTACACTGACCATGACTGTATGGTTAGTAGTAATACACAGGACTTGCCACTATGGCTAACAGAGGGTGAAATCAGGGAAAGACTGGATAAACTTAACACAAACAAATCACCAGGCCCGGATGGCGTACATCCGAGAGTGCTCAAGGAACTCAGTATGGTTATATCTAGACCACTGTTCCTAATCTTTGCTGACAGTATTAGGACAGGAGATGTACCAGGGGATTGGAGGAAGGCTAACGTGATTCCGATATTCAAAAAGGGCCAGAGGCATATCCCGGGAAATTATAGGCCTGTCAGTTTGACATCAATAGTATGTAAACTTCTGGAGGGGATGATAAGGGACTATATCGTAGAGTATGCTAAAGACAACAACATCATCAGTAGTAACCAACACGGGTTTACAAATGGGCGTTCTTGTCAAACCAATCTCTTAGCATTCTACGAGGAAGTGAGCTGTGAGCTAGATAGGGGCAGACCAGTGGATGTGGTGTACTTGGATTTTGCTAAGGCGTTTGATACAGTTTCCCACAAGCGCTTAATTTATAAAATAAGGTCTGCAGGTATCGACAGCAGGGTTTGCTCTTGGATACGGAACTGGCTAAAAGGCCGTGTCCAAAGGGTGGTAATAAACAGCACACACTCAGACTGGTCTGAGGTAGTAAGCGGGGTGCCCCAGGGCTCAGTCCTGGGACCAACCTTGTTCAATTTATTCATAAACAGCATTGAGGACGGGATCAGTAGTTCGTTATCAATTTTTGCAGATGACACAAAATTGGGCAGGGCAATAACTGCACAGCATGAAGCAGATATCCTACAGAATGACCTGGACAAAATTACGGAGTGGGCAACGACATGGCAAATGAGGTTTAATGTGGAGAAGTGTAAGGTTTTGCACTTGGGGACCAAAAACATAAAAACACAATACACGTTAGGAGGGGAACCCTTGGGGGACTCAAAAATGGAGAAAAATCTGGGAGTCTTGGTTGATGATAGATTAGGCAACAGCATGCAATGTCAAGCGGCAGCTTCCAAAGCCAACAGAATATTAGCATGCATAAAGAAAGGGATGTATTCCAGAGATAAGACTATAATCCTTCCACTTTATAAAACTCTGGTCCGACCGCATCTGGAGTATTCTGTCCAGTTCTGGTCGCCAGTCCTCAGGAGGGATGTGTTGGAGCTGGAGAGAGTCCAGAGAAGGGCAACTAAACTAATTAGGGGATTGGAGGACCTTACCTATGAAGAGCGGCTGCAATCGCTCGATTTATTTTCCCTGGAGAAGAGACGTCTGAGAGGGGACATGATAGCAATTTATAAATATCTTAATGGGGATCTCAGCTTAGAAAAAAAGCTGTTCATTCGAAGGAATTGCATGAGGACTCGAGGACATACAATGCGATTAGAGGAGAAGCGTTTTAACCTCAGGCAACGTGGGGGGTTCTTTACTGTTAGGGCTACAAGATTGTGGAATTGTCTACCACAAGAGGTGGTTTCTGCGGGTAGTATTGTGACTTTCAAAAGACTCTTAGACTTACATCTCAAGGATCAGGAGATAAAGGGCTATGTTAGATGATTACAGTCACACACACCTACACAGGTTGAACTGGATGGACTATTGTCTTTATTCAACCTCACCTACTATGTAACTATGTATGGACCTCCCCCCAATGAATGATGGACACTTACTGACCTGTGTGGTGTGTGTCCCCCCCCCATTAATGATGGACACTTACTGACCTGTCCCCCCCCCCCCCCAATGAATGATGGACACTTACTAGCAGGCTTCTCCTCACTCCATAGGTACGGCACGGTCTGCTCCGGAGAGCTGCTCTCCAGCCAGATGCAGAATTGCTGTAAAGGGGAATTAAAAAAATAAAAAATCCATGTAAGCTTTCTATGTAGATCACTTTGCATTGGGAAATGTAGACAGAGATCACTGTCTGCACACAGGATGCCTCCAGTATACTCACATCATCAGCTTCCACCTTGGCTATAAGATCCCTAAAGGCAGGCAGATTGGAGAGTCTGACCATGCCCTCCACCTGCTCCTCCGACAGGCCGCTGATTTTTGGCACAGAGGAGGAACCAAGGACGATCTCTTTTCCTCTGAGGAAGTGCTGGAACTCCTGATCGTAGGTCGGCTCCCTGAATGAACAGATAGAAAATGGTTACTTCAACAGCAATGGGGCCCATCTACAAAACTACACTTCCTGGTTACTTCAACAGCAATGGAAGCCATCCTGAAAACTACACTCCCTGAACACCGCACAGCACCTGGGAGCTTTTCACTTAGAGGAGCTCACAGTGTGCAGTGAAATCTGTTAAATTCAGTGCAGGACAGGAGCTGTACAACCATGCAAGACCGAAGGAGGTCCGATTCAAAGCTGAACTCCAGCTTGAGGTCTCTCACCAACACGGGAGGCCGCTGGATGTGAAGTATAAAGTGTAGCTGAGGCTACAAACAGCAAACCGCACTGTACTCCGGGTTACAGCTGAGACTTCCGGTCTCTCATATCCAGAACATAGTAGAGCAGGGGCATCAAACTCAAATTCATTGCGGGCCGCATCAGCATTACGGTTGCCCTCAAAGGGCCGCTTATATCTGTAAGATTAGATGTCCAGAGCACCCCACATCCCCTTACACCCTTTACATGGGATGTCAAGAGCCCAACCACCATCAGAAGTCAAGAGTCAGAGGGGTGGGGCTGATGTTAGAGGGGGCAGGCTGATGTCAGAGGGGGCGGGCTGATGTCAGAGGGGGCGGGCTGATGTCAGAGGGGGCGGGCTGATGTCAGAGGGGGCGGGCTGATGTCAGAGGGGGCGGGCTGATGTCAGAGGGGGCGGGCTGATGTCAGAGGGGGCGGGCTGATGTCAGAATCAGAGGAAGCTTTTGTATTAACCACTTGCCGACTGCCCGATCTTTCCCGTAGTTAGTAAACGCAATAACTTTTGCGCAAACCAATCAAAATACGCTTACTGCGATATTTTTTACCAATAACGTAGTAGAAAACAAATTGGCCTAAAATGATAAAAATTTTTTAGATTTTTACATTTTTTGGGGGGGAATTTCATATAAAAAAAATGTGAAAAATATTGTTTTTTTTTTCAAAATTGTCGCTCTTTTTTTGTTTATAGCGCAAACAATAAAAATCGCACAGGTGATCAAATACCACCAAAAGAAATCTCTGTTTGTGGGAAAAAAAGGACGTCAAATTTGTTTGGGTACAGCGTCACACGACCGCGCAATTGTCCGTTAAAATCACGCAGTGCCGAATCGCAAAAATAGGGCCTGGTCTTTGAGCAGCCAAATCCTCCGGGGCTGAAGTGGTTAATGACTAGAATACATAATTAGTGCCAGACTCTGTTCTGGATAGGAGACAAGAGGTCTCGGCTCCAACCCGGAACACAATGCAGTTTGCTGTATGTAGCCTCAGCTACACTGAACACCGCACATCCAGCAGCCTCACATGTTGGCGAGGGAAGGTCCGTTTGTTAGATGGCCCAAACAAATGATGTAAAGTATTGTAAAAGCTGGAGTTCAGCTTTGGTGTAAAAATTATCCGAACCTGCAGGGAAAGAAAAAAACCAAAACACAGAAACATTACCCAATCGTTCCCTTCAGCTTAATCCTGGCCAGCAGCATGGCAAAGGTAAGGTGGTCCTGATGCAACATCCCTCGGGCCACCCTGTTGAAGGCCACCTGGAAAAAAGTATGAAAGTTTCACCAATTAAAAAGTTCCATATCGCAGGGATCAGGGAGATCATACATCAGAGGACGATAACCGGGATCTTATACCATCAGGCCGGACATTATAAAAGATGGGGGGGTCACTGTACCTGGAAGAGGTCCTTGGTGATGACAGAGAGACGCTGAGTGTGATCTGTGATGCCTTTAAGGTTGGCGTTCTCATAGAGCACAGTGTGGTAGATGTCCAGGAAGAATTGCAGGGAGTATTGGTACAGGAAGTGGATCTACACCAAGAAAACAAATTAAATCATTACACTTCATGGATCACGGGTACAGCAGATCTAACGGGTCCTGCTTTCCTGAAGAGATAAAGTGGTCTGAAAAGTCTTTCAGGTCTGACACTTTTGGATGTTTACCCCCCTCTACCTGCTGTGGCTCCATTTACCCCATAACAGTACTACAGGCTTTTGGGGGGGGGGGGGGGACAAGTATGAGGGGCTAAAGAACTGGAATATGAAGGTAGGTTAACCATGGATAATAAATACTGTACAAGTAAACTAGGTATGTTCAACACAAAAAAAGGCATCAGGCATTGCTCGACGCGTTTCGTAGACCATATTGCTACTTCAGGAGCAGATGCTAAAAAAATATATCTAGGAATAATAAATTTACTCCCTTAGTTCCCATTGTGGACGTTTCTGACAACCCTTGGTTGGAACCATTCTAAATAGCGACAGCACCCAAAAACTACTAAAAACATGCAGACATGAAGGGTGGCCCAACGGAGGAGAAAAGAATCACAAATAAACCACTACAGGAAGACTCTACATGTCAAACAGTAATCAAAATACGGAACCGAGTGCATTGGTCGTGTCACAAAGTTACTTTCAAGTGAAAAACTGTACATGTTGCTGACTTACAAAGCTAAAACACTAGAGGGATTCTGTCCCTGCTCCCTGCATGTGACACCGTCATACACGGAGGCGGCTGCAGTTCCTCACCTGTTTGAGTGACTCCATAGTGAAGTAGATGCTGCTGCAGGCAGTGGAAAGGGGCAGATACTGCTGGGACACGG
The DNA here is from genome assembly GCF_965119305.1 of Pelophylax lessonae. Lineage (NCBI taxonomy): Eukaryota > Metazoa > Chordata > Amphibia > Anura > Ranidae > Pelophylax > Pelophylax lessonae. The sequence goes on from NC_138780.1 coordinate 208,039,241, forward strand.
TCTCCACCTCCTGCATGATGATGTCCGTCTCTTCCACTTTGCGGGTGACCTCGGCTGCCTCCTTCTTTAGGTTCTCCAAAGTGGTGATGATGGTGTCATCGTCCAGTATGCGACCTTTGACCTCATTGAGAGCCTGAAGAAGAGATTTCTCCAGCTGTCTCAAGCGGAGCTGGAACTCACCTGGAAAGTAAGAACACCGTTATTTCCAGTTCTCTCCCTGCACAACAACCTCTAAACTGGTAAAAGCATCCTCTACTGTACAATTCATATCACATGTACATTGCATTCACCAAGTACCTCTCCATCAGCCAACAGAACAGACTGGGATCGACCGATTATCGGCAAAGCCGATAGGCACTTTCCCCGATATAACGGAATCGGCCACCAAGGATGACCGATATTTCGGGAAAGTGCTTGTACTGGAGTGATGCCTGCAGTGGAGACATCGCCCGGGTCTCCCATCCCACCGGGAGATCCGGGCAACCAGCCTGCATGGCCGCCGAAGACCCGATCCAAGCCGCATTCGGCTCTGATCAGGTCTCCATGCAAACACCCGGAAGTGATATCATGACATCACTTCTGGGTACTCTGCACCAGATTCCAAACAGCCAGCCAGACTTGGCGTTTTGAATGTTTTTAAGTGCAGAGGAGGGGTTTGGGGTATTTTAGACCCCCAGATCCTTCCACAACAGTACCTGTCAAGTAAAAAAACACATTTTTTTAATTAAATGTACGAAAATATCAGCCGATGCCGAAACGCGATGACCAAAATATCGGTAGTGAAAAAACTATATCGGTTGATCCCTAGAACAGACACTCCCTCTGTAAGCCTGATTTCAATAGATGGGATGCTGCCACTCAATTCAAAGTAGCTGTAGTTGAACCCTACCTTGTGACATGCAGTACACTTGTACGACTCTAAAGTTATGCCGGCTTTGGAGCAAAACTTTGGATGGGTGAGACTTGGATAAGACTTTGGCATTAACCAGTGATAATGGACAACTATTTCACAGCTGCATGAATAATGCTCAGGTACGACTTTCATGCAACGTTTAAGTTGCATGAAAAGTCAGACCAACGTAGTGCATGAATTACTTTTGAAGCCGCAGGAACTTTTTAAGTCTCACATATATGAATGGTTATCATTGGGAAACAACTGGTCATGCAACTCTGATGTCCAACGTTGCATGACAAGTCGCACCATCCGTCCCGTTTCACTCAATCAGTACAAGCCTGAGCTCACCTTGAAGTTTAAGGAGATCGGATCGCTTTTCATCCACATCAGGTCTTTCTGCCTTCAGGACCTCATTCAGACACTGGCTCTGCAGACTGCTGCGAGTCACAGTGAAGTTGACAAATGTTACACGGGAGCACAGATCTGGCGGGAATTCCACCTTTTAATAAAATGGATAAAACCAGTAAGACATCAGGAAGGGAGCCATCTAAGGCAGTGGTCCTCAACCCTGGTCCTCAGGGCCCACTAACAGGCCAGGTTTGCAAGATAACTGAAATACATCCCAGGTGATATCATTTGCTGCTCAGTGATTGCAGTATTCTAGTCTGCATCTCCCTAAGGTAATACTTAAAATCTGGCCTGTTAGTGGGCCCTGAGGACCGGAGTTGAGGACCACTGATCTAAGGCGTCATTTCTCAGAAGCCGCCTGTGCAGTTACTTACCGTGGGATCCCTGGTGGAGAGGAATATTACAAAGGATGGGGACAAGTCAATGTCCTGATCTCCCAGTGTGATCAACACTCTGCCACCGGTTCTACGGACCTCTCGGTTCAGGACAGGGTTCAGGATTGGATCATAGCTTTCAACATCCTAAAATGGGAGGAATTAAAAACATTTACAAAACATCAGAAACCAAAAAGTCACCTAGTGGTAGGAAGTAAAACTACACAAACATTTAGCTGACCCCTGCAGGACTTTCTTTTCCCTAATAGCGGTCCTAAAGGGTAGCAAGCATCAGTCAACCCACTTCCTCTAAGCCCAGTCACAGCCCCCCCCCCCCCCACCATGGCGACATTACAGCAGAGGGAGCAAAAGACACCAGCACACCATGAACCTCCACAATGGGTCCAAAACTTTATTCAGCAATCACATAGTTGCAGCAAATATCAACATTTCAGAGCCTCTTTATTGGGCACATATGCCTGAAGGGTCCTGTGAGGCTCTGAAACATTGATATTTGCTGCAATGTGATCACTAAAAAAAAAAAAAAAAAAAAAAAAAAAAAAAAGCTTTGGACTCATTGTGGAGATCCATGGTGTGCTGGTGACTTCTCTCGCTCTCACTATTCACGGTTCCAGTTGGTGGTCGCTGCAGCCCCCACTTATGTGCAGCCGTGTTACAGGAAGGGGTGTGGGGAATAATAAGTTGTATTACAGCAGACTGGGTTCAATATATTACCACTCTAAACACAGCTCCGGGGTCATTACATATTACAGAGCTCCTCATTACAGATCACCATTCAGTACAATAGAAGAGGACCACCGTCCTTGCCATGTAATTGGACCAGCACTGCCAGAGAAGAGGAAGGATCTCATTGGACCAGTACTGCCAGACAAGAGGAAGGATCTAATTGGACCAGTACTGCCAGAGAAGAGGACGGATCTAATTGGACCAGTACTGTCAGAGAAGAGGAAGGATCTAATTGGACCAGTACTACCAGAGAATAGGAAGGATCCAATTGGACCAGTACTGTCAGAAGAACCTTTGTTCAGTTTGAGAGATCTGACCTCACCTGGACAAGTAATGGGTTTCCAAAACGCAGAGCGCTTTCCAAGTTCTTTCTGAAGGCATCATCCAGGAAGCTTGTGCGGGTGATCTTGCGGTCCTTGTATTCGTTCATGATGAATTCTGTTGCTTGGCCTGATGGGTCAATGATCAGAGGATACCTGGAACACACACACATGGGATTGCAGCATCTGATCCCATATTCACTTCTGGTATGGAATGTGGTGAGGACCCTCCTGGATCTACAGTATCGCATTCTTTGAATCCATGACACATTACTGCCTCTAACACTTGTTATACAAACTCCCGTCTATCATGTTCTAAATTGTCCATTATGTAAATTGAAAAACTCATAAGAAATATAAAGTGGTAGCAAACTTTTTTTTTGGAATTGGCATATAGCAGCCCCAAAACCCTCCTCTTTTCACGCCCATGGGGGCCCTTGTGCATGCTCACTCCCGAGTCCTGCTGCTGCATCTATTGAGAGACACTGGCTTAGATTGACAGCACTGGGAGCCAATGGCCCCTTGTGCCCCAGCAAAGTGAGCAACAGAAGTGAGGAGAGAGAAGAGTTGTTACAGACGTGCAACTGGGTCAAAAAAATGGTTCAGATAAACAAGGGGGGGGGGGGGGGGGGAGGGGGTTGCTGCACATAGATGTTTTTTTACCTTTATGCACAAAATGCAAACTTGTGCCTTTTCAACCACTTTAAAACTCTGCTCAGCTAAACACCTGTGGGATGGTGGTGAAAAAAAACAGGGCTAAGCCTTGCACTACTTGCTGGTAGTCACATAGAAGCTCAGGTCATGCTACAGAACACACCTGTCCTTATTAGAAGTGCTTAAGCAGACTGCTGGACGTTCACCCGGTTCCTGATGAACAGATTAGTCTTCTATGCTTTTTGACTATTCCTGCAAATTGTTGGACTGCATCTACAAGTAGTTTGTCTGTGTCTATTCTGACCAGACTGTTATCTCTACTATCATCAGTCCCTGCTTTGACAGTTGTCCGTTTAATTTAACCACTTTAAGACCAGAGGATTTTGCTGCTCAATGACCAGGCCACTTTTTTAACTTGGCACTGCGTGACTTTAACGGACAATTACGCAGTCATGCAATGCTGTACCCAAACGTCATTCCCCCCCCCCCCCCCCCCCCCCCCACAAATAGAGCTTTCTTTTGGTGGTATTTGATCACCTTTGCGCTCATTTTTTGTGATATTAGTAAAGAAAGAGTGAAAATATCTGTTCTAAGGTCTATCCCTACACTTTTCTAAACTTGTTTTTACCTTAGTGCAAAGAATGCATCAAGGTAAAAAAAGTTAGGGCTTTAGAATGGCTTTTAAACCAGAAATCTTAGTCTGAATATTTGACATCTAAGTGCAGAAATACATTCTGGTTCCAAGATTTGAAAGGCCTGGTATATATAAATATACACAGTTACACTGGTCCAAAATGGGAATAATGCAAGTATGAAAGAAAAATAGTTCATACCTGAAATTTCTCCAACTATACAACAGATAAGACACCAGAAATGGGTTGCTCTCAAGTATTCTGAATAGAAAAGACGTACCTGTTGAATCGTTTTAGCATGATGGCATTCTCAGTGCACAGGTCATCCGCAGGTAAGGAGCTGGCCTGCCAGCGAAGCCTTTCGTCTGCATTGGACAGATATTCTGTTCTGGCAATATCTGTGCGGAACTATGGACAAGAAAGAAAACTAAATATGTAAAAAGGCACAGTAAAGCCGGTGTGGCAGATTCAGATCATTCTGGTATCTAATCATTCTATCATGCAAGTGCGTTGCTGTAAACTGACCCAATACATTGTGAACAGGCTGTCATAGCACTGCAATGGATCCTAAAATAAAAAAAAAAAACAAAAAAAAAAAAAAAAAAAAAAAAACAAAAAAAAACATCTTACCTGAACCCATTATTTTTTTCAGCACAACTTAAAAAAAAAAGTTGATATCCATGCATGGTGTTAAAACCGCAGGTCCATTGTGGTGCCCTGGAGTGCCATCCAAAAATGAATGTACTGCAAGCTCCCAAATCTTGCATTATGGTACCATGCCACAAAAATACAATTTTACAGCAAATGCTGAGGTGTAAACCTGGCCTAAAACAAATGAAATTCTCTTTTCTGTAACACCAGCATTTAAGCAATAAAAGGACTGAGTGGAGTATATTACCTGGATGTTGGCTTGCTGCAAATGATGAGACCAGGTGGTGAACAAGTTTTGCCTCATCTGCTGGTCGAAGTATCCGGCATAGGCGATGAAAGCTGCGGACAGAAGACAGTCGCCAGCAATGGTGGACATCTGGTTTTTGAAGGTCTCGCTGGTTTTCTCCCACCTCTCTCTCTCCGCAGACAAGCTTTTCAGAAGTGCAGTACTACGATTCACCTGAAATTCAAATCAGATCTATAAAAGCTGAAAGATAATTAAGTGGAGCAAGTGCCGATACATTAAACCCCTCTATAAAAATAAACCCACGGTCACCTTGCGGTGAACAAAAGCCCATCTTTAGGGTCTGAAACTGTGCTGCGTATTATGCCATACTACTGGGTAACTGGCTACTATTGTATTATTGTACTATTAGTAACTGGATACTATTGTATTATAGAATTATTAGTAACTGGCTACTATTGGGTATCATGCCATGCTATTGGTCCATCTGATGCCAAAACATGCAGCCACCCCCCATTAGATATCTGTGTTTAGTAACAATGTCAGGACCCCCTTAAATGATTGCCCATGGTTACCCTCATACGACTTGGCAATACAGCTCAAACTTCTACTGCAACAAATCAGCATTTTTGCTCAGACATGCGACAAGGATTGGCCACATAGGTCCTTTGCATGTGTCTGCCGCCCCCCCCCCCCCCCCACCCAGGTCCTTTGCATGTGTCTGCCTCCCCTCCCCCCGACCCAGGTCCTTTGCATGTGACTTCCGCCCCCCCCCCCCCCCAAAAAAAAAAAAAAAAAATTGTGCTGGGATTTGTTCATCCTAAAACATTTAGAGGAGGAGTTACTCAGGAAAAAAAATAAATATAAACACACCATAGAAAGTATAGTTAAACCAAGGGTGACCACATATAAGCACTAGATGAGCCCAAAAGGGTGAAGGTGATGGCGCACACAAAGTCAAGGATAATGTAACACCCTTTGTTGAAGTGTAGAAAATGTTTAATAAAAGATATTCAAAAACAGTGTAAGAAAATGGCAAGCCTAAAATGGAGACCCCCAGTCTGCGGTATAAAAACGAGAAAGTAGGGGAATCACAGTTGCGTATTCCGCTGACTCGCTGTCAACCAGGAGGGGGCGGCGGTGCAGGCGGCCTCACTGTAGTCCTAGCCGTAGAGATAGCGGGGTGTCCCAGGGGGACGTGGAGAGGGAGACCCAGATCACCTAATGCCCATGATGAACAGGAAGGGAGGGAGTGTGAAGCAGTGGAGGCATCTCTGTGGCAGGCCCTGACCAGCCAAAAGGACCCCTCGGTGAGTTTGCACCAGAACGAGATCCAGACGCAACGTCAGACTCTTAGAAGGAAGCCGACCAAGACAAGGCTTGAGCCGCTGATGGTGAAGAGGGGAGACTGCTGTTGGAGATCACAGGGGTTGAGGGGCAGAAGAGGCTTGCTATTTCAATCTGTTGTCCTGACAACATGTTTCGGGCAGGGCCCTTCCTCAGGTCATATGATCTCCATTCTCCTCACACCACTGCCAGCCCAGGCTCGATCCGATCCCTGGGAGTAGAGATCACATGACCTAAGGGCCCTGCCCGAAACAAGTCGTCAGGACAACAGATTGAAGTAGAAAGCCTCTTCTGCTCCCCCCTTTGACTCCAGCGATCCAACAGTCTCAGCTCTTCCCCATCAGCGGCTCAAACCTCTTGGTCAGCTTCCTTCGGAGAGTCTGACATCACGTCGGGCTCTCCTCCTGGTGCAAACTCACCACGGAGGGGTCCTTTGGCCGGTCAGGGCCTGCCATGGAGACACCACCACTGCTTCACACTCCCCCTTGCCGTACATTATGGGCATTAGGTGATCTGGGTCTCCCTCTCTGCCCCCCCGGGACACCCCCCCATCGCCATGGCTAGGACTACAGTGAGGCCGCCTGCACTGCCGCACCCTCCTGGTTGCCAATACGCCCTCCACAGTGAGACAGCTGAATACACAACTGAGTCACCTCCACTCTTTATACCGCAGAACAGGAGCCTCAATTTTAGGCTTGCCATTGTCTTACACGTTTTTTGCATATCTTCTTTTAATAAACATTTTCTATACATCAACAAAGGGTGTTACCCTTGACTGTGCTGCCATCACCATCACCCTTTTGGGATCATCTAGTGCTTATATGTGGTCACCCTTGGTTTGATTATACGTTTCAGCATCTCTCCTGGTGCGATTTCCTACACAGCTGCTTTTTTGATCCCCACACGCCAATTGTCTTTCAATACTGAAGGGGCGTAGGTCCCCAGAGTTTTGAGTGCCTGACTATTTTTGTGCTTTCACCATAGAAAGTATGAATGTCTCATGGATTAGAGCAAACAAATATAAGACACGAGGGTCCACCATTTTATCTTACCTTGGCTTCTACAGCAGCCAAATCTGCTTTGATGGCCTGGGCTTCGGAAATGAGGACAGCATATTCCTCCTTGTAGCGGGCGATGCTGGCCTCCAAGTCACGGATCATCTGCTCCACTTCATTGGCCTTTGCCTGGTTGTCTTTGGCATCATCCTCCAGTTTTTGGAGTTCATTCCTCAGGGGCTCCACACGCTTTAACATATCGGCGTAGTTCAGCTGTTGGAAGATAAAAGGAATTTATTCCAACAAGCGTGTCTTTCTGAGGTTGGGGTTGCTCTAAGAGCTGAGCTGGGTTCTACCAAAATTGGTGAGGGCATAGTACAGGAACAAGTTCCCCCTATAAAATGGCAACCTTCCTACTGCAGACTCGATACTCTTGGGGTCTTTTATATGGATCATACAAACCAGTGCTATGATGTTTGCAAAATGGCCTCTGGACAATGGAAGTTCAATTGCCAATTAATGCTTCAAGCGCACCCTTACTACACAAGGGAGCCATCAAAGTGCAAGGGCTCCTTTACACGGGCAATCCAGGACATACAAGGGGTTTCAATGGCAGGGAATCCGCACACCCTAACCACAGGTATACGTTGCATGTGCATCTACCTGGACAGCCATGGCGGCTGTCAATTTATAATTCCTTAAAACAAGCAGAGCAGCCACAACAGTGATCCCAGCTGCAAGAATACAGATTCCTGCCACTGAATCTGCAGACCAGTCCTAATCACCCATATGAACGAGGGATATTTTGCTTTTTTTACCCACACTGGCACCAGACAAATATTAGGCTTTGTCCCCCCCCCCCCCCATTTACACACATGAATTGCAACGTGCAAGCTGTGGCACCATACATTCAGAAAGTAGGACTTGTTCCCCCAAAGCTCTTCAATGCAATTCATTAGTATAACGGAAGCCATTTAAAAACTAGGAATTCTGCCTGCAGAAAATAAACCCTTAAACACAAAATAAAACCAGCAGAACATTGGCCGTTACCTGAGCAATCGCCCATTTCACCATAGGCCCACAAGCCAGGGAGGCTCTGTTCACAATTTCATAGTTGTAGCTGGGATTGGATAAATAATTCTTCTTCATTTTCTCCCGAATAGCATCACTAAAAAGGTTCAAATAAAAAAAAGTCAGGCTTATACTAGAAGAGCAGCACCTACACAGCAGCAGTTTTCTGTGCTAAGGGGGCAATGCTGCAAAATGGAAATACTGTCCTACTAAATTCTGACAGGGCCTCTTCTCTCGTGCTGAGTCAATGGTCGGCAATAAAGATTTATCTGGGAGAGCCAAAGTCAAAGCTGACTGCTGCAGTCCAGACTTAGCAGAGAAAAACATTCAACTTTGTTAGGCTGTAAAGAGACCGGAGGGTTCAAGGGACAAATTCAAGAGACATCGGGAATTCAATACTGAATACAGATTAGTTGAAGGGACGGGCGTCATTCGGAAAACTCACTGACTCCGGGTAGGTGGCTCACATGCAACCGGGGCTACTCTGACCAAATTTATAAACCTAAAGTCCCCTGTACAGGACATCCAATGCATTTCAGGGGAAAAGTCCTATATGGGCTACCAGACCCATAAAAAAAAAAAAAAAAAAAAACAAAAAAAAAAAAAAAAAACCCTTACACAAATTAGAATGATCTATACACACTATATATATATATAAAATATATATACACATATACACACACACATACATATATACAGTATCTGACAAATGTAAGTACACCCCCACATTTCTGTAAATAATTTATTCTATCTTTTCATGTGACAACACTGAAGAAATGAGACTTTGCTACAATGTAAAGTAGTGAGTGTACAGCTTGTATAACAGTGTAAATTTACTGTCCCCTCAAAATAACTCAACACACAGCCATTAATGTCTAAACCGCTGGCAACAAAAGTCAGTACACCCCTAAGTGACAACACACAGCCATTAATGTCTAAACCACTGGTAACAAAAGTGAGTACACCCCTAAGTGACAATCTCCAAATTGGGCCCAAAGTGTCAATATTTTGTGTGGCCGCCATTATTTTCCAGCACTGCCTTAACCCTCTTGGGCATGGAGGTCACCAGAGCTTCAGAGGTTGTCACTGGAATCCTCTTCCCCTCCTCCATGATGACATCACAGAGCTGGTGGATGTTAGAGACCTTGCGCTCCTCCACCTTCTGTTTGAGGATCCCCACAGATGTTCAATAGGGTTTAGGTCTGGAGACATGCTTGGCCAATTTGCAGACCAATTTTGCAGACCAATTTGATGCAGTGTGCGGTGTATGGTCTGAGCACTGACAGGCTGACCCCCCACCCCTTCAACCTCTGCAGCAATGCTGGCAGCACTCATACGTTTATTTCCCAAAGACAATCTCTGGATATGACGCTGAGCACGGCACTCAACTTCTTTGGTGGACCATGGTGAGGCCTGTTCTGAGTGGAACTTGTCCTGTTAAACCGATGTATGGTCTTGGCCACCGTGCTGCAGCTCAGTTTCAGGGTCTTGGCAATCTTTTTTTATAGCCTAGGCCATCTATATATAGAGCGGTGGTTCTCAACTCCGTTCCTCAGGACCCACTAACAGGCCAGATTTTAAGTATAAAGCCCCGTACACACGAGCCGAAATTCGGCCGGGAATTTTCGTCCGACGACCAATCTGCCGATTTTCGGCTCGTTAGTATGGTGCTTCCGACAACCGACTCAGACTTTTGGGCCGAAAAAATTCTGGTGTCCAGGCTATATCATTTTTGTCGACCATCAAAACACGTCCGATTTTCGTCTCAGTACAGATTTCGATGGGGAAAAATCTTCTGAGCAAGTCTGGGCATGCTCAGAGATGAAAGAACACAAAGAAAGCAAACCAACACATGACATCACTTCTGAAGTAGAATTCTGTCGTGTGGGAAAATTTGTGTGCAGTCTAGGCACATTCCAACCAACAGACGCCACTCTGGACAAAAAGACAGACAACCAGTCACCGGAAATTTGTTGCGTGTGTACGGGGCTTTACCTTGGAGAGATGCAGACTAGAATACTGCAATCACTGAGCAGCAAATTATATCACCTGGGATGTATTTCAGTTATCTTGCAAACCTGGCCTGTTAGTGGGTTCTGAGAACAGGAGTGGAGAACCACTCATGTAGAGCAATTCTTTTTCTTTCAGATTCAGATTCTTTCAGATCCTCAGAGAGTTCTTTGCCATGAGGTGCCATGTTGAACTTCCAGTGACCAGTATGAGAGAGTGAGAGCGATAACACCAAATGTAACACACCTGCTCCCCATTCACACCTGAGACCTTGTAACACTAACGAGTCACATGACACTGGGGAGGGAAAATGGCTAATTGGGCCCAATTTGGACTCTTTCACTTAGCGGTGTACTGACTTTTGTTGCCAGCGGTTTAGACATTAATGGCTGTGTGTTGAGTTATTTTGAGGGGACAGTAAATTTACACTGTTATACAAGCTGTACACTCACTACTTTACATTGTAGCAAAGTCTCATTTCTTCAGTGTTGTCACATGAAAAGATAGAATAAAATATTTACAAATATCTGAGGGGTGTATTTATACATGGTGATCATATCCCCCCCCCCCCCTTACAGTAGCTCGCATAAGGGGGGATTGGATCTCCATGTATAAATACTTATTGTGAGATAATGTACCTCTATATCCCTCTATCTATCTAAATATATAAAATAAACTAAAGAATAATGTGATATTTCAGTAACACACCATACTAATCAAACTGCTACAACTTTCACTAAATTGGTGATTAAATGAATAGTAAAGGACTTGCATGTGGGAAAGTACATAGAAGGGACATGAGAATCCGTGTAATACAATTAAGCCGGTAAACTTTAAGTATCTCCACTTCTGCAGCCAAACTAGGATACAGCTGGCTCAAGAAGTGAAGCTACATTAGAAGTTTACCTGCTTGATGCAAAAAAAAAAAAAAAAAAAATAAAAGCCATCTTGCATGTATTCCTTCTGTGTATTTAGCGGGGTGCCTGGAGTTCAGCGTTAACCATTTGCTGAGTGTCTGCACTGGACCCAGCAGGCTTCTCTTGCTGCGCACGGATTGAGGAGTGAACGAGCAGCTCTACATCTGGGATCAGAACCTGATTGTTTATTTACCTGCCTGCAGATGGACCAAATTGATGCCAAAAAATAAAATAAAAAATATGCTGCAAGAAGGAGCAGCCGATGCTTAAAGATTAAATTCAGCAGGGATTAGGAAGGACAGGGCTATAAAATAAAGCATGGAAGAGAGTTATGCGCACTTTAACAGAGGGCAGACGGAAGTGAAGCAAGTTGTAGTTTCTGTTGAAGGGAGCAGCAGATTGCTGAACAGCCGAGGACAGAAGACAATACCTGAGATCTTCTGGGATCAGGTTGATAATCTGGGTGATGAAATTGTCCCTGAGAACAACAGTTCTGATCTTTCTCCAATCACTCGTCTCCTCGCCCAGGAGGAGACAGATAGACTCTAAGGCCAGTTTTACTGCAGCGGGAGGGTTGGCCATTGCTTTTACTTCAACAAGGTGTTGTCTTTTTATAGAGCTCACCGCTATGAAGGGGGGGTGAAAACAGCGTTAACATACATGCAGGGTTAGTAACATAAACTGCCGCTGGGGATCCGCAAAAGGAATTTCAGTTCCAGGAAATGTAAGGAGAAAATCCAAATACTGAGCAACTCCAACCAGACCGGGCGTTCAAAGTGGCGTTATCTGTAGGCTTTTACAGCGGGGAGATCTTCCTTGCCAAGTCCTTGGCTGGGTATTGCCACTGTGGACTTTGGACTTGTTCATACAGGCTTCAGGTTGTAGAAGAGTATCTATGACAAGTTCATACAGAACATTTGTAAAAAGATTTCTGCAATCTTCAAATAGTTCTGTTGAAGTCTCCAAACACTCCAAGACTCTCCTGCGCCTGAAGGTGAGCCTCACACAAAGCAGCTCTCCCAGGGCTTAGATGCCCCTTATCCAATATAGAGCTTCCCTTGCTGCCCTCCCAAGACTGGGGATGTCCAGATAAGCCAGGAACAAGAAAAAACAAGAGTGCACCGGCCTAGCGCATTACCTCAAAATAAAAAAACGGCTTTATAAAAGTGCAAATTCACACTCACAAAGAGAACATAAAAGCATATCAACCATGTTTTTGCAGCATCTGGGTGGTCTCATCACAGTAATGAATCCTTGCAGCGACTGGCTAACGTGTTTTGAGGACCCGCCTATTCCTCAGAGCCTGAGGAAGAGACGGGTCCTTGAAACACGTTACCACAGTAATGAAGTCCTTGCGACTGGCTATCGTGTTTCAAGGACCCGCCTCTTCCTCAGAGCCTGGTCCAGAGGCAGGTCCTTGAAACACATTAAGACAACAAGAGAAGGGCGCACCGATCTTGTACATTACCACTAAAAAGTTTATTAAAATCAAAATGTGTAGCGTACATTATACTCACAAACATAGGACATGTAAAAGCATGTAGGAAATGGGAACCACACACCTCCAGAACACTTCTCTCCTGCTAGATAACTTAATGGAATCCTCAAAGACCTGGTATGGCTTTTGCGTTTCGAGGGAGAACCCTCTTCCTCAGAGCCAAAATTGCCACTGCTCTGAGGAAGAGGGTTCTCCCTCGAAACGCGAAAGCCATACTTTCGGAGGCGTGTGGTTTCCATTTCCTACATGCTTTTACATATCCTATATTTGCGAGTATAATTTACGCTACCCATTTTGATTTTAATAAACTTTAGTGGTAATGCACAAGGTCGTGCGCCCTTCTCTTGTTGTCTTAATGTGTTTCAAGGACCTGCCTTTTTCTCAGGCTCTTAGGAAGAGGCAGGTCCTTGAAACACAATAGCCAGTCGCAAGGACTTCATTACTGTGGTAACGTGTTTCAAGAACCTGCCTTTTCCTCAGGCTCTGAGGAAAAGGCAGGTCCTCCAAACACGTTAGCCAGTCGCTGCAAGGATTTCATTACTGTGGTAAGACAACACAGATGCTGCAACATTGTTGATATGCTTTTATGTTCTCTTTGTTTGTGAGTGTGAATTTGCACTTTTCGGAAAGCGGTTTTATTTTGAGGCAATGTGCTAGGCAGGTGTGCCCTTGTTTTTCTTTCTAGATCTGTTGAAGTGTTTTGGGCAGGGGAAGGCAACCTTAGCACTCCAGTTGCAGTAAAACTACAAATCCCATCATGCCTCAGCCTGGGAACATGCCTGTGGCGGTCTCAGTCTTGTGTTCTCATGCGGTTTGCTGTTTTCCCAACAGCTGGAGTGCCAAGGTTGCCTATAGGGTCACGATACCTTACAATCTGATGCCTAATTCAATTGGCCCGCTGTAGCCTATAAACAGGGGAACAAAAATCACTGTATGAAGTGAATCCTGCAAAGATCGGGATAAAGCCAATTATTTTACAGAGGAGCACAAAATGATTGCATCTACCCGCTGAATGCAACATATTGAAGTGCACCCCCCTCTGAATGCCACATATTAAAGTGCACCCCCCTCTGAATGCCACATATTGAAGTGCACCCCCCGCTGAATGCCACATATTGAAGTGCACCCCCCTCTGAATGCCACATATTGAAGTGCACCCCCCTCTGAATGCCACATATTGAAGTGCACCCCCCTCTGAATGCCACATATTGAAGTGCACCCCCCTCTGAATGCCACATATTGAAGTGCACCCCCCTCTGAATGCCACATATTGAAGTGCACCCCGGCCTTTGAATAACTTCCTTTATGAACAATTCCTCTCCTCCCCCCAGCAGCAGTTTGTACACAAAACTTATCTATTCACCTGATCTCCTCAGCAGAAAAGTTTACAATAGTCGGGATGAAGTTTTCCCTCATAATGATGGAACGAATTTGTCTCCAGTCCGTTGTACTTTCTCCCAGCAGCAGACAGATGGACTCCAATGCCAGCTTCACTGCTGCTGGAGGATTAGCCATTGAACGGACTTCTACCAGGTGCTGCTTCTTGATTGATTTTACAGCTAATCAGAAGATGCGATCACAGCAGATCAAAAAAAAGGACAGCGAGAGATAGAAAATCAAAAAAAGGACAGGGAAAAAAAAAACGGAAGGAAAGAAAACAAAAATGATGAAATTTGATTAGAACATTCATTATGGAAAATCATAAGTATAACTATTCTAATAAGTGCTGACATGAATATACAACCAATAGGAAATCTAGGCTTGCATTTTCAATAAAATATTCTGTAGCTTCTAACAAAAGAAAAAAAAAAAAAAAAAAAAAAAACTTTCTTCCAATTAAAACCAAAATCCGTTTTAACCCTCTGTGGGTTGATTTACTAAAGAGAAATGGACTGTGCACTTTGCAATGTGTACTTGCTCCAGAGTTTAATAAATTGCGAGGACAATAAACAGCATTATTGCTTGCACACCATTGCATGCTGGAAGTCAGCAGAGCTTCTGTTAATTTGCCAAGTTCTGGAGCAACAGCACAGCCTATTTGCTTTTAGTAAATCTACCCCTCCGCCTAGAAGTCACCTCTGCCCAGGGCAAACTCTGCAGCATCCACTTGGATTTGTTAATGCGATACCTCTGTAGGACTTATTTGCACATCTAGGTAATACATTTTATTTCATGGCCTTTATTTTATTAAAACCCATGCTAATTGTATTATATACTCACAAATGCAGAAATAATTAAAAAAAAACCTGTTGTAAAACATAATTTTTTTTAAACTGTAATGTGACAATTACAGCATTAAACACCGGGCGCTGCAGATTTTTCCCCAGTGCAGCTGCCAGCCTACATGTGGTCGCCAGTCATAACCACCAACATGATCACATGAGGATCCAGGAGGACTGGCTGGTTCCAGATTAGTGAGGACCCAAGATGGCAGTGCAGCGGCTCTCAACAAGGGGTTAATTTACTAAAGCTGGAGTGCGCAAAATCAGGCTCCCTTCACCATAGAAACCAATCAGCTTCTAACCTCAGCTTGTTCAGTTAAGATTTGGTAATAAAACCTGGAAGCCGATTGGTTTATATGCAGAAGTGAGCCTAAATTCGCACTCCCCAGCTTTAGTAAATAAACCCCCGAGTGTTGGCTGATGGCTCTTAAAAGGGAAAAAGAGGTTTGATTTAAACTTATCCCCAGCATGGGTTAAGTGGTGATCGGGATAAACCACCCCCCCCTCCCCCTCCTGTGTGACTACCAGGATAAAAAGTGAGAGACCGTCTCCCCTACTAGGAAGACCGATTGGAAGAAAAACCCAGGAGATGTTGCATAAAGTAAGGAAAAATGTAAAATTTTGGTTAAAGTTGGGCTTTAATCCCAAAAAAAAAAAAAAAAAACCACCGACACGTGCAGTGGGCTGCTGTTCTTTATGTGCTGAGATCTGGCTGTGGGCTCACCACAGACTGAGCTGTTGCTGACAGCTCTCAGTTCAGGCTACAGTATGGGAGCTGGCGGTCACATGATCACCAATTCTCCCTGACCTCTGGGCATTTTGAACTATTTACCCTCTTGGCGCCAACGGCACCCACATATGCAGCCTCCTGGTGGGTGGATCTTGGCGCTGCGGCTGCATATTTGCAAACCCATAATTACAAACCGCTGTGCCAAGAGCACGCTGCCGGTGGGCAATAGAAAACTTCAGCTCATGTGAGCCAATCAAGGCAGTCACATGATCTTAAACGCCACCACCGGTATCTGAAGGCCCTTAAAGGGCCAGGAGGCACTGGCACCAAGGGGATAAAGGAACGCAGAGGCGGGCGTGGAAGGTGGGTAAACAGCTGTAATACATCACTATGGACCTCACCATTCTGAGCCTCTATGACAGCCGGCTCCACTTGGTCCAGATCCTCTTTTACACTCTTCTGCTTCTCAGCAATACCAGCTTGCTGCTTATGCAGCTGCTCCTGGATCTCCTGACTCATGACCTGCAGAACAAAACCATTATCAGAATTTGCCATCCAAATAATTTGAGTAGCAGTGAGTGAGCTCACACACTTCATTCTTTTCATCAGTATTTCAGGATACATATATTGGTGCTGTGCCAGGGAAGAGGGGAAAGGGCAGACATCTGTGCATTACCGGCCAATATACAGGGGACGGGACATGACCAGCCAATATACAGGGGACGGGACATGACCAGCCAATATACAGGGGACGGGACATGACCAGCCAATATACAGGGGACGGGACATGACCCAGCCAATATACAGGGGACATGACCCAGCCAATATACAGGGGACATGACCAGCCAATATAC